>NC_044327.1:22026083-22335314 GCF_007399415.2 Gopherus evgoodei
GAGTTGTATAGCATCCTTCACAGACCAGGTCCAACAGTGGGTTGTTACAGTTTTAGTGGTCTCCTTTTCAAGTGGAAGCACCTTGGAATAATGGCTTGGATGAAGCCTACAGAAACCACCTCAATTAAGTTTTTCTGATGGAGACTAGAGGTGGAGGAAAATCCTCAGCATCAAGACAAAGAAACCAGGTGTTGTTGATGCAATAAATAAACTTGAGGAATTTACAAAGACACACTGGAAGTTTGGGCAAGAGAGTAGGACATATTTTCATAGCAGAGGAGATCCTGTTTAACTGTTGGATGAGCGAAAAAAGAAGAAAGCTATCTGAAAGAGAGAGAGAGACTCTCCAGAGGAAAAAGTAATGAGCTGCAGGAAAAAGATCCTGGATAACCCAGAGGACTCCACCCTAAGCCCAAAGAACTCTCCAGAGGAAGTGAGGAAACAGAGGCAGGGAAATGTGCATAGATTTGTTTATTATTGTGTGTAGAGCTGTGTGTTTCTTGTGCTATCTAAGTAAAGAGTAATGATGTTCAGAATCCTGTGCGAAGTTTGTGTGTCTGTTTGCTTCACCTATCATGTGCCCCTGCAGAGTTAAACTGTATCCCAAGAGACACATATGGCTGTAATCATGGGAGTAGGCGTTCTCAAACCATGGGAGAGCTTGAGAGGTCAGCAAGAGCTGGGCAGTCAGACTACGGGTCTCAACTCTCAGAAGGAGGTGCTAGACCCTGAAGTGTGCCTCAAGACACCAACTAGAGATAATGCCTGGGCTCCATTCTGATTCAGGAGACATAAAGCCCATGATCCCCAAACCAAACAGTCAGGTGAGAGTCAAGCCAGCATGGACAATTCTACTAGGACTATGGGTGTATGGCAGATTGCACAGGTGTAATTTTGGGCCTAATTTAGCTTGAAGAAACTTTGTTACAGATGATCATGCATGAGAAGGGAAGAGTCCAGCTGGACTCTTAGATCCCAGACTGAATTATCAGGCCTAACAGTTAGAACAAACATTTTTACTTGCACTCTGACCACTTTTGCGATGGAAACATTTGAGAGACGCTAGTGATGGAAGCCATCACTCCCATTTTACAGAGTCCCTTTTCCAGAGTGAAAGCACACCGTAAGTTTGTGACTGAGTGTGATGTGCCTAGTTACCAATAACACATCACATTCTGTAGGATAGCATATGATTGTTCACCTTGGGCAGATAGTGTGATACTTCTTTGCAAAAAACCCCCCAAAAAACAAAAACAAAACAAAAACAAGTCAACTGTAAATAGGCCTGATCAACACTTGTGTGTAGTTCAAAAGCTATAGCAGGAGAAAAAAGTAGCTAACTTTGTTGCAGATTGCCTAGAGTAGAAATGATATTGATATTCCAGTATAGATTGTGACAATGTACTGCCTTTGCTATTATCACAGAAAACAAATCAACAAAGGTTCAATAGCTGGGGCCTGACATCAAGACACAGGCTCCTTTGTGATTACTGGATCATCACCTCTAGAACCAGGAGATGATATACTGGAGTGACGTGAGAACCAGCAGAGGGACATGCCATCCTGTAAGACAGAGTCTTACCTAGCCCTTCCTACACTTCTCAGTGAGAGGTACGTCCTGGCTAGACCCCATCAAGATGGCTCAGCCCTGGTATCAAAAAGGGGGAAGAATAAAGGATGCAGAAGGAAAGTGTCAGATAGAGGCTACCAGCTTGTCCAGTGCTTCTCCTGCCAGATGGTGATGTGGTTCCCTTGCAGGTAGGAAGGCTTAGTGCCCAATAAACTCCACAACCAGGCACCTGTTCCTCTTGCTGCTGCAGATTCTCCTGTTTGAGGAGCCTTCCTTTCACCAGTTAATGAAGAGGCAGGAGGAAGGAGAACTGAGGTCCATCACATCTAGGAGAGGAGAAGGAACTCTCCTGCTTTTACCTGAGGAAGGGTAGCTATGCTGCCTAATACTCTTCCCTTGCATTAGCTCCCGAACTATATTTAACCATCAGGATAACTACAAACGAAACTATCTTATTGAGGCTATACCTGGGGGTGGGGGAGGGAAGAACTACATATGCTGCAACTCAACTGTTATATGACTTAATGGTCTCCCAAACAATGGACTCCCGAACACATACATTATAAGGCAAAAAGTAAGACATTAATTAAAAGACCGACCAGTAACCTATCACAGACTCTCATTTTGATTAGACACACACAACTACTGCACTTTCTCAGTCAACATTCTTATTTCTTCAATTTACAAACATTTTCATGCTACCAAAAACAATTCCTTAGTGACAACAATTGATGTTTAAACAAAGAAGAATTATTCCAAGTGAACGCTCTCCCAGTGTGTCTCTTGTCTTATCTGTGTCAGTCTTTTAGGATGTAATCCCCTGGGCAGGGACTGTCTCTATTTACATTTTGTATAGCACTGAGCACACTGTCAGGACTAAATGGGTGAAAAATAAATAGGTTTGATCATTTTTCTCCCTTTTTTCTTCTCTGATTTGTTTGTACATGGTGTACTGCTATTTGATGGGCCAAATCCTCTCTCCTGGATGAAGCCAGGTTGAGTGGGCTTTTCACAGGGATACTTTGTGATGGAGAAAAATGCCCCTTCCCAGTCTGTGGCTTGCCAGTAGAGCCAGTAAAGGTCTGGCACTATAGCTCAGGGCTTCAGTAGAGTTCACAGCTGCTCAGCCTCCTGCATACGTGGATGGCTGGTGGATCCTTGGAGAGGCAAGTATGGAGACTCCTCATCTACTTGTCCACCGTCCTATCCTACTTCTGAAACATTCCTCTGCACTACAGTGAAAGGAATCTCACAAAGCCCTGTTTCATGATGGGTGAGCGATGCAGCCCACTCTGTGGAGTGATAGTGCATCTATTTTGCTGCCTTGTGGGCTGTACACTTCCCTGGGAAGGGTTAGACTCTCCCCATAAGTACTAAAAATAAACAGCTATACAACAAGAATGAAATATATAATTGTCATTCAATGGAATAAATAACGTGCCTCTTGCTACCTTCCTTCTTTGCATGTACCCAAACCTTCTGTTTCTTGTCTATCCATATAACTAGAAGGTTGCTTTATATTGGTTGTGTGGAAATTCTGCATATGTTTCAATCTCTGTGTCACCCTATAATGTCCACAGCACACAGCCTTGAAAGAGGAAAAAATGAGTAAATTCAGGCTAATCCTGTCTGTGTGCAGGAAGAAGCAAGTAGAGTTCACCTGCGAAAGGAACATATATCTCACACTATCCTCTTGCAGTGAGTGATGAGCAGACTTGGGATAAAATGTATGAAATGAGCAGCCGTATCTGTTTCCATGGTTGCCAGGCTCTTAGCATTGAGCAGTATGATAGCACCATAAATACAGTAATAGAGTTCAGCATGATCGAGTGTCATGAATGCAGCAAGTGGGTAGTATTAATTGCAGAATGCCAGTCATATGTACAGTTTTCCTGCTGCCACACTAGAGAATGTGGTGCAGACAACAAAACAGTAGCACAATCGTAGTGGTGTACAGGTTGTTGGTTAGGAGTCTCCCCAGCATATTGGACAACACCTCATTTCACGGATTCCCTCTCTCCCTACACTTCTGCTATGTACATAACAAAAACGTGAACTCTTGACAGGCTCTGATAAAAATATGAAATGTGTTAGTTCATGAAATATGCTGCTACAGAGATCTTAATATCAATATAGTCTCATTCTTATTGTAGCTTTGCCAAAAGGAATGAATTCATTTTTGTATTGTGCCGGTCAGAACTTTTCAGCATAAGGATAATATAACATACATTTATGTATTTATGTATCTGTCTGAGCGACTTATAGATATATAAATATTATAGTATATGTGTTGGGGTTTTTTTAATTGACTGACTGGCCATCTCTCCAAAGGCCAGATCCCACTCAGCAGTGAACCTGAGTTAGCAGTTACATGGAGACTTAAAGCCACTTTTGTGTTGCCACATTTCTGGGAGCAAGTAGGGGCTGATTCAGGCCCTGTATGAGGGCTCGGGGTGCTCTAACTTATTTCAGATTGTAATGATGTTTTGCCAGCTAGGAACTCTCTGAGTACTAGGAGTTCCAAATACATTTTCCATCTCCCTTCGTTAGATGGGCCAAAAGAAAATTGCGAAGAGCCAGCCAGAAATTGCCTATATGAATCCCCCAGATTAAATACATTATTAGGACAACATTATGTAGCTTTTGCACATTAAAGTAGCAAGGGTTGTATCAGGGTTGGAGGCTCTGGAAAATGTTTACAATTCCATTAAGCTGTATGAACACACACAATGGTCATCTAATGAAAATGTAAAAATCAGAATTATACATGAGAATGACATACTTTATATTTCCCCCTTTTTAAATTAAATTAATTTATCCATAGTTAATTAGATAAGATTGAACATTTAATCGGATATTCCTCATTCATCACGCCATAAACCAAACACAATTTGCATAGGTTAAGAGAGAAACTTCTACCATCAGTAGGTTATTGCATAATTGTTTATTTCAGGGCACCGTTTTCTGAAGCATCTGGTTCTAGCCACTGTTGGGGACAGGATACTAGATTAGAGGCTGTGATTTGGAATAGCAGTTATGTTATTCATTTAATTTTGGTTTGTAAGATGCACCAGCCAGTTGCTATATTTCCGGTACTAATAAAAGATCTATAATGATCATATGAACTATTAGAACCTCTTGATTCTGCAAAACTGGGCTGAATTTCCCCTAAGAATAGAATACTTTCTTCTTCCTGTTGGATTGGAAACACACGGAACAATACAGCGATACTTCCTTGCAATAACTACATACTTCCACTTGCAGCCCTGGCTGGAACATCTTCGTGGGCTTGTCTACACATGAAATGCTACAGTGGCACAGCCGTACAACTGTAGTGCTTCAATGTAGACATGACCTACACTGACGGAAGACGTTTTCTGTTGGCATAGGTGTCATAACATTTCTTCCCAGATCTGGACCTTAGCGTCCAAAATATGGGTGTTAGCATGAAAACCTCCAAGCTTAGTTACCAGCTTGGACCTGGTATTTGCTGCCACCAGCCAGGAATTATATAGTGCCTAGCTCACTGTGGTCTCCCCAAAACCTTCCCTGGGGGACCCCAAGACTCAGATTCCTTGAGTCTCACAACAAAGGGGAATAAACCATTTCCCTTTCCCCCTCCTCCCCTCCAGGTGTTCCCTCCCTGGGTTCCTGGAGAGATATACAGAAGCAAGCTCCATGAATCTAAACAAAGGGATTCTACTCTCCCTGTTTCAAGTCCTGGAAACACAAGTACCAAGAGAGCTAATCTCTCTTCCCCGTCACCCAGAGGGTATGCAAAGTCAGGGTTAGTAAATCTAACACAAAGAGATTTTCCCCCTGACTTCTTCCTCCCACCAATTCCCTGGTGAGCTGCAGACTCAATTCCCTGGAGTCCCCACTAAAGAAAAACTCCAACAGGTCTTAAAAAGAAAGCTTTATATAAAAAGAATGAAAAAGGACATAAAATGGTCTCTGTAATAAGGTGACAATATACAGGGTCAATTGCTTAAGAAAAAAAAGTGAATAAATAGCCTTATTCCAAAATAATACAATTTAACACATTCCAGCAACTACACACATGTAAATACAAAAAAACCAATATAAACCTATTGTCTTACTATCCTTGTACTTACAACTTGGAAACAGAAGATTAGAAAGCCTGGAGATTCCTGTGGTCACTCTCAGAGCCGAGAGAAGAACAGACCCAAGACAAAGGACAAAGAACTCACACCCAAAAACTTCCCTCCATCCAGATTTGAAAAAGTCTTGTTTCTTGATTGGTCCTCTGGTCAGGTGTTTGGTTCCCCGTGTTAACCCTTTACAGGTAAAAGACTATTAACCCTTAGCTATCTGTTTATGACAATAGGTAATCCACTTGCCCAAGAGGTCAGTTTAACTATGCTGCTCGGGGTGGGGATGGATTTTTTACACTCCTGAGCGATTTAGTTAAACCATTTAATTTTCTATTGTAGATCAGGTCTGCTATACAAAATTCCAGTTGCTTTAGTAGGGAGTTCAGATTTACAGCGATAGAAATGATAGCAGGTTGTGCCTCCACAAGATTGTACAGAGTACGATACAGAACTTGGCTCAATGTCCTTACGAAATGCTGCATAAGTAAAGAAAGTTTGTAGATGGTGGTAAATTTATAATTAAGCAGACTATGGGAAATTTACCACAAGAATGATATGTTATCATATAGTCCTCAAGTCTAGTTATGCTATATTGTATTTTGTGAATAAGGCATATTAAGTGAGCAATGTCCCTGGAGGCCAAACTGGATACTGCGCTCTTACACCGTGTAACAGTCACATCTCCTAGGGCAGTTTTTAGCTTGTGATTTTTCTCTCCTGCATAATGTGTACAGCAAAAGTCTGAGGACCAGATCCTATACCCCATAGGAGTCAGGCATCAAAATACCTATGAGGATCCGGGCCTAAGAATCAAGACCCAAGAAGAAGAGTCTTCTATGCCCAGCTCTGCCACCGCTTGGTTTTAATAATCTTGGATAAATCAATTAATCCCTCTACTGCTCAGGAAGCCATCCTTTCTCATGAAGATGCCCTGACAGAGAAAGATGTGTAGAATGGGCAGAGATGCACAATGTCACAGAATACTCTCAGGACTTGCTGTTGGTGCTGTCTGTCTCAAAAAAAGACTCCTCTGTGTAGTCCTGGTAGGACATTATGATAATCTGTTGTCCTTAACCACCAGACGTATCTTCCCTAGTTTCACTGTATTATTCAAACAGCTGGTGATGAAGCAGGAAGGAAAACAGAGTAGAAGTGGTAAAAGTCTTGTTTGGGACTTTTTGTTGCATAAAAGTTTTTGTTTTTTTAAAATGTTATACCATGATTGTGCAGGAAGTGAAGAAGAATGCCGCTGCTTCCAGTGTACTGTCCATGAAATCCTGATCAGGAAAACTGTTCCAAGTGTTTCTCAGTTTGATTAATCTTACTTGTTTTTATCTAGTGACAGAGTAAAGTGTTTCTCGCTCTGAGGAGTTTTTGAGTTTTTTGGTGAAGAAGATTGCTTGGCTCTGGAGACAATTTTCTTTTATGCACAAAGACACAAAATCTTAGCTTGTGTTTCTGCATATGCTGAGGCTGTAGAGGTGCTGTGGGATGTATGGACTAAAACCCATGGGTTAGGCCATATCTCAAACCTGTCCTTAGGCTAGTCAAGGAAGCTAACCTATAAAATAATCATAGCCTGTTCGGGGGATATTGTTGGGCCTACGTGGTCTGTGAGCTGCCACCTCCTCCTCCTTGTCCTGAGATCTTGATGTGCCTAATATGAATCCAAAATAAAGCAGGAAGCATTCTGCTGCTGAACAGACTCAAATCTACTCCACAGGAGTCTCTGTTTGCCTCAGGAGGTTCTTGTCTGTGGCTGAGGTAATGCAACCATACAAAGCGGATGGCATTGGGTTCTCCCCAATTATTTACAGCAGCATTTTATCGCACAAACTTTGGATCCTCCACTTACCATTACACTTGCGCCTAGATGGGCATCTGGGACAATATATTGGCAGGTGCATTTTCTTGGCCATGTACCCAACACACCGTTCTGCCACATTAATCCCATGTGTAGCTTCCTTGGAAATCAGCTAGGACCTCAAACAATATTTGAACACTACTGACATTGGTGCAAGTACCCAGGTTAGTAATGGAAACTCTCTGAAAATGTAGCCTTCAATCTAATATTCCTCTGATGAAAATTTAACACAGTTCAAGCAAGTCAACGGGGAGGTGGGAACATAACTTTCAAGTACCAAGGTTTATTTTATTTTATAACCTGTTTTCTTGTTGTTCTGTGACATGGACCCTCGCCCAGGAAATAAAACAGTTCGGTTTAAACTGTTTGGCAAATGTTGACAGAGTGGATAATTTTAAATAGCATAACATTGTATTTTGGAGCAGTCCAGAGATCAAACACTACACAGTGGCCCCACATTACAGCTTTGACTGAGTGTTTATGACAATTACTCAAAATAAATAGCTTCATCTCGAAACCTGAGCCACAGCTGGAAGCCAAATCAAGCTGAAGGACAGCTTGCCAGTGTCTCAAGTTCTATATTATTCCCAACTTCCAGCAAAAACTGCCTTTATCATTTTAATCCACATAAACTTTTCTGCTCTTATAAATTTACTAAGCAGATTATTATTCATCTGTGCGGTATGATAATTATAATTAATTTACTGAGGGCTCGTTTTGCTGCTTCTCTTAATGTGGATCCTGTGGTTTTGAATCAGTTGGTCAAAAAACCTAGCAAAGTACATGGAAATCATCCAAACTGGCAAAGCAAGGCAAGTTCCTCACCCCATAAAGAGTAAATATCTAACTTACTAATTTTACATGTGGCTGAAATGTTCCTCACCTCTCTTGAATATGGCTGACAGATCATGTACAGGTTTCTCTTTCATATATTTGAGAATCTGCAAAAAAAAGTCTCATTGTATATGGTCAAAGAATCTTCCCATCCAACAAAGGCAGAAGGGGAAGGGCTCAATGCAATATTAAAGGATTTTAGATTTCCCACCCCCTTCCCATTCATTGTCAGGGAATTTAATCTAATGATGTTTGTAGCCCTGTTCCCTTTTCATAAGAAGGCAATGGCAGGAACCTGAATATCTTTTGAACACTCACTCTCCCCCACCCTTCTTTCTCCAAAGTAAAAATTGAAACCAGTAATTATAAAAGGAGCACTATTATTCTAAAGGAAACAGCAGGGAAGTTCTTTGATTATTTACTGAAGATACTTTTAAAGAGGGTAGCGCTTTGATCATGAATGTCCATTTTCAAAGAATCCCTAACCCTATTCACGAGGAAGGAAGGGAGGACTATACTGTGATATTAAGCAAACACATGGTTTTTCATAACAGCAATGGGCTCTTTAGTGTCTGTATATGAACTGAAAAAGAGAAGATATCATTGTAGCTTCAAGCAATGCCTAGGAAGCATTATTAATGGCCACATGAATTTAAGCATGAGCCATATAAGAAAAGACAAGGGTTTTCTATACAGATGATTGAATATGAATGATACCTTATCAGTGTTCCCCAGGAGAGTTCCACAGGATCTCAGATGCTCCCTTATTGTTTATACACTGTCACAAGACAGTCAACATCTATTTACGAGCTTTCCTTCGCCATACCAGAATTAATCTGATACCCCTTTCATTCCTAAAAATAGAGAACTACATTCTGCATGGGGAAAAAAACCAGATCTAGAGTCAGATCCTGCAAGATGCTGAATAGCTCTTGTAAGTTTCTGAGCACTCTCCACTCAGTTCATATCTCCAAAGCTCAGACCCATTGAAATATATGCTGAGAATCCCATTGACTTGAATGGGAACAGGATTAGCTCCGCTGAGAGCAGAGAAGGACTGAACTGATTAGAGAGAAAGTAGATACTCCAAGGAAGCCTACTGGTCTACTTGCTGTTTGGGTGGGTATTATATAAAGTGCAAGTCTACTGCTTACCCTCTCCCCAAGCTGTGCACTTTGGAGTAATGACTTTTTAAAACTGAGCATGCAGAGATTATCTGAAGAGAAAATTATGATGTCTGAAGAGACTCTCTCTCTTCTCACAAACCTTCTTTCTTCTTATTTATTGTTTGCTGAGCACTGCTGAGGTCCTTGCCCAAGGAGTTTAGACTTTGTGACTTCTGAATGCTGTTAGCAGCTATTACATTTGTCTCTGACTGTGAGGCCAGAGAGAAAGCATCTGGAACACTGGATAGCAAATAAACTCCTCAAACACAGTTAATCGAGACATTGCGCAGTTGCATAGCTCACAGGGAAGCCACCACTGAAGAGGAGGGCATTGTTCAGCAGCATAGCATTGATCTCCACGAACAGCACCACTATCAGAAGGAAGAAGAACAATGGGAACAGCCAGTTTTACTCCGATTTGTTCCTCACACATACATAGTTTTCTGCTCCCAAATGCTTCAATCCACTGTCACCTGCTGCTACCTCTCAGTAGGAGCTCTTCAGAGAGAAAGCAGTTCCCTCAGCTCCACAGCAGCTACTGTCTAACCGGTCCTCTTAGCTGAGCTGCACTGCTTCATCTCTCCCATGAATGGTCCCTCAGCTGAGCTCATCTAATGAGATTGTAACTTTTAAAACTTCTCCCTTGCTGCAGATATTAATGTTTTATTTACGTTGAATAGTGCCTTGGGGCACAAAGGGTAGAAAGTTTTCACATCTCTACAGCTGGGGGTTCGCCCAGTGTTGGGGAGACTTCAATAGGCACAGACGTGGTGTAGCTGGTTCTTACAACAGCCTCCCCTCCCTCCCCATCATCATTGGGCATGTGGTAGTGGCAGTGAAGGAACGTAGCAAAAGACATTGTGTTCTGGCAATCCCCAGCTGGTGTCCAGTTCCCTGGGAAACACAACAATTTCAGTTGCCAAGTATAGCTCACAAATAAAAATAATGTCTTATTACTCCCGTCAGATAAATAGATTTACCTCTTAAAACAAAGAGACGCCACTTTAACAGGTGAAGTTGTTTATGATTGTGGGTACCCCAGTGATGATGTTCTCAGAAGTCCCTAAATATCTCCTTCATTCTTCCAACAATCCCCTCAACATCTTTTCTTTCCTCTCCTGTATCAGTTTATTCCACTGATTTTTACAGAGTGTCCAAACATCCAAGGGAATTATAAGAGATTTCTGAAAATTTGTATTTACCAAAAAACATGCAGTTGAAAACTTTGTCCCTGCTGGTGTACACTGTCTCTCGCTGTCAGTCACTGTGGCAACCTAAGGCACTGTTTACAGTCTACAGGAGCCAGCTTGACTAGCAGCAAATGGCAGAGCATGCCAGCAGGGACAGAGTTTTATTTCAAGATAGACAAGGTTACCATGAGTTAATCTGAGAATCTCTATTCTTTTATAAAACATCACAAGACAGAAATGACTCAAAATATGAGAGTTTCAGTTGAAATTGTTTAGAACTAAAGATTCGTACAGCTTTCTACCCGCACCCCCCCCTCCCTCTCCCTTAATAACTACATAGTTCATCGATTCATACAGTCTAAGGCCAGAAGGGACCACTGTGACCATTTAAGTCTGACCTCCTGCATGGCCCAGGCCATAGGACTTCCCAAAATCATTCCTGTTTGAACTAGAGAACTAGTAAAGCTTGAGATCTAAACAGGATAGGTCTAAGTCATGAATGAATGAACTGAGATATTCTTTTACCCACCCTCTCTATTATTAGTACAGTCCTGCAAGCTACTAAGCAACCCCTTCCAAAGTATTCAGCAGCTTTAACTCCTGTTGAAGTCAGGAGGAGCTGGGGATGCACATCACTTTTCAGGATGAAGCCATGTTTAATTAACTATATAATTATAGTTACAGATAGCATGTTAAAAACTGGTTAGATTTGTTATTTTGGGGGCTTTAATGTGGCTATATACAGGGCTTACATGCAGTTCCACAAAATGCCAGTAAGTTCTAAATGGGAGTTTTCTGCATGATAAAGTTAACAATGGGAACCAGAGACTAATACAATCACTACAGGTACCTACCATAAAGATCATATGTATGTAAATGATAGAGTTAGAACTGCTAACTTTGCACCATTATTACTTGAAAGACTTGGTTGCTCTGCAGTTTGGAGAGTAAATTAATTCCCAATATTATATACAATATTGACATATCAGTTTGAAAAACATGAGTGATATCCTAGTGTGAAAGGCAACATACTAATGCTATGCATATGAAAGAAACAGACCCACAATGTAAAGTGTGCATTATTTAAGGTTATGAAAAGGTCCTGAACTCTACAGAGCAGCTGAACTGTAGTGAAAAATATTTTCAAATGTTTTAGTCAAATCAAAGATACATATTGGAAGCATTTTAATGACCTAGTGGGTGTCTTCTTCACTGTCATGGGTTCTATTTCCAGTCCCTATTTCTTACACACTTCCAAGATGAGAGGAGGCAAGTCCTAAGGATGCAGCACATTAAGGACAAAATACTCCTGCATGGTCATTCCTTTGATCTACCCTGCGGAACTCCACTGCATGAATTCATTCCATGTTATGAATATCCTATTAAGATAAGAGGAGTCCAGCATGAATCAGGGGCCTGATCCAACCCCCACTAAAATGAATGGGAGCCCTTCTATTGACCAGGTGTTCAAGGTATGCAATAGAATATGCAATAGACATGGACACTGAGATTCAGAGAGAAAACATTTATGTCTACGCTGCAAGTAAACAGCTGTGGCTGGCCCATGTTAGCTGACTTGGGTTTGGAGGGCTTGGGCTGTAAAACTCCAGTATAGACATTTAAGCTCAGGCTGAAGCCTGGACTCTGGGACCCGCCCCCCTTGCGAGAAGCTGATGCTAGAAAGCTGAAAAACATGACGCAGAAAAATGAGTGCCTTAGGTGCATTGAGAGAAGGGGGAGGAAAACATACCCTGAATGCTGATAGGCTAAAATAATACAAAAGGTTTATTATGCATTTCATAAGGGTCAAAGTGACAACCAGACACAGTGGATGTCATGTCAGCCACACTAGTGTAGTTGTGGAGTAACTCCAATTAAGTATCACCTTGTGCATGGCTTAGAACAATAGGCTGGTGAGGAGTTTATTTTTTCTCCTATTAGAACATCTCTTTCCTATGAGAACAGACACTAGTAAAGGACACCAGCTGTAAAAATAAAGTGAAATACAATAAGACGATGGAACAGCTGTTAGCTTTAATAGCTGAATTTAACAGGAAATTTTAAAATATTTTCCCACAAATGTGTCTATCACATTAATATACAGTTAAGCGCATTAAACAATTTAACTGTTAATAAGGTGTTAAGATAGTAAGATCATGTTTGAACAGATCATGTCACTCTTCTCTTTTATTTTATCTCATCTTTGATTCCTCCTCCCACCCCAAGAATTTATGCACATCTGTTTATTTCAGAATCCTGTGCAGGCACTTAATTTTACTGTCAAAACTAAAAGAATGCATTCTCGTACCTTTACAGAAATCAGCAGACTGTTGTCTTAGAGTCTTCCTCACCCTTTAGAAAGCATATATTTTATTTATTCAGCAACGCAATCATTCCACTCTATCCCTTGACACAAGTCACTTTGTTGACACGTGTCTCTCATGTTAGTTGCTTATATATGCACATAACCTGTTCTTTCATAGTAGACAGAAAAATCTAAGCTATGAAAACTATGCTTCTGGACCTTTGTTCTACTAGACATTACCCAGGTCATGACTTTGTTTTTTTCTATATTTCTTACACAACTAATCTAAAAACTCTCCATCCTTTTCTCAAGTAGTTGTAAGACGGTTGTTATTGTGCTGTTTGTTTGTTTTTGCCAATCCGCAAAAATCATTTATGAGAAAGTGGGGAATTGAGGATCTTGCTTACTCCCATCCCCTATTTTTTTTTCAGTTACCCATGTCTAGTTTACTTATGTCAGTCAAGAAGTTGTACCTCAAATGACTCCTCCATAGTGTCATATCATGCCAGAAACAATCTGTTTAAAGTGACTGTCTAGAATATACTTTCCTGGTCAGCCTAAACACAGCAATTTATTTCTGCAAATGCACCATCATTCTTTGTAGCATTGGTGGAGGAATTGAGACTTTATGGGAAGATTGAATCTGTGTGAATCAAGATGGGTTAGATGTTTATATCAAGGTTACATGAAGGATTGTAACTTCCTATGGGGAATAAGCAATGGCACTCATTGGTCAGCCTTGAAAACAAGCAAGGAAAATGGCTACTTGGGAACCTGTATTGAGGGGGAACCCAGTAACCCAGGCCAATTCTACAATTCATAGGCTGATTCATTTCCTTTTGCAGCAGTGAGAGTAGAAGTGACTGAATATTTAGGCCTGTGCAACTGTAATTTATATTGCTGTGCATATAAATTATGATACAGTCTTTAATTACATGATCACATTGTATTTTACCCACAGGATCCCTGCCTCATTTAGGGCACAGTGTGGGCCTGCTGGGCGGATGAATCAAGGATGTGTAGTGAAGGAGGTTTTGTCCGTAGGACCCCGCTTTCCTCTGTTTTTAAGATGAAAACTAAGAGTCTCCTTTACAGGGCCCAAAGGCTGGTTCTTTTAACAAGGGGCTCACATGAGCCTCCTCCAGCTTGTCAAGGAAGCATCCTATCTTCACCATCAGCCTTCAATTGCCATAAACCAAGTTATTAAAAGAGGAGCAGGAGAATTAGGATCTGGGGGTCCAGTTTCCTCATATCTCTGTTTTCCAGAGCAGTCAGACTTTTCTGTGCTTGCCTTTTATGCTATATTTCTACCATGTTCCATTTTCTCTATGAAGCGGGGTAGGAACTTGCAGTAGGGCCCATTCATGTGTGTGCATGCATGTGTGTATGTATAATGGGCTCGTATTTTAATACGAAAAAGTGACCGTGTACCTCCTAGTCGTTCATGTAAAGTGGCACAGTCAGTTACTAATTACTCTGTCACTAGGTGTAACTAATGCCCACCATGGCTGTTAGCTGCTGATTGCCTTCTGAGCCTCAATTCAATGTCATGTCAGGCAAAATTATTGTGGCAATGTAGCAAAACTAATTAGACAATGATGACCTCAGTGGTGGGCAGCTATCTTTGGTGTCAGCCTGGATATCTTTGGTTTTAAGAAAAAGACGACAAAGTGCAAATGTATTTACAGTTGCAAAAACCTTGGTGCTATCATCTTTTAAGGAAATGTAATAATTACTATTTTATCAAACAATCCAAGTGAATTCACATTTTTTGGCAGTTTTGTCACATACTGATTTGGTTTAACTGAGTGAGTATGTATTTGTGTGTGTGTATATGCATACGGGTCCTGATTCTTCTCTCACATTGTTTTCACACTGGTGTAAATTCACTGAGTTCAGTGCAGTTATGCTGGATTTACACTCGTGTGAGTGAGGTGAGAATGAGGGCCAACGTACAGAACGCATTTTCGAAACGGCAACCACCTTTTTCCGCAATTGCCGTTTGTACCTACAAAATGTACGTTGCATTTTGTGCCAGCAAGTCAATCACAGGAGAAAATCAGCTACTTACAGGTGCAAGTTCTCAAATTAGCACCTACGGTAAATGTTTTGTGGTCACAGAATGCATCCACAAAGAGAGGGGTTAGGGCTCATCTGTTTGAAAATGTGACCTTTTCTGTGTTTAGTACAAATGGCTCTGCTGCATTACTTGTTTGCAATGTTAATGTGAAAGCAATGTGATGTTTTCATTTCAAAGCAGCTTCCTAATAAGGGAAGAGTGTTTCAATAAATGGTTTCCAGTACAAATCCAAATTATTATTATTATTGACTCTTTGTACTGTGCTAGTACAGTCTCCCCACATGAGATCATGGCCCCATTGTACTAGGTACTATGCGTTATACTCATAGTGCAAATTATACAACCCCTTGCAGGCTTGCGTATTGCCATATGCTCTACATGGGGCTACAGTTTCAATCTGTTTAGAGATTAAAGTTAATACACAATGCATGAGCCTGCTTGATAAGTCATGAGTCCACTACACAGATGCTCTGGTATCTGCACAGGCTGCCTGCTGGTTTCCAGGTGGACCTTAAGCTGCTGGTTTTGACCTCTCAAACCCTGAAGGGCTTGAGACCTGCCTAATGGAGAGAGCCACTCCTTTCCTTGTGTGGCACAGCATTGTTGTGATCAACAGAAACTCTCAAGTGGAATCTCTTCACTTTAGAGCCTGCATGTTCATTTTCCTAGCCCTCCTAATGAATTTAACTAATCATAAGGAGACAGACAGTGACCTGATGCCTGCGCCTCCATGAAGGGGAGTAAGGAAGTATAAGGGGCTTGTTCCCTGGATAGGCTACCCAGATTGTTGGTCACAGCAGGAAGAGGAGAGTTGCCTCCACAGGACAAATAGACAAGAAGAGGGCAGATAGGTAGAGTCAGGCTCTGCCCACTCCTGCCTATCTCAACTTGCTGCTGGTACAGTGGAGACAGCATGGAGGAATAAGTAATCTGAGCCACATATAGCTAACTCAGATTACTTCTCCAGTGGAGCAAGGAGAAAACCATAACCAGATTGTGACTGAGTCACATTCTGATTGCTGGTGTGCTCCCAGGGCAGTGCAGCTGTGGGCTTACTCAGGGCTTGGGGCAAAGCTACGATCTAGTCCATTATGATCAAACTCTATATACAACAGAAAATTATTCCAATGCCTGAAGATCTGTGGTTTCACATTTGCTGTGGAAATGCCAAAAAGTGAAAGTCTCTGAAGAGAGGATTTTTGCAGGAAATCTGCATATACAGGTACACAGAGCTTGACAAGAATAGATCAACACATTATTCCATATTTAAATTTAAATTAAAATTAGTCAGCAGTGGTGATCATTTAAAATTAGAGAAGACAAACACAAGAGAAGGCAATGAAAAAGAAGACAGCCCCAGGGAGGGTGTGCAAACATGTTGAGAGGGATTTCTGGAGGAAATGGATTTACAGGAGGACGTGATGGATGATGTGCTTGGCAGAATAGAGCAGGCCTAGGAAGCTGTACAATAGCAAGTATAGAGCCAAGAATGGAAGGAAACAGGGAAGCAGCGAGGGAGAAATGAAGGAAATGGAAGCAGAAGTGTCGGGAAATGAGAACAGAGATGTACAGCGGGTGGAGGCAGGTTTTAAAAACAGTTTTTGGAGGCAATGTTCCTGAGCTTAAATTCTTAGTGGTAATACACTGGAAGCCAATGGAGACATGTAAAGAGAGGGGAGGCAGGACAATGCTTTCACTAGCAGCCTTTTGGAAGGGCTAGAGGAGAGAGAGTAGGATCGCTCTCTGTAGAGAAGGATCATCCTGAACTCCCAGGCAAAGCTGCCTTTTTCGGAAGTGATCACTTTTCTCTACTTCCCTATCTCTTACTGAGCTGGCTAGGATCAGAAGCACTAAAATGATTAAAAGGAAGGATTAAGAAGGAAGCTAACCTTCACTGAGAGCAATGAATATTGCCTCATTTAAATTTCTTTATTCTGTCCATATTACAGACTTCATTTTGGGCAATTGTCCCACATTTTATAGGGTCACTATTCCACATTTGGTCTTTGGTGGAATGGAAAGCATGATGGGTGAAGAGATCAAATTCAAATGTAAGTTACCATAGGGACCTGTAACAATGTTAATGAAAACTTTTTATGATAAAAGCCTATAATTATAGTACTTTAGTTTTCTGCATAAGTTATAAAGTTCTAATTTGCAAGAACTACTGTTCCATGTAGCAGGTCAAAAGGAGCTCTAACGCTAAGTGAAAATCAGCTTCTTGTACATGAGAACAATTTCCATAACACAGATGATTGCTGGAGATGTGGTGCTTCAGTAGAAAAAGACAATTTTTGAATTCCAATTGTAGCCTAACTCAGCCCAGAGTCGAGCAGTTTTAGTAATCATCTCAGTATCGATTGCATGACATAACACAACTAAATGAAAACCCAGCTAATCTGTATATGTTTAAAGAGACATGACCGCATATAAATTTTTTAAAAATTCTGTCTACAAAGCATAGAGTTTCTGCATTTCTCTTCTCTAATTTTTTATTACAGACATTGGTATCCTTGGTTGTTGGGGTTATTTTGTTTGTTTGTTTTTTTAGAAAAGTCTATGAAAGGAGGATGAAGAGAAAGCCAAGAGCAGAAAGGAGGAGAGCATGGGTGTTTTGGAAGGGGAGAGGATAATAGCCTGTGTAACGTGGATGAGGGAGAGGAGTATATGTGGGTGAATATAAGAAGGATAAAAGAACAGAGGTGTACATTATGGGTAGAAGTAGAGTGTTGAGAGCAGGAAGGAAATAAGCTTGAGGGAAGAAAGGAGAAAAGGATTAAACCTGAAGCAAAATCTTTTTATCATGTCCTCAGAGATGCTTATGCAAACCCTATTAATGTTACGTATACACTATTTAATTGGCCACCTAACTTACATGGTGCAGTTTCAGTTCACTGATTGGCTGACATAAGCATGATACATTACTATCCCTTCCATCTGTAACAAATTTCATTTCATTGTTAATCACAAAACGGAATAAAGGTATAGACACATTTCAAAGGTATATGCCCCAAATTATTTTTTTCTGCAACTGTTTATCTAAAAAAGGCTTGCTTGTATCTATGTGCATGAAAAACCCTTTAAAAGCTGAAAGGAAATAGTCAAAATATGAGTCATTGAGATATATGAGTATATCAGGCCTATCTACTGTCATTTGGGAGACGGATAAAATAAAGTAATTACTGCAGTAATTAATGAATCTCGAAAGGTTAGCAATGCAGCTCATTTCAGCTACACATACAAAAGTCTAAGAGTGAAATCCTTTGAAATCCGTGGAAATTTTGCCATTGACTTTAGGGGTGCTAGGATTTCATGCCAAAAGTCTAGGAATCTGAAATCAACCTAAATATTTTGTGAAATTAGGCTTCATTAAGAGGCTTCCAGTTGCTCTTGGTTTTGAAGTATCACAAGATCATCAGTCTTTCTGCCCGTGAACCTGGCCAAAGCCAGGAAGTCTAAAGACGTATGACATTCTTTCTTTAAAGTGCACATTTGGTTTGAGTTTGGGGTGAAAGTTCAGCTTGGTCCTTACTTTATTTGGACCTCATTCCTCTTCCCAGTGCGCTGAATTGACATCATACAGAATGGATGGCTTGTAAATATGTTGCTACTCTTTTTTGCACAGACTTTCAATTAATAACTCTACCAAAATAAAATCCCTTCATTGACTTTGGATAGAGGAATGAGAAGGTAAAATCAATGGAACAATAAAAACCGCAATCTCTTTTTGTCACATTTTATGACCTCATCACAAAGAAGATCCTCAAGTTTATCATTCTTTGCATTAATCTGTTAATGGACTGAGCTTGATCATCCTATTCTATTGCATTATCTTTTGAACTAGTGTAGTTTACTGTATAGCTCCATAATGGTCTGTTGTTGTTGTAATGAAATCTATGAGTATGACTCCATCAGAGAGCTAGATAAAGCCTCTGCATCTGAGGTCAGTCTGGGGTCTGGATAGCAATCACAATCCAGATTGTGGATACTAGACAGCCAATAGTCACATCTGAATTCAAGCCAGTTGGCATCACGTGATAGAATATTGCATATCAGCACTGGCCCAAACAGTAAGTGGATGATCATTTTATTAAGAGTTCATGTAAGAGGAAAGCGAAAAATGTGTCTACCAGTTACAAGATTCCGTAAGATCCTGAGAATGAAGGAGCAGAAGCTGTGTGGAAGGAGTCCCAACTGCCTTTGAATACAACTGAGAGTTCTGAGTAAAAACCAAGATCAGTCATTAGGTTTTTGTTGTTGTTGTTGTTGTTTAGCTTTTGTTTATGCTTGTGTGTACTACAGCCCTTCTTTTACTCAGTCACAGTAGCAAATATTATATTTAGACTCTTTATCAAATATAAATATTTAACTACTGACTTGATGGTTTGGTTTAGTCACACTTGAGGCAAGCTTGGTTTTTTCCCCTCCCGCGAGCTCAGTGTGGTAGAGGTATCCTAGAATCATTAGTGCCTTTTATACCATCTCCAGTGGAGTAAGAGAGCATCAGCTTAAGTTTGCATTTGTGTAAAACTAAAGTTGCATTGTTGAGTCCCACTACTAGAACAGCACGCAAATTGGCCAACTACCAAACTGTACCACCTGTCTTTGTCTTCTGTCTCAGTGCTTCTAATCAAATAGCCTGATTACTGAATTATGCCAGTGTGAGCGCTTTTAAAATGCACCCTTTAAATTGCCCAAGCGTCTGAGTTACGCCTCTATGATTTGCATTGACTGCAATAGGAAATACATTACTGCTTGCTGTGCACCACTTAATAATGGGGGGCAAAGGGTTTCAGTCTTAATATGTTGCAGAAAGTGAGTAAAGGAGAAAAAATTAGGACTTTCATCCCAGTCCTGCTCCCATGAATTCAATGGAAGTTTTGCCATTAATTTCAATGTGAGAAGGACAAGATCTTCAGAATGAATCTAACAATCACATTTCTAACGACCATAAATAGAGAAACATCCACCAAAGTACCATGTTTTTTTCCTCCAGCTCCCACAGCAGTCATGGGAGTAGCAGCAGCAGCAACATAATCTCTGTTGCTGTTTTGTTTCACATCCAAATGTGAAAGTTCCCCAAGCTGGGCTTCCTAAAAATGTCTGGGCAAAAGCTAAGACTGGGCTGAATTTGTAACTAAACAAGGTTCAGTTCAACGAGCTAAAATCTGTTGGCCAGATCCAGTTTTTCCGGTGCAAGGGATAAAATAATTTTTAAAAATCTTCTCCTTTAACCCAAATTTTGCCAGACTAACAGAATCAATCCCTCCCCCTCCAACACCACAAAGACATTTCTATGCAATCACCATACATTTGGGGCTCCCAGATTTTGTGAGGGAATGCCTGGATTTGGGAGGGGGGGGGGAAGCTGGAGAAAGAGCCATTCTTTACAGCATCATCTCCCTTCAAACCTGTGGGAATTTCCCAAATTGAGATGACACTGCCCACATTACCTTAAGCAGAATTCCACTATTCCCTTCTATAAGATTGGATTTGGGTACAGATGTCAGTGGGAAACTAATGAGAGCACAACTCCTGAAGGAATTTTGCTGTCACAGGGGTGTGAGAAAAAGACCTTGTAGCTTGCAGGGTATTTGATCATTATGAAAACATACCAGTCTCTTATAATGCAATGGCAAATCAGTGATTTTGGAGGGCCATGGCTCTTGCCTGCTGCCGATCCCCAGATAATATGCTACAGGAGGAACTTTGAGAGTTCAAACGTGTGGAATTTCCAGGCCCTCCTGCAGATTTTCCAGAGATGGTAAAATATGGCCTCATATCAGACCAAACCCAGTGGGCCTTCAAAGCATGGATTGAAAAAAATTCTATGGAGGACTAGACATTACCATCTCTTTTCCTGTGTCCCAAATGTCCTGGTTGCTTATGCCCCTCTTCCACAAAGTTTTCTGGTGAGGTAGTGAGAGCTCATGAGCCTGCCTCTTTGCCAAAGAAAATGTTAATCGTATTCCTTACAGTTCATTTACTTGATTATTTGCAGCTACTGCATCAAATGGTTGAATTATGAAGAAATCTTCTAAAGGATTTAGTTCAAGTTGTGAACCCTGGGAATTGTTAACTTGCTTTAAAGTGGATATCAGAATAAAACATATCAGCACTAGAGGGACAATCTGAAGAAATTAAGATGAATGAAGGAAGACATTAAGAAATTCAGAGAATTAAGGAATTCAATAAGGAGATTAAAAGATTCAGTTGGTGTCTCGGGGTAAACAGTCCCTTATCAATAATCCTTCCCATCAGAAACCAGTTAGCCATTAACCAGTCAAGAATTTTTCTTGGGGGAATTCTACAACAAACAATATTGATATAGAAATCAGCTAAAAAACCCTTTTTTTTCAAAATGCAAATAGGAAAGAATGGCAGGAAGAAATTTACTCTGAACCATATAGGAGCATGCTTAACTACAGCCTTACTTAATTTACAGGGAAAACAATGCAGACTGTCTACAAAAAGAATGGACCAGGTCCACCAATATTTTTCAGACCAGCATACAGCCATCAAATGGTAACAGCTTTCAAATGCTGCTAACGTACACCTGAATCAAACCAGCAGTCTTTCAGGGAGAAAGCTTCATGTCCCTTGAGCCATTTAGCCCTATAATTAATCCCATTATAAAATTAATTACATATAAGATATGTGTGTGGTTTGGTATGGAGGTTAACTGATCCTCAGTTCTTACTGTTCTACAGAAGCCACTTGTCAAATTTCACTACTTAAAAAAAGGCATCTACCACAAGCTGAGCAGCAACAACGATAAGCTACAGTAAAAGGCTGAGATATTCATAAACATATATTTTGTCCACTAGCAGCACTATTATCATCATTTCAATCTTCAAAGTATGATCACTCTCCAGTTGCCTCAAATTTAATATCAGAATCTCCTGTTACTAAATTGCAGAAATCAGTGCCATCTTCTCCTAAGCGGGGAAATTTATTCAATGTAATTTGATGTAAGATAGCTTTTGTACCTGTGGCCACTCTGCCCTCCCATATTAGAGTAATAACTGAATAAAATGAAATGCCAGCAGAAACTTTACAATAAAAATCTGCTTCCCTAACAAAAGTTGTAATGGTGAAAAAATGAAGACAGTCTCTCACACACAACACACAAAGAGCAAACTAATGAGGTCTGTGATATTTGCAATCATTCACATAGCTCCAAGAAAAGCAAAGCACAAAACATAAGCCTTATCTTACTTTTAAATACAGTGGTATTTAGCAAGTATGCCCACATAATACAAAGCATCAAACAGATACTTGTGGTGGTTTGGTGAACCTGTATATATATATAACTTATGAATTCCAGTTTAGTTTTATGAACACCCTGAACTTTTAGGCATTATGGCTGTTTTGCTGTAATTTTGCATCACACTTCTTGTGTCAAAGAGAGTTGTGCCTGGTGCCTGCCTCTGCATAAAATGATCACTAAGGACCATCAACTGAATATGTTCTGCCATAGCAGGACAATGGTTATGCTAAAGGGTGGTGGCCAAAGATGCAATAATACAGTTTTTCAAGTCTGGACTCCAGGAGGGTGGTAACCAAGCAACGGACTACCTCACAGGGGACCTTGATCACCAGAGGGGAGAACTGAAGCTGATTAGGAGGGTCACGTGGCAGAGAGCAAAAGACCATGTCTGCTCAGAGCAGCTTTTTATCACTGACCAGATTAGAGGAGTGAGGTCCAGGAGTGGTGACCTGGGCCCTTGGAAGGACACTGACCCAAATCCCAAAGAACACTCAAGAGTGGTGAGGAAACTGAGGCAAAAGATTGAATTCCTATGTTTCTTATTTTGTAGGGAACTGTATATCTCTTGTGAGGTCTAAAAGTAAAGAGTGATTGGCTTAGAAATTCCTGTGCAATGTCTGGATCTGAATGACTTCAAAGTATCATATGTCCTTGAAAGGTTAAAAGAGGGTACCTACTAGGGTGGAGTTCTGAAGAGGAGATGTGCTTAAACTGCTGGAGAGTCTTCGGGTTCAGCACTCACCTTGGGCCCTAGGGCAGAGGGACAGTGGGGTCCCACTTTTAAGATGGAGAGTTTATGCTCAGGGTGTGAACTTAGTGGTCAAAGAAAGTCAGTGCCTGGAGACTACTCACATCCAGGAGAGTTTAAAGCACATGGATCCATCATGTAGGTCCAAACACAGCAGACTGGTGAGTGTTCAGCAGGGGGTTCTCAACCAGGGCTGTGACAATACAACAACAACAACTTCTTTAAAAGCCCTTCAAGTTCAGCTGAAGTCACTTAACTATTAAAAATGACACTAAGATATGCAGATTTATTCTCTCCTGTGGACTTTCATATGATTACTAAATGTCACCCCTGAAAACTCAGCCTGGATATGAGAATCAACCTGGGTTCTTTATGCTTTTGGCATCATTACCAATAATAAAGATTATACGGTCAGAACTGAGCCAGAAGTGTTGTTGGTACGTGAACCAGAATGTAAAAAAGAAGGAGTGTAATTACACTGCAGTTACAAGGCAATTATGAAGTGTATCCCAAGTAGTTAATGCTCTAATTATGCAATTTCGTAATAAAGTATATTTATCAAAATATTCTGAGCAATTGCAGTGTATTAAATATTAGGCTACAGGGGTAATAAGTAATTCAGTCATATAATTAGCTTTCTAGCTATCTGTATTAGTGATAATTGCAAGAATTAAAATGAATAACCACAGTGCAATTGCACTCTCCCCTTCCCCCACTATACTATCTCTGGGCAGCCTCATCTGCTCCATGACTTTAATTACCATATCTATGCTGATGACTCCCAGATCTCTCTGTGTTCCTCACCTGTCATTCTCTATAAAGACTTGAATCTCTGGCTGTCTCTCTGACATCTCCTTCTGGACATTCCACTGCAAGTTCATAGTCAAGTTTTCAATCACTGAACTACTTTTAAATCTTTCCTTTTATATCCTCATACACACACACACATCTCTTCCTTCTTCTCAGCTGGTAACACCACCATTCTCCCAGTTCCATAGCCTGCCGCCATGTTCTCCCCCCCATACAGATATGAGATTAGGTTCTCAGCTCCAATGGAACTATATTTATTGACTTACAACAGATAAGAATCTGGCCCATTGTCACTAAATCCAATTTATCTGTCTTGGGTACTTATACACGCTATTATCTATTCTCTCCATTTTACTGGTGGTGAAATTAGATGTAGAACCCAAAAGGTATTTAAGTGCTTAACCCCCAATGATTTTAATGGGAGTTAGACACACCTCTGAGGATCTGGGCCTAAGTGGTTTTTTCCAAGCTCACAGAGGAATGCTGTGATGGATCAAGTAGTCAAACCCAGATCTCCTGGGTCCTAGGGTAGCACCCTAACCATTAAATCATGCTTACTGCTAGTTTTACTTCTACAACATTGCTGTAACCTGCCTACTGTATGTTCTACCCAAACCCTTTGTTCAGGTGGTGATCACCTCATGCTTTGACTCCTGCATCTCCCTCCTCCCTTCTGAAACTCACCACTTCCCTCCCACGCAAACCCCCCCACCCCCGCAATCCCCTCTGCAAACAGTCATCTTCTTTTCATGCAGCCACATTCAGGTGCTCCAGCAATCTCTCCACTGGCTCATTATTACCGCTCAGATCAAATTCCACCTTGATCTGCATCTGTGGAAACCCCTCCCCACCCCCCTTAGCTCCTTACTATGCGTTTGACTTGTTTCTATTGCCCCAAACCCTCTTCTCTCAGTCCACGGTGCTCATCTGGCTGTCTCTTTTCTGTCCTTTTCCTATGTCCATCTTCATGCCTTCTTTCTTGCTACCCTATGTGGCCTTGTCTTCACTGGTAATTGGTGTGTTCTTACCTTGGAGTAACTAACCTTCACTGAGGTAAAAACACAGTGAAGACAAGGCACTTTAGTTCTATCATGAGATAAGTTAGGCAAGGCGGGGGCTATGCCTTCTCCTGGTGTTGACTTCATGTGGTTTACCATTGAGTAAAACTCAATTGCCTTGTCTTCACTGTCTTTTTACATCAGGATAGGTTATGCACATTAGTTACCCCAAGGTTAAAAAACCAAACACCTATTTTAGCAGTGAAGACCGGCCCTGTAACTGGTACTCTCTTCCTTTCCCTGTTAAGCTCTCTCCTCTCTTCTAAGCTGCCTCTCAAAACTGACTTCTGCAAGAGGCTTATGAGCTGTGTTCATATTAATAACTATGGAAATTGCCTATCTGGAATGTACAGCAATATTAGGAAAATATTTAATGCATGTTAGCTGTCTTCAGTGTGATCTAGCTGTTACAAACAAGGAGGAGATCCAGAACCATGTGACCAGCCACCTCTCTGTGGACCACCAGCAAGTGCTTCATGGTTCACTGATGGTCCACAGACCACAGTGTTTGAACCGCAGCCTTAGACTCAGTTCTGCAAGCACGGGTAGATGTCTTCACTCATAAGGAGCCCAAATGACATTAATGGGGCTCCATACAGTTGTGAGGGTATGTCCATGCAGATCAACTTGCAGGATCAGGACCTTAACTCTAAGCCTTAAATCATTTCATAGGGTATGATGTGGTTCTTGCTGCTGTTGATTAAAAGCAGTAAGGGACCCTTTTCTTTCATTTCTTTATTTCTGGGGACATAGTCTCAAATTGAACATGCGATGCCATATAAGGATAATGTGAAAGATTTGTTCTCACAGTCATTTTGCCATAGCTCATAAAACACGTTGTTGTTTCCAGAACAAATAAAGCTCTTTCCTTTCATCAGGGAGTGCAAATAATGGAATTCTAAAAACTACAGGATAGAATCTATTTTTTTTATTCATTAACTTTGGAAATGAGATGGTTTCTCATGCTGCTCAATGAATCACACTGGAACACTTGTTTTTGATTACCACCAAAGAAGTCACTACTGACACCACATCATTGAATTACGTTCTATTCATTAATATGTTAAAACAATGGAGAATTTTAAAAAACCAACTAAAAGGAATATAAAATGTAGCCAACTCAAGTTTGCCTCAAAAATCTGATTGTCCATTTGACCCTTAAATAAAATAATGGCATAATATGAAAACTTGTAAATCACTATGATTTCATTGTTCTTAAATTCCTGCTTCTGAGACAGACAATTCCCAGCTATAGACATAGTAGACACTACTGGCAATATTATGGAGCCCAATGATGTTGTCAAGGGAATTCTCATTTCCTTTTTGTCCTGCTCCTGTACATGCACCTATATCCAGAAAAGGGGTACTCTGTGTACAATGTCAAGCATATGTTGACAGATCAACAGGCACTGGTGATGGTGCATCTGATGATGACTGCTGGAGCCAGTTGAAAGAAATAGAAATATCCAAAGGGACAAGTGTGATCAACACGTTAGCTGCTTTGCTGTTCACCAGAAGACAATGCTAGCTTCAAACAAAATCTTTTTGCATTGCTGGTCCAAAACAAGCATTGGGCTATGATGCTCACTGCAGTGGACATTAAGAATTTTTTCATTCATATACACAGACATGTTTCTAAAGCAAAGAAAAGTCATACCTCTGGAAACAATCTACCAATACAATCCCAAGATTTCACATCTTGAAAGTGGAATTTGGCCATTTTATTCACCATAAATCAACATCAACAGTAATAAAGAATTTTTTTTTAAAGTAAAGCTGCCTAAAGTAATGAGGGCTGATCAGCCTATGTATATTAATCAAATCTAAGGGGTTTTATCACTCTGCAGGAATTTTCTCAAGACTTAATATTCTCTTATATAAGGAAAAAAATGGAAATGACGATTGGGAATGATTAAAATATATAATTGGAGGAAAATATTCACTTCAGCCATAAATGAAAATTGGCAATGAATGAGCAATGAATTTCTGCAAGTGCTTAGTGATGCTATTTAAGAGAGAACTATAGTTCAGTTTAAAATATGCTGAAGGAGATTTAGGGTGGAAAAAAGACATGCAGGTATTTTAATTTCTAATTAGGTACTCTGAAACAGTGAGCAATTTCATTGAGGCTAAATTGTCCTTGCATCTTAAAGCTTTAAAGCCAGTTTAAACAGTCGAACAATTCTAATCATTTCACAAATGGAATCCAAAGATTAAAGTGGAATTCTTTTAGACCACATAAAGGGACATATGGGACAGACAGTCCATGTTCCTGAAAATTCAGGACAGTAACCACATTCAGGACATCACTTAAGCACATGCTTAAATTTCATTGAAGTCACTGGCACTAAAGCACAAGGTTAAAATTAAGCATGTGCTTAAGTGCTGTCTGGATTACAAATGTATATAAGCCTGTGTAGTATTGTCAACTCTAAGCATTCCAAAACTATGAAGCAACCCCTGATCCCCCAGAAAAAAAAAACACCAAAACATGAGACTGTCTTAAAATCATGAGATGAAAAGAAAATTGCATTGCTTTTTGCCTTGCATCATGACTTTTATTTTTAGGGGGAATCTGCCTGTCCTCACTTTGCATGTGATCATTTCACCTTCACAATTTAACATGAAATACGTACACAGAACTCAGGCCTCCCTGTTCACTGTTCGCAGGGGACTCTACTTACCCACTTCTAGTTCTATCTCTTGGGGTGTGGAGAATGGCCCTCCTGTCTTTCTTCCTAGCTAGCCTAGATAGGAATGTAGATCATTCATATTTTCCCTCCATGCACCTCCACAGTCTTCTACCCACCACCCTCTCTCTACAGTCACTTGCCTCCCATATTTCCCTCCCTTTCCCCTCACTATCTCATTCTCCTCTCTACTAAGTCACATCTTTCTGTACCTCCTCAGTCTCCCCACATTTCTCTGCAGGCCCTCAGTCTACCTCTTGTCCCCCACATTTCCCAGCACCCTCTCAGTCTGCCTTATGCTCTTCACAACCTCCTAGAGACTGACTGGTCCCACAAGCAACCCAAATATTCTGAAACTCATGATAAAATTAAGAGAGCTGGCATCACTGCATGTACTTCAGTGTCTTCCAGAACCAGGACTTTATGTAAGTGCTTGAACGATGCCTCCTCCAGCAGTACTACTTTCCCATTTAAAATTAAGCACATACATAACTGTGTGCAGGATTGGGGCCAAAAAGTTTTAGAAAATGTTAAACAGATAGTACAGCTTCTTGAATGTCCCTTGGGGATTAGGAGGCCTATGACCGCTAAATTAACTGGTAATACTCAGGGATGTAAGGACAAAGCAAAAGAATTACATTTGCATTTATTCACTGAAATACACTTTTTTGTGTAAATGCTTTCTACTTCTTACATGTTTTGTTACCTGACTATTTTTAAGAAAAGCAATTAAAATGTTGAAATATCATTTATTATACAATAAAAACAACACAGTCAATCCGTGATAGGACCAGAAATAAAATTGGGTGGAGGGCCTCCTTGTTCCCTGAGATAATCACAAGACAAAACACTCCTTCTCACTTGATATAGAGCTACAAATAAATATGTAGTCAAAATAATACAACACAACATTTTAAAAACATTTAGTTTCTAGACTTCATTTTCCCTTTTTCTCTGTTTAGTCGCCTTTCTGAGGGTTTACAATCTTATTCCTCCAAACCTAAAGCTTTTTTGTTACCACATAAAAAGCAATCAACTGAGACTATATGCTCCCCTCCAGAGAGAAAGCCTGCAGGAAAGGGAAAATTAACTCAGAATTCTCGGTGGCTTCAGGCTGTAGTGAATCTAAATAAAGAAACTCTTCCTTTCATGGACTGGGGTACGCAACAGTTCAGAGGAGGTATGGAGAACTCTACTCCCAAGTCCATGGATTTCCATGACCTGCTCCTTTATACTGCCACCACCAACATAGCATCCCTAAATGACTGTCCCAGCCACAGTACATATGGTGTGTGCATATGCAGATGGTTCTACTAAGCAGCATTAACCCAATCTATATATCTATGAGTCAGTGATTGGAACAAGTCATGCAACATGCCCAACTCTCTTTCTCTCCATCCTCTGGAGTAACAGTTTCATAGTAACTGTGAAGCAACACCTCCACAGCCTCCACTTTCCACTTCCACAGTTAAAGGGTCTTTCTAATACTCCTTGCTTCACACAGTTTGCCTCCAGGCCTCACATGGAAGGAGAACAGAGGACCACAAATACCCACAATTGTTGTTACCTGTTTGAAATGGTACAGAAAATATTTCTAAAAGTCTCTCAAATTAAGACCACTGAGCCCTGAGTTGATGGTGAATGTTTCCATTCAAGTAAACTTCTGCAAAATCACAAAACTCAGAGTTAAGGAAGTTAAACTAAAATTGGCAAAAAGGCATGTGAGAGAGAATAAGAATTAAATCCAATCTCCATTACACATTTTCAAAGGATGAATCTTGCTATGCAAATATAGGACAAAGGGTGCAGAGATCAATCTCAGAACGATCAGAGATGCATATATATAGCTTTAATGCAATATTTTAATCAAGCCGTTTATGTGATTTGCAGAGATGAAACAAATCAGTTGTGGAATATGAATTATGCATCCATGATCCTGTTACTGGGGAAAGAAAATCTCCAGTTATCAATACATTGTGTATGTCCCAAATTGGCCAATTGATTATTAATTACCTTAGTGCTGAAAAAAAAGTGAGAGGGAGTGTGGTGCTGATATATCTAAATAAGGACAAAGAATGCAACTGGAGTGATACACAGGATAAGCGCCTTGGTAGATTGAAAATGACAAAATGATAGTATGGAAATAAAGATTCACAATCCGACTATGAGGGATATACACAAAATCATGTAGTGTAGCAGACAGATTGGTTTCAATAACAATGCTATTATGAATCATCTATTAGGATATGATAACAAATCATCATCCCACCTTTAGGCATTTATAAATGTACCTCAAAACCCTCTTGCCTCAAAGACCACAAACCTGCAAGCTGCTCCGCATAGGTGTGTGGATCTCCTCAAACCCAGTAGCTTGCAGGATCAGAGCCTAAAGGTAGAGATGACATGGCTCAGCAAGTCTTTCCCAAAGTTGGTTTCTTCTAGGTTCAGGTATACCCATTAAAATAAATTACACTTTATTGATTTTTCTTTTTAACAAAGAAGAGTGGTACATCTTTGAATACATATATTTAATCCAAAATATGCTGCTTTCAAATTCAATTTCATTATTGTGGAAGAAACAGTGTTGTTATGGTTATATGTTTGTCAACTGTTTCCATTATAAACTTCTGTTTATTCATGGGTACAAAACTTGGCCATCCATGGGAGGTACATTGCTGACACTACTGTGTGATGATACTGTGGTCCATTTTATTCTGACAGCATGCTTTATCTTGGTTTAGAACAAAGGTATTGGCATTCTGACACGCAAACTGGAAAAAATGGTCTGTCCTTAGTAACTGAGTTTCTGCAGAAGAGCCTCTTGAAGCGCTCTTAAAGTGATTCATACCTGATCTCTGTGGTATTGAAACATTCATCAAGCTGTTTATGAAAAGAACACTATTATATATAATCCATGTCTCTCAGTTGTGATGCCTGTAAAATGGGTTGATAATACATCTGTTACTCAAAGGAATGATGCACATGTGTGTAGTGTCTGCTCAGTGCTTTGAAATACTAAGTGTTGTGGAAGTGCTAGTTATTCTTATGAAATGCCAGCACCCTGACATTTTTGGACAATAAAGATTTTGTTGCATTTTTTAGAAAAGATGTTCAGAGGAAAAAGAGAAAAATATAGTAATAAGGTATGTACAGTTCTGATAAAATACAGTAATACAGCTTACACATTTGTTAAGAGAAAATATTTCCCTCATGGTGTCAATAGTCTTGTCTTGGCTGAAAGGAGATAAGCCTTAACTTACTTAATGATTTAATTATTTAAAATTTCCCCACATAACTCCAAAAGCCAATATTAAATATTCAGGGTCTGATTCTCCAATTCTTTATGCCCCAAGTGGTCATGTGGAGCTGTGCAAAGGGGTGAAAAATGTTATGAAAAGCAAATGGAGATAAAAGATATGTGACACTCAATAATTTTCTTAGCTATATTTAAATATACCTTTAGAGGTTTAAGCAGAGGGCTGTGTCTGTAATCGCAGTACGACTATGAGACTAGCTCTCAATGCTAGAATCACAGCTCTATTTGCTTCTGACCCTCCCCCTTAACTGGCTGCTGCAATCAACTCTCATATGGTATCTATCCCATCTATTGATGGGGTATCTACTCCATCCCCAACAGAATCATCCCTTGTACCTGACAATCTCCCAAAATGGCACCTGCCTCCAAAACAGCCCAGTGGTGAAGAACAAGCCCCACTCCTAAACTGCAAGTGGGACATCACCACACACCCCGTGCTGATGCCACCCAAAATGCTTCCCATTCCCAACACTGCAATTGAGGGGGAGGTTCCCTAACTCCTGACATTGGCTTCCCGAGAAGGGCAACCTGCTCTTGCCACTGTGACTCTCATGGCCTTAGCAATAGCCTTGCACAATGCAAGGTCACCTGCCATCCCTGCACTGGGTCCAGCAAACCAGCTCCCACTCACCACCACTGATTACTGCACCATCTCACAGAACAAAACCTGCTTATTGCAGAGAGGAGCTGAACTCCCAACCTGCTAACAGCAAACTTAGCTTCAAAACCACAGAGTTCTTTTGCACAAAGCAAAAGAAAAGAGAAGGCCTTGTAATGGCATAATTATAAGTAGCAAGAGGAAATATCACAGCTCTACCATGACTCTACATTACTTCCTGCCCTGAGACAGTGTGGATGCTTACTGGAAAAACAGGTTCTTTTTACACATTCATTTGAATTTAAACACCTGTGTTCAAATCTAGTTTTTGTATTTTCCTTCCATTAATATTCTAATGAACACATTTAGTGGCAGGAATATTGGTGACAGCAACACATTTTAAGCAAACGTTAAAGCATATTCACAGACAGCAAATTTCTCATTCACAATTTTGCTTATTTGTTCCAGAAGTCTGATTCTAAGCATTATACTCATCGAACCAAAGAATAGGCATGTGCCATATGACCTGCGCACCAAGTCAAAACAGCTCAAAATGTGAATATCAAATACTCATAGAGAACTGTTTGCAAGCAATCTGCAGAGTGAAACAGGTTAGTATAAACCATTCGTAGAATAAATGCGAGCAAGAAACAAATGTGGGTAAATCATAATGAGTTTGCAGACAATAAGGGAGTAGAAAAAGGCTAAATTTGATTAATAAATAGCTTGCTGCAAATAGCTCATCAGCTCTAGTCTCTTGCTTCATTTAAATGGAACCCAAAGAAAGAGGAATCCAGCTTGGAGGATTTTGTCATACACTTTCAATCATTTTTGTAGGGTATCTTAAGACACACAAAAAATGTTTCAACTAGGCCTGATTCTGTCAAGCTTACAAGGAAGAGCGGTGGGAATATTTGATAAAATACATGTTCTGACTTACAACATGCAAATAAAATACAGTTTTACTCCACCTTTATTTCTTTAATTTGTGCGAGTGCAGTTGTGAAAATAGGGCATCTTCTAATTCGAATAAGCACCCTCACATAGTGAATGCAGGTTTAGTGTAATCCTGTTGAGAGCAGAACATTCAATTCATCCCAGCTGTCATGCACTGTGGTCTCCTCAGTGGGAAATCCCAGCTTCCACAACACAATTTCACTCTAAGGAAAAGAGTGTTTCAGTCTAAAAGGATTTAAAAAGAATTAGGGATCTTGAGAAAGAGGCAGAGAGAGAGACGGAGAGAGATGTACTTTAGTTTAGTTTAGTTTCTCAGCAAGTCTAAAACTGCAAGCTAGAAGCACATTTAACATTTGCACCAAAATAAAAGTTGAACTTGCATTTGGAACAAGCATTACCTAGCTTGGATTAAAGAAACTTTTGTTCATGGATGTTGGGAAGTAGATAACATTAGGGACAAAATATTCGAAGCGGGAGACCCAAGGTCAGCACACACTCTGCTGCTTGCAGCTAATCTCTTTGCACACAAGTACCTGGTTTACACATATAGTCTTGCTAATTGTCCAAAGAAATGTAAACGGATAATGTACAGAACTGATAGGATATCCAAAAAGAACAAATGCTATGCTGTCATCCTGGAGTTGGGAGGGAGAGTGTTAAAACTGTTATTTACTCAGCTCCCTTGATGTGCTCAGCTCTGTATAAACAAACTCAGTTCCTGTCCCTTAAAATCCATCCCAAACACGAAAAGTTACTACATCCAAAGTGATGCACAGATTTGGGAGAGATCAGTGAAAATCTTTGAGGAAATATGTGTTTTTAAAACAAAAACAAAAAAAAAGACCAGGAGAGGTAGCATGTAAGCACAATCATGGGCTTGTGAGTTTGAAAAACCTGAGATTCAGTTCCAGCTCTGCCATTAACCTACTGCATGTGTGCTGGGCAAGTCACGTCACTACGCCAATGTGCTTCAGTTTGGGCATAAAAACACGAAATTAATTAATCAATTATTCAACAACCTGTTGAACATGGTCCTTTGCCTGAAAAGAACCTCTGATTGGGCTGACTCTTGACTCTGAGTTATTATACAGTCTCCAGGAGTGGTGGCACATAGCTTTCACTGGAATTAGGAAGGCCCAGGTAGTTAATTTTTTGTGGTTAATTTTTTTCTTCTTTTAGTCATAATAGGTTTTTTGTATTTCCAAAAAAGTTTTAAAGTCCACAAGTAAGGCTGGATTTCATCTTTAGAAATTTTTGTTCACTGCTTTTCTAGGTGTCATCACCAGTAGCATCAACATGAGGACATCCTTGCAATTACATCCATTATTAACTATAATACTTAGTATTTAAGTAGCACTTTTTATCCATGGATCTGAAAAAATCTATTTTTAGAAAGGTAAGTAAGCTTTAGTCGGGCACTGATCCTCCCAACATTTCAATTAGATTTCAAGCCTTTAAAAATCTTTTTGTTACTTTTAAAATAAAATTAAAGGAAAATTCAAAACAAACAGTTGTTCTGAACTAAAAAAACTAAAAAGTTTAATTTAAAATTTTTTCATTTTTTATTTCAGAAATTATTTTTTTTTGAAGAGTATAATTTGGTGACCCTGACATGAATTTGAAAAACGATTTGCTATTAGTGAATATGCATTTTTTGCCAAAAAATAAAATAAAATAAAATAATTCCCCCAGCTCACCTAATTAATAGTAATAGTAATAATATTATCCTACATTTATATATCATTTTTCATCTCACTGCCTACTTTCCTCAGGGGTTCATCTTTTTCTAAAGCATCCACCTCCATTACAGGATACAATTTATTTCTCCTCTATGCCCACTAGAGTAAGTAAGTCCTCATAAGGTTAACAGACACTGAATGAGATTCAAATGTTTCAAGTTACCTAAATGTATCCCCTAAAATAAATACCTGTCCCACAGAAAGTAAAAACTGCTTTCTTTACAACACTGATAACTTTTGTATTGTATTATGTTCCCTGAAGCAGCAGGAAGTAACCCATCAGCTGAATATATTACCAATAGACAGTCCTATAACCTTGCTAAACAGAAAAAATGGCAAAATAACTTGTCTTCTAAAGCATGCTAGTAAATAGAGCAGAGCAAACAGTGGAGAAAATTTGATGTGAAAAGTCATTTGAATTCTAACCCAAATTCTCATTTGACCATGTTCAAGAAGCTTTGGTGTTCACTGTCCAGGAAACTTCAAATGCTGAAGCTTTACTAGTATGAATACTCATGAAAAGTTCATTTTAAAATTATATAAAAATTTCAGGTTATAAGGTATATTTAGTTGTAAAAATTGCAGTGAACCTTGTGTTTAGTTCTAAAATGTGTGTGCTATTTTTTCTGTTCCCTGATTAGTCAACATAATATTGTTAATATCACAATTGAATAAGCAATTTGAAATATGCTGTGTTGTAAATTATCCAAAAAAATTGCATAAATTAGTTACATAAACCAAGTGCATACTGTAAAAATGTATATTTGATTGTAATATTTGCAATCTAAATGATCTGAAGTACCATGGAAAATGGTCATGAATAATTCAGAATAATGAACACATTTGAGAATTTTGTTTGCAGACAATTTGTGAAGAGAAAAAAAGGATGAAATTCACCAAATTAAATTATTTGTTGAGTTCTATAATTCACTGAACTCCTCTGTTTGTTAGCTAAGTGATGAACAGAGTCTATAGTGAAGTTGTCACCAATGTCTACAAGATATAAAGCAAACTTCTATCAAAGCATAAGAAGATTGCATGCTCCAATGTAAACTGTGCACTTCTTATTCATAAGCATAATAATGCTGCCATTCTCTTATGAGAATAAATAGCATCTCCTCCCAGCTACTGCTGTGTAAAAATCTTACCATACTAGCAATTTTCTATAACTCTGATAGTGTTTTTGCTCAGTTGGGCTTCTGAGCGAGAAGTGTTTTTTAATGTTTCAGTTTTATACTTTGTTTAGTGTTTTAGAAAAGATAAATTCTCCAAAAAGTGTAGGGCAAATTTAGGTGCTTAGCATTAGGCACCTAAATAAAGCTGCCTGCTTTTCTAAACGTGCTGGGCAGATGTAGCTTCCATTGAAATGAATGGGAATTGCATATGTTCAGTGCCAATTACAAAGGGGTCGCTTATTTTGCAGTCTCAACAGAGACCTGGTTGCCTTGCTTTCAATACCAAAGTTAGGGAATTGTGGTTATGAGGAATACTGAGAGTCAGTTTTGATGAGACTGATATTTTTGTATGTTTTAACTTTATTGTAAAATGCCCTCAGGTGTAATAGGCTTTATACAAGTTAATAAGCCAGTAAACTACATGTATAGCTCTCTATTTTCCTACTGTGCTCCTCATGTTTCTAGCTAGGCTCACTTCATCTTTGGTTTGTTTGAAAGGGGCTAAACATTCATTTATATTCTGTAGTCTCTTTGCATGGCTTTCATCTCATTCATCTGGCTGTTTTCTTAGTTCTTTTTTGTATTTTTAAGTTCAGTTTTTGATAATTCATTTTGGAGAATTAAAGTCAGTAATTTTGATTTTCAGTTCTTCGATATAAATTTATTCTCATGTTTTATTATTACCTTTTTCATTTTATGACTATTCAAGGGAATTTATTATAGTTAATTTCATAGTAACATGTCTGGATTCTGTGAAGTCCACTGTCAGAGATATTAAGAAACCCTTTCGAGTTTTGGTGATTTGATTAGAGATATTTTCTGCTCTCATTTCTTCCCATTTGTGAGCTGTTAATTTTTGTGCCTTTCTCAAACTTGTTATTTCTTCTTTAGAAATTTTTCCAATAGAGATGCTATCTTTGGTCTTCATTTTGCATAAAATTCTTATATTCAGTTGTTACTTGCTGTAGGGGAAAAGTAAGGAAAATCTCCCAAGCTCCATCCACAAAATAAGCTCCTCCCCTAGGAAATGTCACCCAGAACAGATTGAACAGTTGTTCAGATATGACAACACATGCTCTCTGGGTTCAGCTCCCTCTGAGTGAGGTCTAAAGACACTCCTGGGCTCTGCATGGCTCCCCAAGTTTAGCTTCCCCTTATCATGGCTAATTTGCTGCACTGGGCTTCAGGAGCTCTGGTCCCATTTGTGAGGCTCACATGCCCCACTGGTCTTTTTGGGCTTAGCTCCTTCTTGGCCAGCCAGAAAATAAAGTGGTAATGCCTCCCAAGCTTACTCACTCGTGAGAATGAAATGGGCTGCCACATTAGATTGTGCAGATCTTCATAATATGATCTAAGATGATTCTCCCTCTCCTTTCTTACATGGTTTGATAATGAATTAGTTTTAATGTAGATATCTAAAGTATTATTGTTGGCATCTGAGCTAGCACCCACTAAAATGAATGAGGCAGGTCACACCTCTTGGAGCTATGATTTGAAGTTCTGAAAATGCAGGCAGACATCACTGCATCCCTTACCCGTTTGTGGTTCATGTTTTCAAGACTCTCTGGGCAAGTGTGTTGTCCAATGTTGTCTCAATCTATTTAGCTTATGGAGGAGAAAATTAAAAGGTAACTTGAAAACACTTTAAATGTATCTACTGAAAATAGAGGACTTGGATTTAGTAGACAAATTCAGAACAAGAGTCAAAGGCTGGAGGTTGACGCTTGACAAATTCAGAGTGGGAATAAGATGAACATTTTTCACAGTGAGAGTAATTAAGCATGGGAGCAACTTTCCAAAGGATGTTGTGGATTGTGCCTGTCACTTGAAATCTTTGACTCAAGATTGGTTGTCTTTCTAAAAAATATGTTCTAACTCAACCAGAAGTTATGGGCTTGATGAAGGAATCACTTGTTGAAATTCTATGGCCTGTATTATACTGGAGGTCAAATTACATATCTTAACAGTCTCTTCTGCCTTTAAAAATCTGTGAATGTGTAATGTAGTTGCAGATCCTAAACAGCATACTATACATAACTTCCCATATTCAGAAGAAAAATATTGAAAAGCATTTTCATTTCTATACAGGAAGAATTTAATCTTTTAAATCTTATATGACATAACAGCATACCTTCTGAACAGCACTAGGGTTGCCAACTTTCTAATCACACAAATCCGAACACCTGGCCCACCCCTTCCCTGAGACCATGCCCCCTGTCCCTTCCCCAAGGCCCTTCCCGCCACTCACTGTATTCCCCTCCCTCAGTGGCTCACTCTCCCCTACCCTCATTCACTTTTACTGGGCTGGGGCAGGAGGTTGGGATGTGGGAGGGGGTGAGGGCTCTAATTGGCGGTGTAGGATCCAGGGTGGGGACAGAAATGAGGGGTTCAGGGTGCAGGAGGGGGCTCTGGGCTGGATCAGGGGGTTGGGGTGCAGGAGCAGGTGAGGGCTCCATCTGGGGCTGCAGCCTTTGGGGTGGGGCCAGGGATGAGGGGTTTGGGGTGCAGGAAGGGGTTCCAGGCTGGGGGGTGGGGTAGAGGGGTTTAGGGTATGGGAGGGGGCTGTGGGTTGAGGCAGAGGGTTGGAGGGCAGGGGGGTGAGGGCTCCATCTGGGGGGTGTAGGCTCTGGGGAGGGGCCAGGGATGAGGGGTTTGGGGTGCAGGAGCAACTCCGGGGTTGTGGGGCAGAGGCTCAGGGCTAAGGCACGGGGTTGGAGTGTGAGCTTATCTTGCCTGTAGGCACCACCCCCTGCGGCTCCCATTGGCCATGGTGTCCCCTCCTTCTCCTGCCTAGAAGATGGCATAAGCACCTATTCTGTGGGTGCTCCAGGGCTGGAGCACTCACAGGGAAAAATTAGTGGGCGCTCTGCACCCACCATCAGCCAAGCTCTCCTCCCTGCCCCACGTCCTCCTCTGCCTCCTCCCCTGAGCACACCGTGTCCCCGCTTCTCTGCTACCTCCAAGTGCTTGCTGCCACCAACCAGCTGTTTGGTGGCATTGCAAGATCCGGGAGGGAGGTGGGAGGAGCGGAAACGTGGCACGCTCAGGGGAGGAGGCAGGAAGAGGAGGAGCTGGTGCATGGAATTGGGGAAGGAGTCGGGACAGAGAGGGGTCAGATTTGGGGTGGGGACTTTGGGGAAGGGGTTGGAATGGGGGTGGGGCAGGGATGGAGTCAGGATGGGACCAGGGCCAGAGGGCCGTCGAGCTCCCACTGGCTTGAGTAGAAGTTGGCACCTATGGAAGCCGGACCTGTTGACTGCTTCCAGGGTGCAGCGCGGCGTCAGGACAGGTAGGGGCTAGCCTGATTAGCTCCACATCACTGCTGACTGGACTTTTAATGGCCTGGTCGGCGGTGCGGACCGGAGCGGCCAGGGTCCCTTTTCAACTGGGTGTTCTGGTCGAAAACCAGATACCTGGTCACCCTAAGCGGTACTGAAATGCTTGCATTAGCTCTTTGCTTTAGCTTACCCAGATAATTTAGGTCAAACATCAAAAGCCCATATCAGTGGTTCTCAACCTATTTACCACTGTGAGCCATATATGCAACTCTCTATGTGTTATGTGTGCCACATACACGCAATATATACACTACCTCTATGGCCATGAGGTTGTCACATGGACCGCAGTTGTGTGATGATTGGGCCCCAAGTGGTCCATGGGCCACAAGTTGAGAACCACTGGCCCATAGTATTAGCAATCAGTCTCTTACATAATTTTAGAAACAGTGGGTAATCATATAGGTATCTTAACTGCTGCAACACCCATAGTGGGCAGAATTTACCATTATTGCTTTGTGATGTCAAACCTCTCAAGTTAAAGTAACAGATATTCATATAGTCTGGGGTGGGGAAATCACAAAACTGGTTTATCATTTTCTGCTCTGCCCTCCCACAAAACATGGACTTTCTAGAAATTAGGTGATAAAAAAATTATTGTGATTAAGCATTGTCCTCTCCACGAGGGAAGAGAAAGAAAGGCTCTAAATATCAATTGTCTGCATACTGTTTCCTGTTATTGCATATCATTTTATTTATTGTTTTGTGATAAATTCCAATCAGTAGGAGAAGAAATACACAGCGAAGATTACTCAGTAACTCACAAAAGGATACTAATAAATTCAGAAGCTACCAATCATATCCACAGAGTGAAGTGATTCCATTCAAAACACCCAATGCATGTATATGTAAAAAGGTCAGCTAAGTAATAACTAACAGTGGGAACTAAAATGCAATAGCTGAAAGATAAAATAAAGAAAGAGACAAATCCATCCCTGGTGTAACTGCCTTGAAGTTAGTTTCTATATTCTCTTCCTGCCCCCTACCAAAACAAAAACTATTGATAGATTCATTTGAGTTAAGTATCTAAACATTCAGAATGTTATACAATGTTCAGAACCTAAAACCTTCCCCCCTCTCCCTCCAGGCCTGTCTGACTCTTTCTTCCCCTCAACAAATCAAACTGATACAGAAGGCAGTAGGCTATCTGCTGAGCAACATAGGTTGCAGTGAGTACATCAGCCCAGGGCTCCACTCTCTGCACTGATCCCAATCTTGAAATTCAAGGCCTTCCATGGATTTGGTCCTTTGCTACTTCTCCTCCATGACAATAACCGCACATGACAGCTATGCTTCATTGGAACAATTTGTTTTTTGACTCTCTAGTAGAGGAAGGCTTCTGGGTGCTGGCAACAGAACTTTCTCAGCAACTGCACCAAGACAGTGGAACTCATTACCACAAGAGATTGAAGTGAGAAAACCTCTCCTCTTTCAGAATTAAGGCCCTTCAGTGGGATTACTTGCATGCTGAGAACTAGACACATAGTAATGTAATTAAGTATAATGTTGACTCAAGACTCAAGTACAAATTTTATTTCTCTAATAATTCCTTCCATAATCAAAGATAGCTTTAATTTAAAACATGCAAGTTACTCCTCCATAAAGGGAAGGCCAAGCAAAAGATGCTATTTTATTCCTAAAATTTGTAAGGTACTCTCACTCTGTGGTAGTAGTTGTGACAAAACAACCTAGATAGCGAGTGCTGATAACTCCATAATTTAACATCAGTGTGTTAGTTTCTAGTTTATAAAACTATTTTTCATGTACACTTGCTTCCCATAATATTTGCCCTACTTACTGTCCAAAAGAACACTGAAAGCAGTTTTAGCCACTTACTGACTTTAATTAAATAAAAAGTTCTCCTTGATATCATTAAAATGTACACTCAATAAAGTCTGACTAAACCATCAGTCATCACACTGTGACTATATTATCTACTATATTTGATAATTAGGATTAGTAAGGTCTTGTACCCAATATTCTTAAGTGCCAAACAAAAATGATCCCTTTAAATTTAATAAAGGTCCTATTTGGCAGAAGAGGTCATTTATGAACACAGCTTATGGCTCAAGGAAGTGTACAAATTGGCTCTAACAGACATGTGGGCACTGCCATTCTTATAGTTGTATACTGCTGCACAATAAGTGTAAAGCAAAAATGTTGCAGCACCAGATAACGCTGACTATTGAATCATATAATTCTTAGAAGTTTAGTATCACCCCCACTGATTGGAATCAATCACAGAATCGTAGGACTGGGAAGGGATCTTGATATGTCATCTGGTCCTGTCTCCTGCACTCAAAGCAGGACTAAGTATTAGCTAGACCATTCCTGACAGATATTTTTATAATCTACTCTTAAAAATTTCCAATGATGGAGATTCCACAACCTCCCTAGGCAATTTATTCCAGTGCTTAACCACCCTGACAGGAAGTTTTTCCTAATGTCCAACCTAACCTCCTTTGCTGCAATTTAAGTCCATTGCTTCTTGTCCTATTCCCAGAGGTTAAGAACAATTTATCTCCCTCCTACTCGTAACAACCTTTTATGTACTTGAAAACTGTTATGATGTCCCCTCTCAGTCTTCTCTTCTCCAGACTAAACCAAACACAGATTTCTCAGTATTCTCTCACAGGTCATGTTTTCTAGGTCTTTAATAATTTTTGTTGCTCCTCTCTGGACTTTCTCAAAATTTTCCACATCTTTCCTGAAATGTGGTGCCCAGAACTGGACCAAAATACTCCAGTTGAGGTCTAATCAGTGAGGAATAGAGTGGAAGAATTACTTCTCGTCTTCCTTACAAAACTCCTGCTAATACACGCAGAATGATGTTTGCTTTTTTTTTTTTTTGCAACAGTACCTTACTTCGTCCCCCACAACATCGGTCCTTCTCTGCATAAAGTACTGGGTTCCAGGTTTATTGTCACAAATCGAAAGCCAGCTGTCTCACAAAATTAATAATATTGTGTTTTTCTAAGGCCTGCATTGTACTATAAATTAATCAGAAAAGGATAAGTTTGTCCTGTGTAGGTATAATTTGGAAAAAGTCCCTTGCCTGCAGTTTCCACCCCTCAAACTTTTGATTTTGTGAACTTAATGAATATGTGTTTCCTTCCAATACCATTCAGGTACACAAAGATTGCTGCTTCCATTCCTGACCTGTTAGGGCCAGTTCAACTAAGACTATGGTGATCTGCAAAGCCATTCCCATTTCACTTTGCCACCCCTCCACTACAAGGCCCAGGATCTAATATGCTAATTTCTCCCTTCTACTTGCCCCAAACTGTTCTCGTAGGTTCTATTCCACAGGGAAGGGTGTCTAGAGAGAATGTGTCCAGAACTCTAAGTGTTTCTGTAAGGAATTATGAGGTATATAATGGAGGGGGGTTTTCCTGTTAAATCAAAAAGGATTGAGAGGAAGGAGAGGTAAGGAGGATACCTGATGTTCTACTGCCAACGAAGCGGGAAACACTATGGGGCTTCAGGTTATCACCACAGATCTCTGTTGACACAAAACAACTCATACCCTACACCATGCAGTATTGCAGCCTGATTAGCAATCATCCCACTGATATATTAATATGCCTCTTGTGTTGTGTGGGCCCTATGACCCAAGGACCACTGGAGCTATAGGCTTAACAGTATTGTCTGAACCAGACTAGCAATCTATCCTCACCATCCTTTTGTTTGCCTTGCAGCACACTATATGCCACCTAGGAGAGATTGGTTGTGGCCTGTCTGTATTTTACTGACATAAATCCCCCTTGCAGCACATCAGAGATTTTGAAATGTAGTGTACAATAAATGCTCCTCTGTGAGGCTTTATACAGACAGCTCCAATCGATACATAGCAAGAACAACTAGAGGCCATCTGGAAGAGAAAATGATGCAGGTGTGCAAGGGAACAGTTTTCAGGGATGGCAAAGGAGCCTGTTAAATCAAAAAGGAGCCCAGACAATATTAAGGAGCAGCTCACAAGCACAGGGGAGCTGGAGTTACAAGTAGTAAATAATCAAATGTATTTGTGGAATCTGGTACAAAGTCCCCCGCACTCCATTCTTACACAGGATGATCTATCAAAACGATAAGCTTGTGATATAAATGAAAGGAAATAAAGTGGAACTTTTTCTTTCTTGAATTATGAGGGCCCCAGGAACAATTTGCTTTTATGAAAATATGTTTAAGCTTCCATTTTTTTAATGTTGAGAGTAAAGAACAACATTCTAATTTGTTTGGATCTTCATTCAAAAATTATACAATCACTAGCACAGGTAAGATACATAGCGCACTGTTCAGGGTGAATAAACAGTCTAAGGGTATGTCTATACTGGCAAGTTTCTGCGTAACAAGTTATACCACTTTTATTAAAGAACTGGAATTAAATCATTGTTGCATATCCACCTGTGCTCCTTCTGATGGTGGAGCGCATCCACATTATCAGCTCTTGCAATGGCCAAAGAGAGCAGTGCATCGTGGTAGCTATCCCACTGTCCAACTGGCTGCAGGTGCTTTGGGAAGGGCTTGCAACGCCTCACGGGGCAGGCACAGTTATCACATGATGCAGGTTTCCCAATCCTTTGTTCCCTACACATCCTACTACACTCCTAGGGCTTGTCTACATCAGAAAGTTGCAGCGCTGGTGAGGGAGTTACAGCGCTGGCAAACTTTGAAGGGTACACATCTGCAGGGCAATCACCAGCGCTGCAACTCCCTGTTGCAGCGCTGGCCGTACTCCCGTTTTGTCTCGGGTGTAGAGGATCCAGCGCTGGTGATCCAGCGCTGGTAATCCAATGTAAACACTTACCAGCGCTTTTCTTGACCTCCGTGGAAGGAGGAAGCCTATGGTAATCAAGCTGATCTCCTTCCCGGTTTGCTCTCTCATTCCCGGAACCCCGAGCAAGCAGGTAAGGAGAACCGCTTGCTCGGCTGTTCGGGGAACGAGAGAGCAAACCGGGAAAGGAGACCAGCTTTGCCGCGGTTTGCTCTCGCGTTCCCGGAGCCACCCTGCAAACCGCAGGGAAGGAGACCTGCTTGCTCGGGGCTCCGGGAACTAGAGAGCAAACCGGGAAAGGAGACCCGCTTCGCCGCGGTTTGCTCTCGCGTTCCCGGAGCCACCCTGCAAACCGCAGGGAAGGAGACCTGCTTGCTCGGGGTTCCGGGAACGAGAGAGCAAACCGCGGCGAAGCTGGTCTCCTTTCCCGGTTTGCTCTCTCGTTCCCCGAACCGCCGAGCAAGCGGTTCTCCTTACCTGCTTGCTCGGGGTTCCGGGAACGAGGAGAGCAAACCGGGGAAAGGAGACCGCTTTGCCGCGGTTTGCTCTCTCGTTCCCGGAGCCACCCTGCAAACCGCAGGGAAGGAGAACCGCTTGCTCGGCGGTTCGGGGAACGAGAGAGCAACCGGGAAAGGAGACCAGCTTCGCCGCGGTTTGCTCTCTCGTTCCCGGAACACCGAGCAAGCAGGTCTCCTTCCCTGCGGTTTGCAGGGTGGCTCCGGGAACGCGAGAGCAAACCGCGGCGAAGCGGGTCTCCTTTCCCGGTTTGCTCTCTAGTTCCCGGAGCCCCGAGCAAGCAGGTCTCCTTCCCTGCGGTTTGCTGGATGGCTCCGGGAACGCGAGAGCAAACCGGGAAAGGAGACCAGCTTCGCCGCGGTTTGCTCTCCCGTTCCCCGAGCAAGCAGGTCTCCTTCCCTGCGGTTTGCAGGGGGTTCGGGAACGCGAGAGCAAACCCGCGGCGAAGCGGGTCTCCTTTCCCGGTTTGCTCTCTCGTTCCCCGAACCCCGAGCAAGCTGGTCTCCTTCCCTGCGGTTTGCTGGATGGCTCCGGGAACGCGAGAGCAAACCGGGAAAGGAGACCAGCTTCGCCGCGGTTTGCTCTCCCGTTCCCCGAGCAAGCAGGTCTCCTTCCCTGCGGTTTGCAGGGGGTTCGGGAACGCGAGAGCAAACCGCGGCGAAGCGGGTCTCCTTCCCAGGTTTGCTCTCTCGTTCCCCGAACCCCGAGCAAGCTGGTCTCCTTCCCTGCGGTTTGCAGGGGGGTTCGGGGAACGCGAGAGCAAACCGCGGCGAAGCTGGTCTCCTTTCCCGGTTTGCTCTCCCGTTCCCCGAACCCCCCCTTGAAGCCGCCCAACAGCGCTGCAGTGTGGCCACATCTAACACCACTTGCAGCGATGGTTGCTGTAAGTATGGCCACTCTGCAGCGCTGGCCCTATACAGCTGTACTAATACAGCTGTAACTACCAGCGCTGCAAAATTTTAGATGTAGACATGGCCCTAGCTGCTTTTCAACTGAAGTGGGACGGGCAGAGTGTGTGACAGGGAGAGTGTATGTGGTATGGAGCGGGGGATGAGAGACAATGTGTTTTGTGGGAACAGACAGTGTGTCAGTATGCTGTCTTGTAAGTTCAGACAGCGGCAGGAAGCAACCAGTCCTGAGGCAGAGGGTGGAGGGAACCCTGACATCAGCCCCTGCTTCCCTTCCTGGGCTCTCTGCTTACTGTGCTGTAATGTAATACAGTGCTGGACCCTCTGCGCTGTAAGGCTTACGAATCTCATTGAGGTGGTTTTTTTGCAACACTGCAACTGAGGAGTTTCTGCGCACTAAGCGGCTTGGCAGTGTGTACACCTCGGGAGTTACACCACAGAAAGCTGTTTTACTGCGCAGAAACTCACCAGTGTAGACAAGGCCTAATATAACCATTGTTTGACAGTGTTCCAGACACATTCTAATACAGCAGTCACTATTGTGAAATAAAATCACCGTTGCCTGCAGCACTAAAATGTGCGGCTCTCTTAATTAGCCTACAGAGACAACGACATTTGCAGACAATTTTTCTGTGTAAAATCCCCACATTCTGGCACACAGTCACCAGGTTCTCATTTCTGAACACAGCAGAGTTGTTCCTCAAATATGTACACATGAAAATGACTTGCACACTGCACCTGTTTTTAATGGGATGTGTGTGTTTACTAGCACTAACATCCAATTACCTGAACTCAAGACCAATGTGAAACATCAAAATGATAGAAAAGGCTTTTCCACACACTTACAACTAAATACAACATATTAGATAAGGCATGTCCACTGCAGATGTAGGATGAGATCCTGAGCTGGGGCTGAGGAGTGCTTGGTTTGATTCAGGAGTGAGAGGTGTAATGTAGGAGCTATTCCGGCACCTAGCCTGCCCTAAGAACCAGTGACCAAGAGAAGTGTTGCATAGAAGTAGTTCTAGAAGTTCCATGTTACCCAACTATTCTCCTTCATAGATGGAATTCTACATACGGGTTAGCCAAGCCAGATTTAGGATTGGTTCTATAGATTGTACCCACAATTCAGAAAATAACTGAATTATTCATATTGCCCTCTTTCATTAACCATTGCATGGTTAATGTCTACTATCAAGTTTTTGCTATTGTGGGGACACAAATTATTGGTATACCTAATACGTGTAATTAGGTAACCAATTGTTTCCATTCTCCCCTGAGGACTGCACCTTGAGGCAATGGGAAGGCTTGCAAGTTATGATGGTGAGAGTTTTAATTCCTGGGTAGGGCCACCCAAGCTGGACAAGTCAAAGGGTGGGGACCAGAAGAAAAGAAGTTCACTAGCCGTCTAGGATGTGTTTTGAGTGATGGGGCCAACATTCTATCCTTGTGAAAGAGTTAGCTCTGGAAACACAACAAGGCAGCCATTCCAGCAGACAGGATGGCCAAGCCTTGCTCATGCCCTAAGCAACATCTCATCATTCAGGAAGGATTCAGACTTAGAATTATTTCAGTGCACGTACTTAGGAATGGTTTGTGGAGATATCATGTTTTCCAAGATAGGGGGCAGAATATCTAATGGAACAGGCACTAAACTAGGACTCAGAAGTTCTACAATTTTTTTTGGCTCTGCTCCTGACCTGCTGGGAAGCATGGGTCAGTGTTCACATCGTGCTCCCCATCAGTACCTGGCTTGGACTGGGGAAGCTAATGATCCAACCAGCAGACCAAATTCGGTGATGAATCCTGGTCACATGCCCCCTGAGGCACGTTAGGCATATGCCAAGAAGACTGACCTGCTGTGTGACCTTGGGTAAGCCACTTCAGTTTCCCCATCTTTAAAACTGAGATGATGATATACTCCTTTGTAAACTACTCTGAGATGAAAGTGCTATCTAAGAGCTAAGTATTGGTATTAGTATTATCTCCATTGAAATGGGAGCAAAGTCAGAGTATAGGTGCACAATTCATGTGCATCACTGTCTTGTTGTTTTCCATGTCAGATGATTATGGGCTTTATAAAGTAAGAGATGAAGCTCCATATACTAAACCTGTCAGGTACTCAAAACAATTTATTGAGTTCCGATACATATAATAAATGTGGACAGCCAGCTCCCTGATTTTAATTTTCTTGCAACTGATGAAGCAGTTTGAATGGAAAATATCCTGGAAGAGCTTGGAAGAACCCAGGAAACCAGCATCAGTCAACCTCCTCTTGAGCAAAAAAAAAATTGACGGGAGCAAAGAGAAAACAAGTGAATCTAATTAAAATAAAGTGAGAATCCAGAACAGAGGCCTGTTGCTATCATTGATTTGAGAGAGATGACATTTGGTAAAGGATGCCATATGAGCATCAGAAAGAAGCACCATGGAGAGAACAATGAGGCCATGAACCAAAATCCCAGATCCAAATACCTATGAACTTTATGACTTGTACCAGTCTCTAGTAAGGAGGAAGAAATTAATGAGTTCCCAGGAAAAAAAACCCTGCCCATTACATGTTATCTGTTTCCCACCCCCCTGCCACTTGCCAGTGTATCCAATACATAGATGCTTACTTACTATATACAGTACTCAACAGTAGTGCTAACCTTGTAAAATAAATCAGAGCTTTAATTACTGTTTCAACATCTTGTTCCTTCTTATTCTAAAAGTATGATTATTCGTCCTTATAGATATTAGATCTGATTCTCCTTTATACTAAGGCCTGGTCTATACTTGAAAGTTGTACTGGTATAACTGTCAGTTAGGGGTGTGGGTTTTTTCATCAATATAGTTCTGTTGATACAGCACTAGTGTGAAGCAGTTATGCCAGTATGCCTTATATCGGTGTAGCTTTTCCCACTTCCTATACTATACTGATCCAAGGACTTTTACACTGATGTAATTGAGTCCAGGGGGGTTGTAATGCTGACCTATACCAGTGTAGTTAAAGTGGTGCAACTTCTATGTGTACACAAGACCTAAATCCCTTTACAGTCTTTTGGCAGTGTGAAGCAGCTTAATGTTAAAGCAAATTAGATTTCTATCCACTTTAAGATGTATTCAGGCTGCTAGAGGAATATAAAGGGGTCCTTGTGCAAAGAAGAATCAGGTCCATTATCCTCCCCCAAATCCACTTCTGTCACCCTGAGTTTTTTGTATTGTACAAATAAAATGCATAGGAGGTTTAGCGCTAAAGGAATCTCCTCTTCTCCAAAGAAGGGACACTATACATAATACTTAGTTAGGCAGCTGGTGTACTATGTTCACTGCTATCACACTGAATAATATTGCCTCATTGTTTCCTCATGTTCCTCTGTTTGTCTTTAGCCATCTGTTGTCTCATCTTATACTTAAACTGTAAGCCCTTTTGGGGCAGAGATGGTCTTTTTTGTTCTCTGGTCTATGAATAGCGCTCCTAGGTGCTACCATAGTATACATAAACAATAATAATTATAATATTTTTTGAAAAAGTATAACAACTTTTCTAAGAGGCTATAATGTCCTCAACATTTTGCACCTGTTCTGTCAGACTAGAGGCAGACAACCCTTCCCGTGCCTAGGATAATGTGTTGCCTCAACAAGTTGTCTTTAACAATAAAGTGGCTGTGTCTTGCTGCAAAGTTCTACAAATCAAGAGGTTCTCTCCTTTATCTGCCTACAAGTACTAGGAATGGTTTCCTCATCTGGAACATCAGAAGCATTGTACTGACTTTCCTCGTTGTTTTGTACTGTGCTGTGCTGTTTCTTTCCCTTGGGAGACAACCAGGTAGAGCATGCCTGTTCCTCTTCCATTCTGGGAGGTGCTAGAAACACCCCCTGTGCCAAAGACCAGCAGAGCTGTGCTGGCGTGGAAATGCTAGGATGGCTCTACTACACTTGGAAATTGCTCCTACACCGTAGGAGTCCCCGGGTAGCTGGCTAAATTTCTTTGCTTGGAATGTAACATAGGGGCTGCAGTGGGTGCAAAGATCTGGCCTATTATGTATACATGTAACAGATTGCATCCCCTGAGTGCCATGCTGCTTCTCTGCAGCACCCTTAATTCAGCCCTAGAATGGATCCTTGCCTGCGTATCTGGGTATCTCTACAGAGCAGTTTATTTCAACACATTATGCTACAAATCTTCAGTTAATAGGTTTGGATTTTTCCTGGGAGGAAGTAAGGGGAGAGGTAATATTATCATCCTGGGGTAGTGCACCATCTGCCCTTCCATTGCTTGCTCTGCACTCTAGATGATACCATCAGACTCCCTATGCTTTACACGGACAGCTCTGTAATGGCATGTGAAAAAAATTGAGCAAGTTTGGAGTAGAACAATTTTAGGTCATTACTAAAAGAGCTGTGCTAGAAATATACAAGTGCCTGGAGATTAAAAGGTGAGCTAACTCCCTCTGTCAATCTGCTTTGAAGCCGCTGACAGGTTTGTATAAGACACGAATGTGTAAAAAAGTTAAAAAATCAGGTTGTATTCCTAAAACATATTCTCAGGCTAACACTCGATATTAAATCTCCAGTTACTTTTTGTTATTGAGAAAACCTGCAGTGAGAAAGAGAGGGTATGAGCTCTCAAAATTATACTAGCTTTCACTCTGGAAATGTAATTGCTTCCTAGGTTGTATGCTCTGCACACTTGAACTGTGGGTGGAGACAGTGCTATGTGTATCAGGCTTTCAGCATAGTATTTTTTTTCCATTATTTTGTAGAGTTAATGCAGGTTTCTTCTTGCAGTCATTTGCCAAAATTAAAATTATGGCTATCTGAAAAACCCATATCAAACATTTCAGAAAACAGCATCCTTAAGACAGTTTTTCAGTAACACAGAATAGGGTAGAGGATATCAGCTAATATGAACTTTCAAATCCCTGTGACTCATAGACTCATAGGTCAGAAGGGACCAATCTGATCATCTAGTCTGACCTCTTGCACAAGGCAGGCCACAGAACCCCACCCATCCAATTTTATAACAACCCCTATCCCAGGACCGAGTTATTGAAATCCTCAAAATTGGTTTGAAGACCTCAAGCTGCAGAGAAACCACCAGCAAGCGACCCGTGCCCCACGCTGCAGGGGAAGGCGAAAAACCTCCAGGGCCCCTGCCAATCCGCCCTGGAGGAAAATTCCTTCCCGACCCCAAATATGGTGATCAGCTAAACCCTGAGCATGTGGGCAAGAGTCACCAGCCAGCACCCAAGACAATGATGGTATCAAAATATTTTAAAGGTGGAAATTAAATTATTCTTTTTTAAAAATGGAAAAAGGTTAAATATAACTGGGATATCACTGAGAGTGCTGGAGTGCCCCAAGATATACATCATATGTCCAACAAGAGCGCATCTGTATGCCTCTATGGCCTGGTCTATACTATGCATTTATACCGATTTTAGCAGCATTAAACCAATTTAACGCTGCACCCATCCACACAACGAGGCCCTTTCTATCGATATAAAGGGCTCTTTAAACCGGTTTCTGTACTCCTCCCTGACGAGAGGAGTAGCACTGAAATCGGTATTACCATATCGGATTAGGGTTAGTATGGCCTCAAATCGACGGTATTGGGCTCCGGGCGGTATCCCACAGTGCACCATTGTAACTGCTCTGGACAGCAATCTGAACTTGGATGCACTGGCCAGGTAGACAGGAAAAACCTCGCGAACTTTTGAATTTCATTTCCTGTTTGCCCAGCGTGGAGCTCTGATCAGCACGGGTGGTGATGCAGTCCCAAATCCAAAAAGAGCTCCAGCATGGACCGTAAGGGAAATACTGGATTTGATCACTGTGTGGGGAGGCAAATCTGTTCTATCAGAGCTCCGTTCCAGAAGGCGAAATGCCAAAGCATTTGAAAAAAAATCTCCAGACAGAGGCCACAGCAGGGACTCAGCATAGTGCTGCGTGACAAGTATAATGGAAAGCCAAAGAATCAAATGGATGTTCATGGAGGGAGGGAGGGGATACTGAGGACTCCAGCTATGCCACAGTCCCCGCAGTCTCCGAAAAGCATTTGCATTCTTGGCTGAGCTCCAAATGCATGTAGGGTCAAACACATTGTCCAGGGTAGTTCAGGGTATAGCTCGTCAATGTACCCCCCCTTCCTCCCCGTGAAAGAAAAGGGAAAAAATTGTTTCTTGACTTTTTTATATGTCACCCTATGTCTACTGCACGCTGCTGGTAGATGCGCTGCTGCGGCACTGAACAGCAGCACCTTCTCCCCGCCCCTCCCTGGTGGCAGATGGTACAATATGACTGCTATCCATCATCATCATCAGCCCATAAGTGCTCCTGGCTGGCCTCAGGTGAGGTCGGCTGGGGGCGCCTGGGTAAAAATAGGAATGACTCCCTGTCATTCCCAGTAGATTGTACAGAACGGCTGGTAACCATCTTCATCATAGCAACTGGGGGCTGAGCTCCATCAGCCTCCTCTTTTCATGTCTAAAGAAAAGATTCTGTACTGTCTGGACTGTCATAGCAGCGGGATGCTGGGCTCCTCTCCCCCGCACCGTTTAATGTCCTGCCTGGACTATCATAGCAGCTGGAGTCTGCCTCCCCCTCATTTTATCTCACTAACAAGTCAGTGTTTCTTATTCCTGCATTCTTTATTACTTCATCACACAAATGGGGGAGACACTGCAATGGTAGCCCAGGAGGGTTGGGGGAGTAGGGAAGCAATGGGTGGGGTTGTTGCAGGGGCACCCCCTAGAATGGCATGCAGCTCATCATTTCTGCGGGATCTGACAAGGAGCAGCTGTGCTCTATGGTACACTGGTTCTCTAGTACACTTGCCCCATATTCTAGGCAGGACTGACTCTATTTTTAGATAAACCATAAAGGAGGGAATGACCCGAGGGGTCATTCCCATTTTTGTCTTTGCGCCCCTGGCCGACCTCAGCCAGGAGCACCCATGACAGCAGCAGACGGTACAGATTGACTGATAACTGTCATCTCATCACCAATTTACAATGGCATGGCAGACGGTACAGAACAACTGATTACCATCTCTGCTATCTTGCAAAGGCAAATGAATGCTGCTGTGTAGCGCTGCAGTACCACCTCTGGCAGCGGCATCCAGTACACATATGGTGACAGTGACAAAAGGCAAAACGGGCTCCATGGTTGCCATGCTATGGTGTCTGCCAGACCAATCTAGCGAAAAAGGGTGCGAAATGATTGTCTGCCATTCCTTTCCCGGAGGAAGGAATGAGTGACGACATTTACCCAGAATTACCCGTGACACTATTTTTGCACCATCATGCATTGGGATCTCAACTCAGAATTCCAATGGGTGGGGGAGACTGCGGGAACTATGGGATAGCTACGGGATAGCTACCCACAGTGCAATGCTCCAGAAATCAACACTAGCCTCGGTACATGGACGCACACCACCAAACTAATGTGCTTAATGTGGCCGCATATACTCGACTTTATACAATCTGTTTTACAAAATCGGTTTATGTAAATTTGGAATAATCCCATAGTGTAGACGTACCCTATGAATATATGATACATGTTCTCAATCAACTTGCTGAAAACAGAACTTCCTTTAAATAGTATCACCATAGGCATATGAGGTTGAGGAAAGATAAGTGAAGAAGAGAATGAGACACAAAGGATTAACTCCTTGCATGTTTTTACTTTTCATTATGGTGAATTGTGATCGTGAACTAGCTTTGAAAGAAATCTGAAACAGATCCAAAAACTCAGTTAAAGTCTCCTAGGTCTTGCCACTGGTATAAATGGCAGAAAGCAAAAGATGAGACTTTGTTTAAAGATACTGAAGGGAAGCATTTTAACTTTAAGAAAGGATGGACAAAATTGTCTTGCCCATTTCCTGAGAAGGATAGCTTTGCTTTTTATTCCCTGGATGAGTATTACACAGTTATGGAACCTACTTAAGAAAGCAGGTACTATTATTATTCTCAGTGCACATACTTGACAAATATTACTTTCCTATCCTAAATTCCTGTAAAATGAAGCCAATAATATTTAACAGTTTCATTTCACTTGACAGCCTAGAATTTTTATGTGAGAGCCTCAGTAAGATCATAAGAAAACCATGTTCCAATACTGAAAAGGTTGCAGCCAATCAGATAAAAAATTTCCAAAGCACTCAACTAATATATTGGAATCTTATCACAAGTATTTTCACTTTATTCTTATTCTAGAGTAAAGGCTGTTTGAGAAGACTCCTGCTTCTCCAAGGGAAGGTCCTCTGTTGCAAGATGTTTGTTGCACATATGCACTTCACTGTGACAATCACAAAAGAGATAGGACATTTAATATGAATAAAAATAGTGAATTTGCTCTACTAGCCACAAGATATATCATCTGACTATATAATATATTGTTTTCAATTGTTCAGATAGTTACCAGTTTATTCATGTAAATGCGTGCAAATCCTGCAAGTGTGGCAAATTTTAGCACCGGCGATTATTTGTCTGGAAATTTTACCAGAAATGTGTTCTTAGTAAGTCATTACTTTCTGTACTCCTGGTTTAAAAAAAAAAAAATCAGTCTTCCGAACAAGGGAGCAGAAACAACATTACGTAATTTAAGCGACCAATCAAAAACAATGAATAGCAAAGAATCATAGGGCCAGAGGCTGAACATTGTTTGCATAAAATATTTGGCAAATAGATTCAAAGAAGTCAGGATTAACTTGTGGATTATTTACAAACAGAAGAAAGGGCTAACTTCAATAAAAATTATTATTTTACCTGCTCCACTCTAAATGCATGTGCTATTTACAGGCCAGCTGATAGCTCATTACCCTACCAAATACAATTATGTACATCACATTTTTACATGCATCCCTGTCTGGCCTCTCCAGGTATGGAAGGACTCTGTAAACTCTTTACAGCACTTAGCAAAACGGGATCCTGGTACAGGACTGGGGCTCCTAGGCACTATGAATAAATAAATAAATAGATAATGACAACCATCACCCCCACCTCTAAGATAGGGTTAGGATGGCCATGCTTTTTGGGGAGGAGGGAGGAGAGGAAAGAGGAGAGTGACCCTCTGCCCAGTCCCCTCATCTCCACCTCTTGACTGAGTCATGAAACCCCTGGATGTACAAGTCTAAGGCCCCCACTGTATTGGATGAATATTCTGCAATCCAGAGCTCCACTTGCCTCATTGAACTGTTGCCCTGTTCACACCCTCCTGTGATTTGTTTGTTTTGGGTAAGAATGGAAGTCACTTGGGGTAGAGACTATGGGCCAGTTCCTCAGCTGGTGTAAATCAACAAACCTACATTAAAAGCCAATGGCACAATGGCTGCATTATACTAGCTGAGGATCTGGCCCTGTGTTTTCCCTCAAGGTTGGGGCTCAGTAAATAGTAGATGAAATATTCCCAGAAGATCTTATTTCCAAGAATGTCATTACAATGCTGGAAATGCTAATTCTGTCACAATGTGAAGGTACTCCCAGAAATACCACTGAGTCTTCTAGGAATGAGAATCTAGTACATTAGGTCAGAGGCATCATACGCAACATTATGCCAAAAGCAGCTGAGGGATTCAGAGGGCTAATGCTTGTGGAAGGAAAATGGGCTTTGTAGTGAGGAAAGGAACTGGGATATATGGAAAGGGGATTCTCAAAGATCTTTACAACTTTTGGCTACTTTTAGATGTTTATCAAAATGAAACCAATACAAAATTTCAAAACTAGAACTGAGCTGAATTTCAGATAAATTTGGATAATAAAAATAGAAGGAGCAGTCCAGAGTCAGGTGACATGTTTGGAGAGGTGGAAAAGACAGTATGAAGTGAGAAAGTCTGGGACAGTTTAGTAGCTAAGATACTGTAAATAAGAGGTCATACAATAGAGGTATACAGAATGATACAGAGAAAGTGAATTGAGTGGTTTTAATTAGAAGTTATCTTTATACAAAAATCAGGGGATATCCAGTGAAAGGGAATACATTTAAAAGGAATGTACATGATAAAAGGAGGTACATTTTAACACAGTGCATTATTAATCTCTGGAACTTATTGCTACAAGATAGCATTTAGACCAATAACTTAGTAGAATTTAAAAAAAAATAGACATTTACATGGAAAATGAGAACCTCTACAGTCATATCAGATAGAATAAAACAAATCAATATGGGATGTAAACCCCACTAACTGCTGGTGGTTAGGAAGTAGGGTGACCAGACAACAAAGATGAGATATCGGGATGCGGGGGGGGGAAGATGGGGGCCAGAGGGGAAAAAAAAAGCCAGCGGCGGAGAAAAAAAAAAAAGCTGCCGGAGCACCCCTACCCCCGCCCGCCACCACCACCAAACAGCACAGCACCATCTCCACCCGACTCTATGGTGGCAGTAACAGCCGAGCGTGCCCCAGCCTGGAGCTGCACTGCTAGATCTCTGGCTCGCTTCCCGGCCGCCGTCTCTGCCCAGGCCGGACCGCTCTGTGAGCCATGGGCGTGGCGCAGGAGGCCCAGGCCTGCCTCACCTTCTACTGGGGACTTGGGCAGAGGGAGCTGCTGCGGGATCTCTAGTGCAACCAGATAGCAAGTGTGAAAAATCAAGACAGGTGGTGGGGGGGTAATAGGACCCCATATAAAAAAGCCCCCAAATATCGGGATTGTCCCTATAAAATCAGGACTTCTGGTCACCCTAGGGATTTCTGCCGGGTTGTGCTCACCTTCCTGGAGAAGCTGGATTGGAGCAGTTCGCAGGGTGAGTGATGGGGGCCACCCCCTCCCTCTAGGCTTGTGCCGCCATACAGCTGATCAGCGCAAATCTGGGAGGGAGGAGGAATACATCATGCTTGGGGAAGAGGCGGGGACAGGGGGGGGATTTGGGGAGGGATCCAATGGGGCAGTGAGGGGGCGGGGTGGGGGGCAGGACCAAGGCAGGGATTTGGGGAGGGATCCAATGGGGGAAGGAGGTGGGGACAGCCCCTCTGGGCTCCTCCTATGCCAGAGCGGAGGGCAAAATTGCTTGTTTGTCCAGTGTCCCAACCAAACATCGGTCCGGACATGGGAAAAACAAGCAAATATTGGGACAGTCCTGATAAAATCGGGACATCTGGTCACCCTGTTAGGAAGAAATCCACCAATGCTGTGGATAAAGTAACTTTTTCTTTGCAACTCTCTTTCAAGCATCTAATTCTGACAACTCTTGGAGAGGGGATAACAGACTAGTTGGAGCACAGTTCTGATCTGGGATGGTAATTTGTGTGTTCAGACAAAACACAGCAATTTCAGGTTCTGATAAGGATTTAAGACTTAAGAAAATTAACTCATGCAGGAATATAATTTGTATCAGTGTGTGCATTAAGATCTACAGTACCGATATAGCCAAGTTGTATGTAGATGAAAAAAATATTAATAATGCTAATTTAAGTAGCATGACTTTTTTTAAACTTTTACTCACTTCTGATCAGAACCAATTAAGGTTTGTATAGCATTAATTTAAAAACAGTTGAATAATTAGTTCATATAATTCTAATATCAGAAATGCCTCAGTCACCAAACAAATTTCATTAGTTTGTTTGCTAATCTTGTAATCTTCTTGGTTGAAATAATAATTATACTTTACACTTCTGTGGCACAATCAATTAGAAGACTTCAAAATGCTTTAAAAGTATGCCTCAGTCTCCCTGTGATGCAGGATGCCATTATTATTAAGATGGGCAACTTAATGGGATTAATACAGGATTAACTGGATGAAATATATGGTCTGTTTTACACAGGTGGTTAGACTAGGTGATATAATAGTCCCTTATCGCAGAAAACTCCCCGACTCTATGAATAGAGAAACTGAGGCACAGAGTTGTTTAAGGCCTGAATTTTCAAAACTGTTCCAGAGGTGGGGAGGGAAAAATAGTGAGTGATTATTTTGATGGAAGGTAGATCAAAATGCTAAGGCAGAATTTATTTTATTTTTATGTATGTACGTATTTTGAGGGAATCCCTTCTTAAAATATTGGCAGCACATCACTGATTGAAAATAAAGAAATAAAGCTTAATTGAGAGACTGAAGAAATAAGTAGTAACTGCAGGGGTGATGGGGCATTTTAAAGGAACATACAGATTTCAGAGAATGGTTACACATTGATCATATGGTATGTGATTGTTACATCTGGTTCGGAAAGGTCAGAGGTGAATGTTCTTTATGATGGCACAGAACTGTGATCTTATTTCATTATTAGTAATTGCTTTAAAATACATGCCATAGTTGCAGAATGAGTCAGATCCTATTGCAGCTTGATTTTGAAGGACAAAGCAGACCTCTCCTCCTAGTGTTCAGTCTACCAGTCCAGCAAGCATTTCCATCTCATTACTCTGTAGGTTATTAAATAAAACCTATTTAGCAAACACAAAGGGGAAAAGGCATTTGCAGAAATATCAGTGATGGAAAGAAGGGAATTTTCAAGTTATTTAGCAATGCATTCATGTCTCTGTGTAGCCCTAACTCACAGCTCCCAAAGGGCAGCAAATGTAACTCCTGAGAGGAGATTATTTAAACTATGTACAAGAGACAAATCTAGAAGCGAGCTATGACTAGAGGAAGAGGGAATTAATCTATTGTTTGTTATAGTTGAGCAAATAATTCACAGTGGATAATTTACTCAATGAATTTAGCCATTTTATGCTTGTGGAATGACTGAACAGATCACAATTTCCCTGAAACTATTTGTTAAACTAAATCACCTGATTTTTTGGGTGGACTGATCATAAACCGTTCACTATTAGTATTCAAAGTTCAAAACTGAAGTTGTGTTGGCTAGTTGTGATTGGTTCCATAAATCACATGGCATTTTTGTGTTCCTTGATTGGATCAGCACTGCTTATAAATAAGGAGAGCACTTGAAGAAGCCTATGGGAGTTTAAATCTCTCAAGGCAAGAAAACAAGACTAATTGCTTAATTACACAACGTTTAAAACTCTTTCTTTTCTGTTGGGGGTGATACACAAGACTTATTTGAGGCATTATTACTATAAAGACAAGCTACTGTAAGACATCAGTGAGCACCAAGTTTACATTTATTTGTGTCTTATCACATTTACATAAAGTAATTGGACATGTGTAAGTGATCATTGTTGCAAAGGGTGCCATCAAACCCTTGTCTGGATCATTTTCACTGCCACAGTTGTCCCATCATATATAGCAATGGGATTCTGATGTCATCCTGCTTTATGTTTCCCTCTCTTATGCAACTGACAGTGATTTAACCTGTGTTTAACAGAGAATAGACCATGGACAAGGGCTGGCTGAGACTCATCCCAAGTGCAACTGAGATGATTCTGATCAGAATAGGGGAAGAAATTGAACTGATTTTATCAAAACTCTTAATAGAAGGGAGTATGGCCCACCATTCATCACTAAGGGTCAGCTGTTTCTGAATATTCAGGTATAAGCGCTTGCTACTAGTGCCTTTTTAACATTTGCTCTTAAAAAAGGCTGCAGCCTTTTCTTCGGAATGGTGACTTCACTCCAGTTATCCAAACCTTTTTCATCTCAACATTGCATTACTGGAATAGCCTCTGCATAAGCATACCCTCTACACAGATTTACTGCAACACATTCTGCACGAGCGTGACCTGCTCGTTACAAAGTGTTCTGCATGGCCTTAAAAACCATTCAGAAAATACACCTAGCACAGAATGTGTCTGCTGGTTTACAAAGTAGTATTTTCCATCAGGACACATCATGCCTGTGCTCTCTGATATAGTTTCCTTAGCTACCCAATGTTTTCCAGGTGAAGCTGAAGGCATTGGGTTTGACCTCTAAAGAGCTCAATGTTTCTAATTATGACTACTTGAGAACTCCTCTGTCCCTATGTAATACTGCAGCAGATAAACTTGGTTGACTCATATGAGCTAACAATATCCTTGTCTGAAAGGGCTGGCAGTCCGGATTTTTCTTGGGCTTGGAATTCGCTCTTTCCTTGTTGGTCCCCCAAGCCCCTATTGAGCCACTGATTTCAAAGAAGCAAAATACAGCGCATGCCATGCTCCAAAAGAACTGCAAAGCTAATTAGTTAAAAAGCTGCTTAACAAGTGAATGGAGAAAGCTATTCTGCTGAAAACATTTCATAACAAAAATTGACATGAACCACTGAAACTAATGACAGAACTCCTTGACTTCAAGAGGAGCAAGAACTGATGCTAATAAACATCAGCCAAGCTGCAAGCTGAATCCCAGGGTGAAGGAAGACAAATAGGGTGTGCAGCAGCACTAAACTCCCCCAACAGTGATAGATTGAAATTAGGGCTATGTCTCTCACTGTGGAGCACATGCTAAGAATCCCAACTGTGGTTCTTGCTGCATGGTGGGCCACTCTCAAATGCAAGGCTGTGCATTCAAGGCACAATGCAGCTCTATGTACCGGGGACAACAATTACACATGCATTATTATAACTGGTCAAAAACTGGAACATTTTTCTACATTTTGTATTAAAAAAGTGTGCTCTTTTGTGGACAACATTTTAGAAGCATTTTTTTCTTATGCAGCTCTAATATTTTTACTTTAGCACCAACAATCTGAAATCATTTCCTCCTACCTCCATCTGAGATTGCAACCAGCTAAAAAAGCAGAGGGAACATTTTCTTTGGATGATTTCTCTTCACTGTTTTACGTGGTGATGAAGCCTCAGCTGTTGCAAAAGGAAACACAGAACCGTGAACTTGGCAGGTGAGTGAAGGGGGAGCTGATTTGCCAGCCGCACACATTTTATTTCAAATGTCAAAGTATTTACATATATATGGTGTTTTTTTTTAATTTCAAGGCTGCACTTCTATCCTGAGAATTAATTTGGAACTTATAAACTAATTTTTTTTAAGTAGCTGTGCAGTTCAGTTTTATGTGACTTCTAAGAAGGGAACAGGTAGGAGACAAGCACAGGAAATGAGTTATTAAAACATTTGTAATATTGTATCACTTTTAGCAACACATAAGGGGTGCTAGGTGCTTTACAAACAAGAAGTCAAGCTCCCTGTCCTCCGAGTTTATACATTTTGGACAAATGCTGCTTGCCTTTGTCAGAGGAGTAGTCTCATTAACTTTAATTACATAAATCAAGCAGGATACAGCCCTGTATGCCTAACAACTCATAATATACACATTTCAACACTGTGGAAGTGACAGTAAAGGTGAACACAGTAAATCATAATGCTGGCTTTCCCCCATTAAATCAAAATAACTTTTAATGGTGGAATAATCTCATTTTAAAGGGGATATTAAATGTAAATATTGGAGATGGGTGTGTATATATTTGCATATGTGGTATCCTCCAAGGAACAGTAAGTGTCCTTTTGATTTTAGTAGATGGGCGGCGCTTATGCACTCTTCCTTTAATGTATCCATTTAAGTCTCAATTAAGCATAGAAAGAAAGAATACTGAGCCGTTAGAAAAACTAATATCCAGGCAGCAGCTGCAGAAGATAATGGATGGACTTACTTTTTACATTTTTAATCACACGGACTGGATGAATTATTTAGGAACCTTAAATATATAATGCTTTCAAAGCAGGGAAGTGGACCAGGTTTCTAAAGATATTGACGTCCAAAGTGCTATAGAAGAGGCCAAGTATTAAATTTTTAAATATTCTGATCTTAATCTTTACATTACAGACTATCAGTGTATTGATTGGAAACAGTGCGCTTTCTTTCTTCTAGTGAGGACATTGCAGATATCACTAGCTGTCATTCTGGGAAATGCATTATGTATCTTCTTTATCTTCCCCCATAATCAGAGTCTTCTAGAGTTTGTTTTTATCAGGGTTGCTAGGTTTTTTAAAGCGTGGATGTGTGGTTCTAATTTTCATGAAGAAATAGCCTTTTTGTTCCAGCGTTCAGTGATCATAGAGATGTCGTTAACTGCAACTTTGTATAGCCAAAGGTAAAGGTGCTGGTCTAGATCTTCTCTGCAAGTCAACCCAAATGCTTGAGAGGGTGTGGGGAGCTAAGTGAAATTACCAGGTCATCTTGGGAATAAACAGAGTGAGTGTCAAGGGGGAAAAAAAAGGTAGTCAGAATTGTAGGATTCACATTTACTGTAAAAAGAGATTTACCGATTCTGGGCAGAAATGCACATCTGTAGATAACTTTCAATTATCAAAATGGTCTTACAAGCTTTAAAACAAATGCTCCAATTTAAATAAACTCCAAAGCCCTTTCCCCTATTCTTTGTTGAATGGGTATGTCAAGAGTGTCCTTACCCTCAAGGTCTCTCAGTAAAAGTATAGAAAGCAAGAGGCCTGACAAAGTTCTACTTCTTTCTTCCCCTTGGGACCTACATATTGCTTACAGCATAGGTGGCACATCGCCTCCTGTGATATTAACATGTAGCAGGACAAATTAAGAGCCTAATATGATTTTACTTTAATTGTCTCAGTTCCATAGATCAAGCCAGAAGGGACCATGAAGATCATGTATTTGACCTCCTGTATTGCACAGGCCATAGGACTTCCCTGAATTAATTCTTGTCTTAACTTTGTTTGAATAACCTTAATGGCTGGTTGCCTCTGACAAAGTAACTCTAACAAACACGTGGTGGGGAGCACTTTGTGGAGATACATACTTTAGTGTCATTTTAATTACACCTATAACACACCAGTGGAGACAGATTATGATAAAAAAATCACATCTTAATTTCAGTCCCAGGGCTGAGGTTCTTTTACTTGTAAACTCAGCAAATTTGATGTAGAAATCCTGAGATGCATTGTAGAATACCATGTGTAGTGTACCTTTTACCAAGGCCTCATTTTTCAAATGAGCATCACACATTACATACAAAAGCCATCAAAATATGTTTAAACTAGTGATGAGTTCTCTTTAAAAGACTTGGTTCAGGTAAGTGCCCAAAAATTCAGATGATGAAGCTCAGATACGAGATCTGATCTATACAACTCAGTTGGGAAAGCTTCCAAGAGAAAGGTTTGCTGGTGAGTGTTTCTTGCTTCCAGTGTCTAGGCTGAAATACAAAAGAGCAGTCTCTCGAAAGTACATGGAACTGTCACCCTCCATTCCTGCCTAGTACCCAGAACTACTGAAGCTTGAAAATCTCTTGATTTAAATTAAACCCAAAATCTTTCGAGCTTCGGGATACAGCTTTGGGTAAGTTTTGACTTTTAACAATTTCAAACTATGTATGGCAATGGGAGCTGATCTGCTAGACTGTTTTGGTCCATACACTACAGTTACTCAACTCTATTGTGTAAGAATATGTAAATGTTCAGTTTTATTGACCTAGTAAGAGCTGTCTTTCCTTGGCATTTTGGCTAAGAAAGTAAAATGCCAGTTTAGCAGCCAATATATCATCTATTGGGAAACATGTCCTGATATACAGGGGTATAGGACTTGATGATCCAATAGGTCTTTGCCATCTCTAATCGCTATGATTTACAATGGATTCTTCCTGGACAGTTTGGGCTCAATGTGTAATATGTTCCTAAGGCCTAGATACCAGATCCACAGGATAACAGTGTTTCTGAAGTTTTCCCATGCCACATTTAGAACATCTTAAAACACGGTTTATTAAAAAGGCTAATAGCCATTACATATGTATAGCTAAGATATACACAAGTAAAAGCACTTTATAAAGTAAAGCAAAGCAGATAACACCACTACCATTAAATCAGTCAGTGTCCACAAACTGCTGTTCACAATTCTCTGATACCATAATGATCTATGTAATACGGAGGGAAAAAGGCATTGCCACCTTTTACTGTCTAAAAGATTCCAGCTCATGAGCTGTAGATTCTCTCTTAACACATCAACCCTGATTCTGACTAAATCCTGTCCTCATTGCATCTGCAGTACAAGATGGATAGAGCTGAGAGGTGTGCAGTGTCTTCATGTTTTCAGAAGCCAAGGCATGCTTCGGCGTGTGGCAGGGGTGAAGGGGGGACACACATCCTTTCACACAGGCACTTACATGGTCAAACTTTTTCTCTCCTCAGGTCAGAGTCCAGTCCATCACTCAAGCTCTTGGGAATGACATTTGGAAGGATCTGCATATACATGCTTCCTTAACAGCAGATGAGCAAATCAGGTTCCCGTCAATCTATTTTACGTAGAGTGGGGAAACTGAATGGATCTCCGTGGACAAAATAGGATCTGATGTAATTGTGGATGTTCTCATTACCCAGAGCTAGAGAAAATGAAACTTAATTCATGTGAGTTGCAGAACTTTGAGGCTAATGGAATGTCATTACCACAAACACCTGTGCAAAAAAAACCCAAAACATCTTAGCTGTGAAGATTAGTTCACCTACTAAATTTGACCTGCATAGAATATTCAAATTCTTTATCTGTCAATAATTCTTTGGATTATGCATCTAAGCAACCTTGCTTTGGTTCTCCATAAAAATACAAAATACAATGAGTTAGTGTAATTCTTCTACTTCAAGTCATTATTCTAATGTCCAATATACCATATTTTCTTTGTTTATTGTATGATCAACTTTTTTCTGAAATATTATAAAAGTAAAAATATCCCATAATGAGAAAGCTATTTGCCAATGTGATAAAGTTTAAAGTAGTTAGTGTGAAAAATGAACCGTTACTCTGCAGGATATTGGATTTATACTGAAATCCAAAAGATGTATTGTAAGATAGTGAAAAACAGGCATGGTGTCATTACTGTAGTATCAGAATGCCGCTCAGATATGACTTTATATCTGTAATAACCCTTTTAAGGTAGGGAAATAGCATCACTATTTTATATGTAGGAATCTGAGGCATCGAGGGATTAATGGCTTGTTCAAGGTCACAGTTTAAGTCTCTGCAGAGCTGCAAACTGAGCCTGGATCTCCTGAGATCCAATCCAATGCCTTAACCATAAGATCAAATTCCTCTTTTGTAGGACCAAAACTAAATATTTGAGACTTACAACATGTATGCCTATACTATCACATGACCACAGCAGTACACTTAAAAATGCAACATCTTTCATGTTACAGAATGAATGTCAAACATGAACCTCCTCAAATGTACAGATAACTAGTAGTATTTATGACACGTTCCCAGTCAGAAAACATGCTTTCACTGAAACTAAAATTATCCAGTGGAAAGTGTCAAGTTCAGTTACCTTTAAAAAAAACAAACCCCTTTCATTTGAATCAACATTTTGAAACAACCAAAAAAGTTTCATTTTGGCTTTTGAAAACCCAAAACATTTTCCATTTTGGACTTTGAATAAAGGGAAAGAAATTAATATTTTCTAACCTCTTCCTTATTTTTTTTGGTAAAAGCTGTGGGTTATTTATGCAGGTTACCTCAAAGAAATGCCAATAAAACCTTCATATGGTACTATCACATATTACGTATTTGCCACATATTTGAAAGGGAATAAAGTATTTGCAAAATATTTGAGGTCATTGTAAAATGCTGCATTACTACCCCATAGACTCAGACTTTAAGGTCAGAAGGGACCATTATGATCATTTAGTCTGACCTCCTGCACATGCAGGCCACAGAATCTCACCCACCCACTCCCTGTAACAAACTCCTAACCTATGTCGGAGTTACTGAAGTCCTCAAATTGTGGTTTGAAGACCTCAAGCTGCGGAGAATCCTCCAGAAAGTGACCCAGGCCCCATGCTGCAGAGGAAGGTGAAAAACCTCCAGGGCCTCTCCAATCTGCCCTGGAGGAAAAATTCCTTCTCGACCCCAAATATGGTGATCAGTTAAACCCTGAGCATGTGGGCAAGACTCACCAGCAGCACCCAGGGAAAGAATTCTCTGTAGAATTCCCGCCCCCCCGGCGATTTCTCCATCTGTAAAGCCAGACATCTTAGTGACCATGAAGCCACCTGTACTGGCTTCAAAGGAAAAGGAAATAATTTAAAAAAAAAAACCTCTTGGAAACTGTATGATACTCAAAATATATCACATCTTGAAAATCTTGAGACTTCACATGGCTGGAAACAAATGTGGAAAACTATGTCTCTCTCTGTAATGATATAAAACTCCCAGGTCTAGAGTGGGCAGAATCACAAGATATTGGACCTTAAACCTGCCATGATTCCTGTGGCAGAGTAGTGTAGTCTGAGGCACAGTGCAAGGAAATCACATTACTACAGAGACGGGAAGGAGACAGCCACACTGAATACACAGAAGGAGTCAAGGGACAAGTGAAAAAACGTATTAGGGTTCTGAGTAGTGTCTATCATTGGAGTATCACCATAGCCTGATGGTGGTCAAACAGTGAAAGAAGTACAAAGCAGAGGAGGAAGGGAGAGAGTCTGTTTGGGGAAATAGCCTCAAAGAAATTCAGTTCCAATAAGGTTCAGGACTTTCTGTATGCTTTTTCAGATTGAACTGAATTACTTAATGGCTTCTCATCACAATTATTCTAGGTTAGATTATGTCCAGTAAAGTAATAATTAGGAAGAAACTCATTCTGGTTATAGACAGAATTAATGAGAAAGATGGGGCCAATCTTCAGCTAGTGTAAGTGGTCATAGTTCCTCTGCAATCAGTGGAACTATGACAATTTACACCAGCTGGAATCAGATCCCAGGTGTATTAAAAATGAGTATCAAAAATATATACAGGATCAGAAATATGGGTTAAAACGCAACGTTCTTGGCATAAGCACAGATGAGAGACACTTTGGGTAGAACCCCAGCTCTGTTGAAGGTAGTGGCAAAACTCCCAAAGTCTTCAATCAGCCAAGATTTCATCCCTTCTCTGTAGCCTGGGCACATAGTGCTGTGCCCCTCCTGAAGGAGTCCTGAGAAGGAACTGTGATATAAAGATACACAATTCTTTCCCTGCTCCATTCTTCTCAGGGGGTAGTAGTCTGCTGCTGGCCTTGGCCTGTATCATATCACTGTCTACTTGTGTGTCAGCTCAGCATTGCTTTGTTGCCCTGCGCCCCTCCACCCACTCCGTGCCCACCTGCATGGCTGTAAAAGTGGAATATTGGTCACAGAATGGCTGCTTTCCCTCGTGCCTGCAGCAGTGATGAGGGGAGGCTTTATCCTTATGCACTGAGATGGCTAGATAAGACTGGACCATGATAGACTCATAGACTCATAGACTCATAGACTCTAGGACTGGAAGGGACCTCGAGAGGTCATCGAGTCCAGTCCCCTGCCCTCATGGCAGGACCAAATACTGTCTAGACCATCCCTGATAGACATTTATCTAACCTACTCTTAAATATCTCCATCGCTGGAGATTCCACAACTTACCCTAGCAATCTATTCCAGTGTTTAACTACCCTGACAGTTAGGAACTTTTTCCTAATGTCCAACCTAAATCTCCCTTGCTGCAGTTTAAGCCCATTGTTTCTTGTTCTATCATTAGAGGCTAAGGGTGAACAAGTTTTCTCCCTCCTCCTGATGACACCCTTTTAGATACCTGAAAACTGCTATCAGGTCCCCTCTCAGTCTTCTCTTTTCCAAACTAAACAAACCCAATTCCGTCAGCCTTCCTTCATAGGTCATGTTCTCAAGACCTTTAATCATTCTTGTTGCTCTTCTCTGGACCCTCTCCAATTTCTCCACAGCTTCTTGAAATGCGGTGCCCAGAACTGGACACAATACTCCAGTGAGGCCTAACCAGCGCAGAGTAAAGCGGAAGAATGACTTCTCGTGTCTTGTTTACAACACACCTGTTTATGCATCCCAGAATCACGTTTGCTTTTTTTGCAACAGTATCACACTGTTGACTCATATTAAGCTTGTGGTCCACTATGACCCCTAGATCTCTTTCTGCCATACTCCTTCCTAGACAGTCTCTTCCCATTCTGTATGTGTGAAACTGATTGTTCCTTCCTAAGTGGAGCACTTTGCATTTATCTTTATTGAACTTCATCCTGTTTACCTCAGACCATTTCTCCAACTTGTCCGATCATTTTGAATTTTGACCCTGTCCTCCAAAGCAGTTGCAATCCCTCCCAGTTTGGTATCATCCGCAAACTTAATAAGCGTACTTTCTATGCCAACATCTAAATCGTGGATGAAGATATTGAACAGAACTGGCCCCAAAACAGACCCCTGCGGAACCCCACTTGTTATACCTTTCCAGCAGGATTGGGAGCCATTAACAACTACTCTCTGAGTACGGTTATCCAGCCAGTTATGCACCCACCTTATAGTAGCCCCATCTAAATTGTACTTTTCCTAGCTTATCTATAAGAATATCATGCGAGACCGTATCAAATGCCTTACTAAAGTCTAGGTATATCACATCCACCGCTTCTTCCCTTATCCACAAGGCTCGTTATCCTATCAAAGAACGCTATCAGATTGGTTTGACACGATTTGTTCTTTACAAATCCATGCTGGCTATTCCTATTACCTTACCACCTTCCAAGTGTTTGCAGATGATGCCTTTGATTACCTGCTCCATTATCTTCCCTGGCACAGAAGTTAAACTAACAGGTCTGTAGTTACCTGGGTTGTTTTTATTTCCCTTTTTATAGATGGGCACTATATTTGCCCCCTTCCAGTCTTCTGGAATCTCCCCCGTCGCCCATGATTTCCCAAAGATAATAGCTAGAGGCTCAGATACCTCTTCTATTACTCCTTGAGTATTCTAGGATGCATTTCATCAGGCCCTGGTGACTTGCAGGCATCTAACTTTTCTAAGTGATTTTTACTTGCTCTTTCGTTATTTTCTCTTCTAAACCTACCCTCTTCTCGTAAGCATTCACTATACTAGACATTCCTTCAGACTTCTCAGTGAAGACCGAAACAAAGAAGTCATTAAGCATCTCTGCCATTTCCAAGTCTCCCGTTACTGTTCCCCCCTCCTCATTGAGCAGTGGGCCTACCCTGTCCTTAGTCTTCCTCTTGCTTCTAATTTATTGATAAAAAGTCTTCTTGTTTCCCTTTATTCCCATAGCTAGTTTGAGCTCATTTTGTGCCTTTGCTTGTCTGATCTTGCCTCTGCATTCCTGTGTTATTTGCCTATATTCATCCTTCGTGATCTGACCTAGTTTCCATTTTTATATGACGCCTTTTTATTTTGTAGGTCACGCAAGATCTCAAGGGTAAGCCAAGGTGGTCTTTTGCCACATTTTCTATCTTTCCTAACCATCGGAATAACTTGCTTTGGGCCCTTAATAGTGTCCCTTTGAAAAACTGCCAACTTTCCTCAGTTGTTTTTCCCCTCAGTCTTAATTCCCATGGGACCTTGCCTAGCAGCTCTCTGAGCTTACCAAAATCCGCCTTCCTGAAATCCATGGTCTCTATTCTGCTGTACTCCCTTCTACCCTTCCTTAGAATTGCAAATTCTATGAGTTCGTGATCACTTTCACCCAAGCTTCCTTCTACTTTCAAATTCTCAACAAGTTCCTCCCTATTAGTTAAGATCAAGTCTAGAACAGCTTCCCCCCTAGTAGCTTTTTCAACTTTCTGAAATAAAAAGTTGTCTGCAATGCAGTCCAGGAACTTATTGGATTGTCTATGCCCCGCGGTGTTATTTTCCCAACATATATCTGGGTAGTTGAAGTCCCCCATCACCACCAAATCTTGGGCTTTGGATGATTTTGTTAATTGTTTGAAAAAAAGCCTCATCCACCTCTTCCGCCTGATTAGGTGGCCTGTAGTAGACTCCCAGCATGACATCACCTGTGTTTTTACCCCTTTTAGCCTAACCCAGAGACTCTCCACCCTTCTGTCTCCTATGTCCATCTCCACCTCAGACCAAGTGTGTACATTTTTAATATATAAGGCAACACCTCCTCCCTTTTTCCCCTGTCTATCCTTCCTGAGCAAACTATACCCATCCACACCAACATTCCAGTCGTGTGTATTATCCCACCAAGTTTCAGTAATGCCAATAATGTCATAGTTGTATTTATTTATTAGCACTTCCAGTTCTTCCTGCTTATTACCCATACTTCTTGCATTTGTATAAAGGCATCTAAGATACTGGTTTGATCTCGCCTCCCAGCTTTGCCCTGACCCTCCTTCCTCTCTGCCATTATAGCCCGTGCTCCCTCCTGTTTCCAACCCATCTCCCAGGTCTTGTTCCCCACTTACCTGTGGGCTTTGCTCACCTGTCCCCGTCGAACCTAGTTTAAAAGCCCTCCTTACTAGGTTAGCCAGTCTGTGCGCAAATAAGGCCTTTCCCCGCTTCGAAAGGTGAACGCCATCTGTTCCTAGCAGTCCTTCCTCAAATAGCATCCCATGGTCGAGGAAGCCAAAGCCCTCCTGGCGACACCATCTTCGCAGCCAGGCATTCACCTCCACGATGCATCTGTTTCTGCCCGGACCCCTACCTTCAACAGGAAGAATCGAAGAGAATACCACCTGCGCTCCAAACTCCTTAACCCGTACTCCCAGAGCCCTGTAGTCACTCTTGATCTGCTCAGCATCACACAGATATGGCTCTTCTTTTTATGCTGGTTCACTTGCTGTGTATATTTTATTTTAACTGTTAATACACACACAGGCCATGTCTATGTGGGCTACAGAACAAGTAACAGGAAGGCAGAAGAGACTGGGTTTGAATTTTGCAAAACCTTGTTAGCTGTGGATTTTGATTTGGCTTCTGTTCCATTTTTGAAGCACTCAATTTGGTGGGAAGCAGCTGATGAAAAGGTTTTTGTTTTGGCCCATGTCTAGCAATTATTATTCTCGGTGTTTATTTTTGTGTACTACAGAGCAGTAGTTGCTTTAACAAAGTGTTCATTACCAAAAAAGGAAACAAAAATAGATTGAGGTGAATGTGTGTGTTTTCTATTTCCTAGCACACTTGCTTTCTGATGTTATTTTCTCTTCCATATTTCCGACAGCAACTTTCCACTTAACGCCAAACTTTGAAAATTACAAAATTAGAGCAATGTAATGAAGTCAGAACTCATTTTATACATACAGTCTTCATAAGCAGAAACTTGCCATCTAACGGTAGTACAGTAGCAATATTAAATTGTTTAATTATGCTACTGGTTCAGTCACAATAAATGTTGATTTTACAGGAAAAATAACTTATCAGAAAATAAAGCACCTTTAAAAAGCACAGAACTACAATAACTCTTGAAGTGCTGATCTTAAAGGTCATTGGTATTATGTATGCTCTGCCATATTTGTTAGGCTTCATGGCTTTTAATAAGTTGCAACCCAGAGATAAATAAAATTATAAATGCACAAGTAGCATAGTCTAAACTCATTTCAGGTACCTAAGAGAGAAGGAATCAATATGCTTAATCCATTTCTGGGAAGACTATTCTGTAAAGTCAGGAGGAGGAAAAAAGTTACAAATTGTAACTGACAACTTGCAAATCATTGAAAGTTGCCAGTAACAATTGTTTCTAATAGAGGTAAGTGAAATATCAAGACACCAAGTTCAAAGCTGTAGACTTCTATTAGTCAACAGATCCATTTCCTAATTACTGTCTGCCTTAACTTGCTTATCTTACCTTAAGGTGCTGTTCCGAAGCTTATCAATAAAGGCCACCTTTGAAATGGGAACAAGCAGTTAACATAAGCAGATGGTTCTGTGAAAGTAGTTGTATGATCTCTTTACAAAAGTGAGCTTGGATTAACACAATTTTGAATATTTATCATGAGAGCACAAATTTTACAAAAATTTTAGTCTAATTTTTGTCCTCTCAACATATGAGATCTTAACATATTACATCCCTATTGAGCATACCATGAGAGCGCTGAAAAAAAATGGATTGAAAGTGTTCTGAACTTGCAACAAGATCTCAGTTAAGTTTGTATGCACTCTAAGACATGAAACAAAAGCACTGCATAAATGAATCATTAATTACTGGTAGGCTAGAAGGACACAAATCAGAAACTTGTACTTGAATCAAAAAACAGATAAGTGAAAATACCTGAGAATCAGTGGGTACTGTTTTCTCCTGATTACTAAAGTTTCCACTTGCTCAGCTCTGAATCCCAGTTCAGACTCTCTCTCCCCTCAAATTTCCAAATACCCTGATAAAACCTACAAAAAACAAACAAACAAAAAATACACAAGTAAATTTTTCCTTGGGGAATGTCTAATGGAAAGACAAGTACATTTTGTAAAATTTATTTTGGGGAGAAGATTCTCATTGCTGTGAATGGGCCTGATTCTCCTCTGGTTTACACTTGTGTAAGTCAGGTGTAACTCAGCAGGAGTCAATCAAATTACTCCATGTAGCAGGGTGGAACTCACCCCTGCAGCACCTCCTGCTGGTTTCCTGGGAATTAGCTCATTTTCTAGCCTTGGAGAACCCTTTGCAGGAGTGTCCTACTGCTGCTTGGCCCTTGTGTCCCTCCCAGGACTCTGGTGCCTCATTATCTGGAATGTTGCCCCTGGCAGTAACCCCTCACTCTTAGGGTCTCCTCTCCCCAAGGAACCCCTATTCCCCTCATCTCAGTCATAGGCTACTGCCAGTCACCAACTATCCCCCGCTCCCTGGAGTAGACTGCAGTATAAGCCACTCATCACAGGCCAGGGGAGTTTGGACCTGCTGCCTCTCTCTGCAATCCAGTACCTCTATGGGGGCCTTAGGACAAGGCCCTGCAGCTTGGTGGATTGCCAGCCTGGAGCTCCCCAGCCCTGCCTTACTCTAGATACCCTGAGCTTCCCAGCAGCCAGGCCTCTCTCACTGAAAGCACTGCTCTCTTATAAAGGGCCAGTTGTGGCCTGATTGGGGTGTGGCCCAGCTGCAGCCACTTCCCCAATCAGCCCAGGTTTTCCCCTACCACAGCCCTCTTTCATGGCTGTTTTAAGCCCTTCAGGCTGGGGAGAGCAAACAACTGTGCATCTCTCTCTATCAGTGTTCTAGAGGGTGACCGATTTATGAGCTTGCCCTGTACAACCAGCTTTATACAGGGTAAAATGGATTTATTTGGTTTTAGACCCCATTGGGTGTTGGGCATCTGAGTGTTAAAGACAAGCCCACTTCTGTGAGCTGCTTTCAGGTGAACCTGCAGCTTTGGGATAAGTAATTCAGACCCTGGGTCTGTGTTGGAGCAGAGGGGTGTGTCTGGCTCAGCAAGACAGGGTGCTGGGGTCCTGAGCTGCCAGGGAAAGCAGGAGCGGAGGTAGTCCTGGCACATCAGGTGGCAGCTCCCAAGGGGAGTTCTGTGATCCAATCCATCACAGGACCCACTTGGTGGAAGGAGCCCAGACAACTTTTCCCCCCTCCCCCTGTGTTTGCTCCACCCCTCTGGCACAGGGTGATGCTGGTCAGAAATACTGCCAAACAACTAGTGGGTTTTGCTGCCCTCACCTTTTCCCATCCCCTGCCCCAGGGGTAGCAGATGGTGATGGACGGGGACCATTCACTCCTCTCAGAATTTCCTACCCCATGCAATCTCAATGTAAAATATGAAAGAAAGATTATTCTAATTTAGAAAATGTTATTACTGTAACAGTGTACCTATTGGATTCCAGGAAGTGGGCGGAAGCCCGCCCACTGATAAAGGATCACCACCCAGCTTAAGGGGAGGATCTACAGGACCTCAAAATCCAACTGATTTTGGGGGACAACTAATAAAGGAACAGGGACAGGCATGTGGTCAGAGGGTCATAAGAAGGGAGCCTGATGGGGACACTGAGCAGAGAATCCCAGACAGCACCCACTGCTCCTCGAAAGCATCAAGGGAGCCAGTGGATGCTGCCCAGAGGAACTCTGCCCGGATACGTGAACAGACAGAGGATTGGAAACAAGCCCCACAGTCACAGGAGTCTCCATTGGCCACCTCCTCTCCCTGGTTGTGTAGATGGCCATTTTAGCCAGGGCCAGGAGGAGGTTGACCAGGAGGTCCTGTGACTTTGTGGGGCCATGGATAGGGAATGCATAGAGAAGGAGGTGAGGGGAAAAGTGCAGCCAGAAATGCAACAGTATGTTCATGAGGAGCCGGTATAGGGACTGCAACCTGGCACACTCTAAGTAAACGTGCGCCAGGGTCTTCCTCACGCTGCAGAAGGGGCAGGTGTCTGGAACAGGGGTGAACCATGCCAAATACATGCCCGTGCTCACGGCCCCATGAAGGAGCAGCCAACTGATATCCCCGGCAGGCCTCGGGACCAGGATGGAGTATAGGCTGGCCCACCGGGGCTCCTCACCCTCCAGAGGTGGCAGGAGGTCCAGCCACTTTGTGTCGGGACGGGACACGAGGGTGAGGAAGTGAAGGGTGTGGAGCACGAGCGTGTAGAGATGTTTCCTTGGCACGGCTTGGGCAGTAACCCAAGTGTAGAACTGGTGTGATAAGACAATCAAGCATGTGATGTCTGTGATCCCATCACCAAATGAAACTAAACAGCCACAGAGTCAGAAAATAAAGATTATTCCTGCTGGGTTTTTTTCCCTGTAAAAAAGATAACTGAACAGGAACCTACTGTCCACACACATTCATTATAGGTTAGATTGGCATTATCTCTCTCTCTCAATATATAACAAATGTGCATCCTGTTCAAATAGTCATGGAAGAAATCCAAGGACTGAATTTTAGTGCAGTACAAAATAATGTTTACATGTAAGCTATTTTAATACTGAAGAAACCAGTGTCCCTCAAACATTGCACTATAGAAGCCTATGGAATCTGGTGTTAATTCTCTGCTGTGTAAATACAGGACTTTGGAAACTGATTGTATCTGCAAGTATATCCACTATATGTTGTTTCTACCAGATGCAGTGATATTCCCCATTTTAAACAGAGAGCATTTCTTCCCAAGTGGTAGAAAACTGAAGAAACTTTTTTAAAGACTGCAACGACTTGCTTCTTCCTTAACTAGAGTGTCTTGCAAAGAGTCTAGCATGGGGTCTGATTAAGAGCTAATAAAATATTGAACCTCAAAACCAGTAACATGGCTCTGTTGCTATCTCTGGAACTAGTTTATCACAGCTCATGGAAAATACATCAAACTGGAAGTCAAGAGGCCTAGGTTCTAATCCTGGCTTTATCACTGAGTGACTGTAGGTATGTCTATGCAGCATTTTGGACTCAGCATCAGCAAGCCTCCCAGCCTTGGTCAACAGACTAAGGTTAGCAGGGCTCACACTAGCACTCTAAAAATAACTGTGTAGACAGCACTTCAAAGTTGTGACTTTAACTGGAGCTCAGGCTTTGAAGCCTAGGGACTAGGGTGGGCTCAATTTTAAAGCACTGTCTACATAGTTATTTTTTTAGAGTGCCAGCTAGCCAAAGTCTGACCATCTCAGCTGGGAGGCTCACTCCCTCTCACTCCAGAATGCTGTAGGTCTTGATTGTTTCACAGCTTCTATATAAACCAAGCACAGGAACAGGAAATTGTTCATGCAGTTGGAATCCACCTTGCTCTGGACTATGCCTCTGCTCCCCAGCTTGACTTCTTGGTATCCTGAGCTGGCCTGACTTTGGTTACTGATTCCTGGTTCTGTTCTTAAGTCTGTGTCCCGCTGCTAATCTCCTGGTAACCTGTCTCTGCCTGCCTTTGGACCCTTGACTTTTGGTTTGCCCTCTGACCACCCGGTAACTGATCTGACCTGGTCTGACTCCCAGCTCCTGCTCCTGCCCACGTCCTAGTCATGACACTCCCCTATGACTGGAATATTGGAATTTCCATGAGACAAGAAATGCCAATTTTCTACCAGCCCAACATATAACCCTACAACGCTATTCTTTTAGGTCACTTGTCAGAGTATAACTGACATGTAAATCCTGATTTACCTTCAGAATGTAGAGTTTACACAGCCTAACAGCAAGCTAGTACTTCAGACTGAGCTGAAACCAATTGCCCTAAAAAGGCTGTCTGGTGACATAGCTAAGAATTCTATTCTGTAACGGATCACTCTTTTCAGTATAAAATGCAGCTGCTTCACTGAATAGTATATGAAATCTATGTTTTATTATGCAGTGTGTCTGTTTCAGTATGCAATGGGCGCAGTATGGTTTTCTATGTGATGTATACTTTTCACATTGAAGTTTCTGAAGATGATAGGATGAATTATGTCCCCAATGGCCCCTCATAAAGATTAGAAGAGGCAAGAATCAAAGAGGACATATTAACTGAACAGAACAACAGACAAGGTATTAATGGTATTCACCTGGAGTGTTTGTTAATAAAACCTATCCAAGTACAGTGATATTTCTATAATGGATAGTATGCATTACAAGAAAAAGAAATCAGTCCAAAATTATATGCCAACATAATTTGTATTTTAAAAAAACCACAGGGGTTCTGCCTGAGAATTTATTATTTTTGCATGGGGGGATTTAAACAGCAGATAACTGCCCACCTAGCCTGTTTAAGTGCCTACCAAAATTATTGGTTTGTGACTGCATCACATTAATAACCTGAACAGCAGAAATAAAACAAAGATACTGCTTAAAACAGCCCTGCCCTTTCTGCAATATCTTTATAGTGCCATTTATTTCTTTAGCAGAATGTGCTTTATGGCCTGCCTCATCTTGATTTCACAGCAGAACTGGAAATTTTTGTATTAAAAAGCTAATATGATTCTACCCAAGCCAATTCTCCGAGTATTTGGTAGGCAACTGGTAAAGTCAAAACAGTTGACAACTGCAGGGTAAACTGGCCTGCAAACAGTGTTAGCTGAAGGGCTCCATTATGCCAGGCACCTCTTTGTTCCTCCAGACAAATAAGGTAAGAGCAGACAGCGAGGCTGCGACTCTTTGCTAAAATAATGTGCATGGCCCTATACCTCGCTGCCATGTATTAACACCACAAAATAAGATTCCTCTTAGAGAAAATGAAACTCGATAAGAAAAGAACAAGCCCAACAAAATGGTACACATATTTATAACCATACAACCAGGCTTATGGCATAATGCATTATAGTTTCACAAACAATCAATACAAATTATTGGATATAAAATTACTTTTTGATTACCACTGTGAAAATACAAGCTATTGGAGTCATTCCTCACACCATTATTGATTTTCCTCTACTTTTTCTATTGCATTTTTAAAGCACTCTGTGTCAATTTTTGAGTCTCCATTCTATAGTTAAATGCTAAGCAAATGCGAGAAGAATAAAACTGGAAGTTTTGAGGATGGGGAGAGTTTAGCTACTTCTCAAAATTTTCCTCTGTGTAACAATCTGTTAAAGATTCAAAAACATTTTCATAGTCAGACTATACTTGCGAGCCACTAGAATGTTTCTAACCTCTTAACCCCTTCATTTATTTCATGTTATTAGCCTTTGCCACTCAGCAGCAGCTTCCATCATGTGGCACTTTGCTTCCTGCTGGTTCCCATAGCAATGGGCAGGTCATCTGTCAAATAAGTGAGCAAAACGCTCTTTTGTCAGCCCTCAAAGCTGGTAAGTGAGTTGTTTTATTTTTCATTTGTCAAGATGTCAAACATTTAGCAACAAACAAGGCTCTTCCTGCACTCCTTTCTCTACTGGGAAACCAGCTAGGAGTTACGGAGCAGGGCGGAGACTGTCATGCCAATCCATGCTGATTTATTCAGTTTTATAGCTGGATTAACTGAAGTTCCTGGAGTGTGCAAAGTTTCCAATGGATTTGGTGTTCAGCAGTATTGGAGCTGGCCAATAGATGTAAGATGCTCCATATCATATCTCCACACATCTAAACAGTGGTGGATGTGGGCATCTGGGACTTTCTCTGTCAGGTTGAATGGAAATATATCTCCATCCACCTACAACTTGCTCCTCTCTTCTCATATCACATGGATGGATGTCAGGTCAGAATTTTCCCCAAAATGTATTTATAAGAGACAAGTCGCTTCATGCACTATTGAAGACCCCTCTGGAATACAATGCAACAGTTGTTTAACAAGCACACAGCAACACACTGCACAACAATTTAGGACAGACAATGGGAAAAGAACCCATTTAAAGTCCATTTTAAACTTCAGGGGGAATAATATAATTACCTAGGCTAAATTTAGGCCAAGACACTAAGAGTAGCAACTCTACACTTGCAAAACAATGGGATACACAATGACAACAAGTGACAGTTTTCGGAGTGATGAGAAAGTATGAGATGGTATTAAATGAAGATATTGATACAATAGGCATCACAGAAACTTAGTGGAACAATGATAATAGATGGGACACAGTAATACCAGGGTACAAAATATATATGACTGACAGTAGATCGTGATGATGAGGACTGTGGAACTATACATGAAAGAAAGCATAAGAGTCAAATATAGTAAACATTTTAAATTAATCAAACTGCAACATGGAATCTGTATGGATAGAAATTCTATGCTTGAATAATAAGAGTATAGCAGTAGGAATCTACTACCTACTGACCGACCAGGATGGCGATTGTGATTGTGAAATGATCAGGGTAATTAGGGATGCTACAAAAACAGAAACCCCAATAAATAATGGGGGATTTCAACTATCCCCATGCTGACTGGGAACATATCACCTCAGGACAGTAGGAAGAGAAAGTTTCTAAACAACATTAATGACTATTTCTTGGAGCAGCTAGTCCTGGAACCCACAAGGGGAGAGGCAATTCTTGATTTAATCCTAAATGGAGTACAGGATTTGTCCAGAAGGCAAATATAGCTGAACTGCTCAGTGATATGACCATAATGTTATTACATTTAATATCTTTGTAGGAGGGAAAATACCAAAGAAGCTCACCATAGCAGAATTTATCTTCAAAATGGGGATGACACTTAAACAGAAATCAAAAGGAGCAGTCACCAAGGTGAAATGCCTGCAAGCACATGGAAGCTATTTTAACTCCATAACAGAGGTGCAAAGTAAATTTGTATCCCAAATATTATAATAATAAAAAAAACCCACACACCAATAAAGTGCCACCATGGCTAGATAACAGAGGAAAAGAGATGGTTAGAGGCAAAAAGTCATCCTTCAGAAACTGGATGTGAAATCCTAGTGCAGAAAATTGCTTGGAGTCTGTTCCTTTTCAGGTATAAAAGTATAATTAGGCAGGCCAAAAAAAGAATACTCAAGACAGACAAGACCATTGCAGAGAAGCTAAATAAATTCTATGCATCAGTCCCCACTGCAGAGGATGAGAGAGATTCTCATATCTGAGCCATTCGTTTTAGGTAACAAATCTGAGGAACTATTCCAGACTGAGGTGTCAGTAAAGGAGGTTTTAGAAGAAACTGGTAACTTAAGCAGCAATAAAAGTCACCAGGACCTGATGGTATTCACCCAAGAGTTCTGAAGGAACTCAAAATATGAAACCAACAGTGGTATGTTACCTATTGCGTAGATCAGCCTCTGCACCAGATGACTGAAGGGTAGCTATTGTAATACTGAATTTTTTAAAAGGCTGAGGTGATCATGGAAATTATGGGCCAAGAAGTCTAACTTCAGTACTAGGCAAGTTGGTTGAAACTATAGAAAAGAACAGAATTATCAGTCACAATGGTGAATGCAATACATTGGGGAAGAGTTAACATGGCTTTTGTAAAGGGAAGTCATACCTCAATCTATTAGAATTTTTTGGAGGGAGTCAACAAGCGTGTGAACAAGGATGATCCAGTTGATATAGTGTACTTGGATTATTAGAAAGCCGTTGAAAAGGTCCCTCAAAGGATTTTAAGCAAAGTAGGAGTCATGGGATAAGAGGTACAGTCCTCTCATGGATCAGTAACAGGTTAAAAGACAGGAAACAAAGCGTAGGAATAAATGGTCAGTTTTCACAATGGTGAGAGGCAAACAGCAGGGACCTCAAGGATCTGTACTAGCACCTGTGCTGCTTAACATATTCACGAATGATCTGGAAAAGGGGGTGAACAGTGAGGTGGTAAAATCTGCAGATGACACAAAATTACTGAAGATTGCAGTCTGCTTTGAACTTAACTGAGAGTTACAAAGGGATCTCACAAAACTGGGTGACTGGGCATTAAAATGGCAGATGAAATTCAATGTTAATAAATTTAAAATAGAGCACATAGGAAAACATAATCCCAGCTATCCATACAGAATAATGGGATCTAAATTAGCTCTTACCATTCAAGAAAGATCTTAGAGTCACTGTGAAAACATCCACTCAGTATGCATCAGCAGTCAAAAAGCCTAACAGAATGTTAGGAACCATTAGGAAAGATACAGATAATAAGATGGCAAGCACCATAATGACACTGTGTAAATACATGGTGTGCTCACACCTTGAATACTGCCTGCAATGCTGGTTGCCTCATCTCAAAAACGATATATTGGAATTGGAAGATACAGAGAAGGGCAACAAAAATTATTAGGGTTATGCAGAAGCTTCTGTATGAGAAGAGATTAAAAAGACTGGGACTGTTCATTTTAGAGAAGACACCCCTAAGGGGAGGTATGATACAGTTCCATAACAGCATGGATGGTGTAGTGGAAGTAAATAAGGGAGTGTTATGTGAAAGGAACCACCACAAGAACCAGAGGCCACCCAATGAAATTAATAGGCATCAAACTAACTTCAGGAGTATTTCTTCACACAATATACAGTCAGCTTGTGGAATTCGTTAACAGGGGATGTAGTGAAGGCCAAAAGTAGAACTGGGTTCAACAAAAATTGAAATTCATGGATGATAGGCCCATCAGTGGCTATTAGCCAAGATGGTCAAGTACTGAACTCCATGCTCTGAGTGTCCCTAAACCTCTGACTATCAGAAGCTGGGACTGGACATCAGGGGATGGTAATTGCCCTGTTCTGTTTATTCCTTCTGAAGCATCTATCACTGACCACTATGTGAAGACACGACAGAGGGCTGGATGCACCATTGGTCTGACCCAGTAAGGCCATACTTAGATTCTAAAGATGGGGACTTATTGGTATTGTATGAGGGGCCATCAGGATTTCAGTGAAAATTTCTATGTCAAAACTGTTCACTGAAATCATATGGATTGTGGAATGGCTGATTAAAATTTGAATTGAAAGAAGGGGAAAAAAGTGTAGGGGAAGGACACAAAGAGCACTGTAACAAAAGTTACACTACATTGGCCAGAAGTGTAGAGATGATATTATCAAAGTATCCAGTGGTGAAACAAGACAAGAAGTCTCATTGCTTCTTTTTACAATCTGGTGCTTATTGATCTCAACTTGTTGGGTGCTTGAAAAATCATTCACTCGAAGGTGCTGGGATTCAAATAGTAGTACACGCAGGGAAATAAGAACAAGGAACCAAATCAGATAGATTTTTGGATAAACAAAAATTTCACAGGAGTAGGGTTTTATTTATTCAGCTTTCCCCTTGAGAGATTCATTCATACCAAATAAGCATAACAGTAAGTTATCAATAAACTGGAATTCCATTCCCAAAATGCTCATTCAAGACAGATACAACTCATATGTAGCAAATTACAAAGGCAATTGCTATATTTAAAGAACACTTATTAATGAGAAATTTATAGAAGCCATCACAAGCATTTTAAAACCTGTCAGAATTATCTCATGGGATAAAAAGAAAGTAGGCAGCCAGTGCCAGTTGAGTCACTTTCTCATTAGTTTCCATAGCAAAGTGAGCTTAAAGGAGTTTCAAGGTTGCTTTACATAAATGAGCATATACATTTTGACAAAGTAAACTAAGATTTATTTTTCTCCTTTGAGTATTGTCAATACAGATCCCTACTTTTGTCTGTGCACTTGATAACACTCCCAGAATCCTCTAGAAAATCTGACCTCTCAAGCTGCAGAATGGCCTTTAGCGTGGTTATTTATATAAGAAGGCTTGAGCCCCACTTGTCGTCATTTGCTTCTAGCCAGAGCAGCAACTCAGAACTCCCTCAGACTCTTCAACTTGTTAGTGTGGTAATAATTTCTTCCTTGTTTTTTTCCACTCCCTAAGACCAGTTTTTTGCCAAAAGGGCTTGGGTGGTCTGCTAGATCAAAAGACACATTGGACTCAGTTCTGCATCAAAATATTCTTAACAGAGAGGGACATTCACTGTTGGAACAACTTACCTAGAGATGTGGTGATTTCTCCATCATAGAAAGTTTTTAAATCAAGATAGGGTGTTTTTCTAAAAGATCTGCTGTAGCTCCACCAATTATGAGCTTCATGCAGAAATCACTTGGTGAAATTCTATGGCCTGTGTTGCACAAGAGGTCAGACTACATGATTATATTGGTACCTTCTGCCCTTAAAATTTATATAAGTATTAATCTTCTTCAGCACCAGGAGACTAAGAAAAGAAGAGGAGAAGAATCCCAAAACTCCAATCTCTACTGTAAAAAAAATCTGGAGGCACTGGCTGGCATGGTATTATTCATATTTTCTAGTGATAGGACTAAGGGACAAGTTACTTCTTCAGTGAGCATCTCACACCCTGAAGGTATATCTGTGCTTTCAGCTAGAAGTACGGCATCTGCTAATGCAAGCCTTTGGAATGTTCCAATTGTCAAAATATTGAGAGCTGCTATCTGGAGCTCATTCCCCACTTTGACACAGTATTACCTTCTTGAGCTGACCTCAAGATCTGACACTGTTGTTCACCCTTGCTCGGTTAAATAGCCTCCTCATTCTCACCTCCTTATTGATTTGCTACTTGTGAGTGGGGATCTATACTGACAATGTGCTAATGAGAAAGAAATTACTATGGTCACTCAGAATTGTGGCTTGAGTAAATTGCCATTAAAGATGCACACTCAACACTCCATGTGTACTTGAGTCCATGTTGAATTATGAGTGTGTAGAATTAACAAGGGTGCATGGATCTATGTCTCTTTATATAACCTTGTCTATAGTCTTCCATGCCTTGAAATAAGATTTTCACATGCATACTAGGTATTTGTGTACACTCATGGCTGGTTAGCTGGGTACATTCATGGATAAATGTCTAATTTACATATGCACATACTTTGAGAAAAGCAGTTCCTGTGGCACTTCTGGCTTGGCCAGAAACAGAATGAGCTGGAATTTTCATGAGAGATCCTGCTCAGTTCTCGTAGTTTTCCTCTCCAATTTTGCACACTTTGGATTAAGCTTTGTAGAAGAATCCAAACTCTGGCACTTATCTGCATTGACATTTTGCATCTTCTGAGTTTTGTCCAGCACTAATGGTTCATCTGCTAATGATCTTCAATTTACATCAAAGTGCTGGTATGTAAATAATTTGCAAGGAACAAACTACCAGAAAGCAAACATTCTCTTCCACTTACATTTCATTTTAAATTTCTCTAATCATTAGCTAATGAACTATGGACAATATAGAACGACCTGTTTGTCTGAAAAATTACTTCAAATGGATTTTTGAAGAGTATAACTGCCCTTCTTCATTTCTTATGGCACCCAACTGTGCCTTTGCTATGAACAGTCCTCCATTTTGATTAAAAAGACATTAGGGTTGGGTCTGATTTTAGCAAAAACAATGCAGTTTCTAAAAAGATTAGAAAATCCTTAGACAGTGGGATTCTCTGAATCACAGTTAAAATAATTAGCTATATTATTAAACTGGTCAGGTATTTTATCTGAGATTATTGTCTCCCCCAATCATGTCATGCCAATACAGGGCAACTAAAATGATTAGGGGTTTGGACAGGGTCCCATACGAGGAAAGATTAAAGAGGCTAGGCCTCTTCAGCTTGGAAAAGAGGAAACTAAGGGGGGATATAATAGAGGTTTATAAAATCATGAGTGATGTGGAGAAAGTGGATAAGGAAAAGTTATTTACTTATTCCCATAATACAAGAACTAGGGGTCACCAAATGAAATTAATAGGTAGCAGGTTTAAAACAAATAAAGGGAAGTTCTTCACGCAGCACACAGTCAACTTGTGGAACTCCTTACCTGAGGAGGCTGTGAAGGCTGGGACTATAACAGTGTTTAAAAGGGAATTGGATAAATTCACGGTGGCTAAGTCCATAAATGGCTATTAGCCAGGAAGGGTAAAGAATGGTGTTCCTAGCCTCTGTTCATCAGAGGATGGAGATGGATGGCAGGAGAGAGATCACTTGATCATTGCCTGTTAGCTTCACTCTCTCTGGGGCACCTGGCTTTGGCCACTGTCGGTAGACAGATCCTGGACTAGATGGACCTTTGGTCTGACCCGGTACGGTTCTTATGCATGTAGGAGCATGTGTCTAATTAGCATCCCAGTGAAGCAACAGCCTGGGAGACAGTATAGAGTCAGCTCTTAGGGACCAAGAAAAAAGCATGAGACATCCCCAGCAACCTTCTTAGCCCCCATCCCAAACAATCTTACTTTAGAGAGTCCCGCACACCTCTTTCCCCTTCCCCTCCCCCTCCAGAACTCTGTGGTGCAAACTATTTAATAGCTGAAGCACCAATACAGTAGAGCACAGGCCAAGACCAGTGGACGTTTGCTCAGGAGGACAAAGAACTCATTTAAACATGCAACCTGCTCCCAATGAGCCCTGAATCTCTGGACCACGTAGAAGGAACAGATCATCACTTCCAACCATATATACCAAAGACAGCATGTTACAAGATAGATCAGCACAACATTCATACCAGTAGATTGCTACCATGTCCCTTTGTGCTACAACAGCCCAGGGCTGGGACAGGGCCCTTTATTACCTAGAGATACTCAGAGTGAAATCTTGACCCCATTGAAATCAATAGGAGTTTTGTCAGACTTCAGTGGAACCAGGATTTTATCTTTAATTGTCCAAGTCATTTAAATTCTCCCCCCCTTTGCCAATTTATACTTTATTTGACCATTTATAAGGCTGTAAATTGAATGCTGGCAGTATTTAACAAAGAACACTCAAAAGGACACACAAATCTTAAGTTAGTGACTTGTGAATTTTTGCTGTTAAGGCACTAACATTAATGGACAACTTTGCCATTTGACTTTGTCTGTACTGGTCTCTGTCATATGTGTTTGATTTCCTCTCACAAGTCAGACATTCATCCCTGATTTCAAAAGTGCACCACTCATCAGTAATGTGGACTATACTTATAATTGAATATTATTTTCATTTGTGGTTCTTGCTTTGACCATGCCATCCCTCATCCCTCCACTGGCTCTCAATTACCACATCAAACATATGTTGTTTTGTTCACTTTCAAGGCCCTTCGCAGCCTATCCCCACCGTGCCTAACATTTGTCACTCTCTATTGAGATGTTAGCTCTTGCCTCTGATTGGCCAATGATGCCAGCCTCCATCACCCATGTCATGGTATAATTCCCCACTCTGAACCTTAGCGTCCAAAAGATGGGGTACCAGCACGAATTCCTCTAAGCTCAATTACCAGCTTAGTACTTGTAGCGCTGCCACCAACCAGGAATTCCAGTGCCTGGTACACTCTGGTCCCTGCAAAACCTTGCCCGGGGACCCCCAAGACCCAGTCCCTTTGGGTCTTAACACAAGGAAAGTAAACCCTTTCCCTCACCATTGCCTCTCCCAGGCTTCCCCTCCCTGGGTTACCCTGGAAGATCACTGTGATTCAAACTTCTTGAATCTTTAAACAGAGAGGAAAATTCACCTTCCCCCCCTCCTTCTCTCTCCCCCCCAGACTCTCCCTGAGAGAAAAAGTAATCCTAACACAGAGAGAAAATTAACCTCTCTCTCCCCCCTTCCCTCCTTTCTCCCCACCAATTCCCTGGTGGATCCAGACCCAGTCCCCTGGGGTCTCACCAGAATAAAAACCAATCAGGTTCTTAAACAAGAAAAGCTTTTAATTAAAGAAAGAAAAAAACCAGTAAAAATTATCTTTGTAAATTGAAGATGGAATATGTTACAGGGTCTTTCAGCTATAGACACTGGGAATACCCTCCCAGCCTAAGTATACAAATACAAATTAAAATATTTTCAGCAAAATACCAATTTGAACTCCTTCCAGCCAAATACACATTTGCAAATAAAGAAAACAACCATAAGCCTAACTCGCCTTATCTACCTAGTACTCACTATTCTGAACTTATAAGAACCTGTATCGGAGAGATTGGAGAGAAACCTGGTTGCATGTCTGAACCCTCTGAGCCCCCAGAGTGAACAACAACCAAAACTAACAGCACACACAAAAACTTCCCTCCCTCAAGATTTGAAAGTATCCTGTCCCCTGATTGGTCCTCTGGTCAGGTGACAGCCTGGCTCACTGATCTTGTTGACCCTTTACAGGCAAAAGAGGTATGAAGTAGTTCTGTTCCATTAACTCTTAACTATCCGTTTATGACAACCCACTTCTTAACTTTTCCAAACAAGCACTTTCATGCTGAATTCTCCTGCACTGCCTCTCATGCTTGGCAGAGGCTCCTCATAAACATCCACAAAGCTAGCTCATTATCCTCCTTCAAATCCTTCCTTAAAATTTCTCCTTTTTGTTGAATCCCGCAAACAAAACTTGACAACGATGAGGATGTTGGTGTGCAGAGACGGTCATGTTGATCAATACTATCTCACTGTTTCCTTGTACTCCCCAACCTGTCCATCAGTATCCATCTGTTGTCTCTTGTTTATACTTAGTCTGTAAGCTCTTTAGGTCAGAGACCATCTTTTTGTTCTGTGTTTGTATTGTACCTAGCACAATAGGGTCGTAGTTCATGACTGGTTTCTTAGGCACTATGGCACTACTACCACCCCCACCACATCTGCAGTAGGGCTCCTGTTCAAAAAGTTCATGTGCCCTTCATACACCTTACTTACTGCACTTGATTTTTCAAACAGATGAAGCAATAGAAAAGATTAAATTACCTATAAAACAAATAGAATTATAGTGTCCCTAACAGACTGGGGGATGAAACTTGTTACAATCAACTTAGCATCTAAAAATATTCAACTAACACTTATGAATACCAAATACATTCACAGGTAATAAAATTTTTGGAAGTTTTTTCAGAAACAAAAGATGTGTCAAAATTGGTCACAATTTTGGTTCACTTACAGTCCCACTTGTTCTTTTGTCTGACCAAGGGTGAGGACAAGAATTATGCATCTTTATCTTGCACCAGATTTACTGTGACAGGAGATAGCCCACAAGTAAAAATAAAACATTATTCGTCTCACACAAAACAGAACTACATTTTCTTAAAATCAAAGTGAAGCTGCTTTTTTCCATGTACACTCCATCTCAACATACTGCCTTCCTGTCAGCTAATGCTGAAGTGTTAAATGACACATCTTTAGACATCACTTGATCAAACTGAACAAATGGACAAAGTCAAAATTCTAAAACCACTTCACTGTTGAACAGCAGCATGGATTTACCCAGTAGATGTGTGTCTAATATATTACACTTCTATGATATTTCTTGTTGTTAAACCTATTTTGCTTTGAACAGACTGGTTAGTTCTTGCATTCTCAGTTTCCAACCTTGACTGCTGGGGTCCTCCATATATTTAATGAAATCTACTAATAAATCTCCAATTCTCCTCGAGTAAGCAATCCCGCTGCAGACTCAGCTCTCTCTTCCTTGACTTTACTAGAGACCAAATAAGATTTGTGCTCTGACAGTGTAAGCATTTACTTTATCAGAAAGCATATTAGTTGGGCATGTCTCAGCATAATGCGTACCAAAATCAGAGGATAGGACTAATTTGCTCTGCTATTAAGAGGATGATAAAATGATTTAGGCACATAGATAAGGGGTAGGGGCACTTTAGGAACTAAATGTAAGGTACCTCATCCTAAGTCTGTCATAGTCTCAGAGCCTTTCATGTATTAAATGACATTTACAGGATAGAAAAGGCTTTGCCCAGAACTTAGAAATGTTTACCTAAGATAAGCGAAGTTGAAAAGTATGAATTCTCCAGTAGTAATCTCCAAGGTTCAGCACTGTGAATGTACGTGAATTTTGTTATGTAGTTCTGTTAGCTTTAACTGATCTCATCAACACAAGGATTCAAAGGGGGAAAGAGGAGAAAATGTAATCTAGGAAATCTATTTAAACATCTGGAGAAGGGTTTTATTCAACACTTCTCAGTGGAATTATGCAAATTAAATGGCTGTGTCAAAAATAATGTCAGATTTGTATAAATCATATAGTTACTTAAAATAGGATGTGACATACTTGAACACTGGTGAATATTGGTCCTCCTTGGTCCACTGTTTTCATGATCGGATCTAATGAAAGGCTGCTTTGCTTGAACTAGGAGATTCTGGTCTTGAAATCCTGTTAAAAGCCCACTTATGCCCCCACAGCCACATTAACCATCTCCAGGTTTCACCTCAAATGTCTCCTTAGCCTACTGAAAGAGAACAATAGTTCAGGACTAGATGGTAGCTGCTTCTGCAAACTATTAGTTTGTTAGAATCTCTTTAATCCTGTAACTTTGGGAGGTTATCATTTATACTGCAGTAGTGCCTAGGAGCTTAGTATCAGCACAGGACTCCATTGTGCTAGGTGCTGTACAAAACACAAAAATGTGGTCCCTCTTCCAAAGAGACGACAATCTAATTAATATAACAATACTCTTACTGCTAGTGTTAACAACATTGTTCTAGAGTTTTTTATTAATGGTTTTTTGTATTGCAATAGCACCCAAAGGTTCCATTCAAAATTGGGGCCCCATTGTGCTTCCCACAGGAAGCCACAATCACTGGTACAAACACATTAGAAGGTATTGACAGAAACAACTTACACATTTGAAATTGACAGACAGGGCCTCATCCAACATGCTCTGTCATTACTGACTCAATTGGACATTCCTTCATCCAGCTCATCCTATTCAGGCTCACTGAGAAACAGAAGGTTCCTGTGTTAGATTCACTGGAAGTGTCTCATGTCCTCCATTTTCCACCCTTCTGGAGTCCTTGCTGGCAACTCCAGCATCTCTCTCCCCCACACAGAGTTTTTACCTCTCATACTACTGAATGCTTTGGTTTAGTGTTTCCCAAACCACTGAACACTGAATCCCACCTCAGGAAAATGAAACCAATCACAGCCCTGTTGAATTCTGCCGTGTGCTGTTAAAGGCCTCCCCTCCCCATGATGTAGTCCCTCAGCATAGACTTAAGATTTTGATAATCTGATGCTGCTTCTCTTTTCTTACGTGTTTTGATAAATAGTTAACAATACTGACAAAAAGTATTATCACGGGTATCTGAGTTTGCACTCATTCAGGTCAATGGGGCAGTTCATATGTCAGTGCTATTGTTTCAGGTTTCCTGCAAATTCAGGCAGATATCTCCATCAGTTACACATGGGTCATGTTTTCAAGGTTTTCTTTAAAACTGCAATAGTAGATAGACAGACTCTTTAAATGAAAGTTGACACTTTGGAAAACGATTGGGAGATTTGTCCATGAACTCCTAGGCAGGCATAACCCATGCTTTGAGAAACATTGGGTTAGTCCTGCTTCGGTTCTGTCTATCCTGCTCAGCCGAGAAGAGTCACCCCAATAGCCATGCCTGCCAGACTTTGAAGTGAGATTTACTGCACATAAATTTACTGCATTCTTTGTGGTACAGAATTAGAACATATTACATTTTGCCTCACATGCAATATCTAGTTGATCACAACAGAAAATCTTCATGGGATCCCTATCCCAAAGCTTCCTCATATAATGAGGAGAAAAATACTTGTTTCTATTGAAGCCTGCCCTGTGGAAATAAAGGAAACTACATACATGTTTTTCAGCACCAAAACAATGCAACAGGAAACTAAAAAGATAGCCAGTTTTAAATTCATTGGAAGCATTCTTAACTGCTAATGTGACACAATGTTCTGGACAAACCAACTCTCTATTCCTATTTAGAAGCAAACCTAAAATTAACTTTCCTATGGAAGATGTTCCAGAATATTTAAGTTGAGTTTATCGAAATGTGTGTGGTTTCAAATGGGATGTACACAAGTTATCATTTCGTTTGTTTTCAAAATTAATCTCCAACAAGCCTCAGCCTCAATGTGATCAGCACATACAAACATATAACGAAGACTGTTCCTGCAAGCTAATGACTTAAATAAATAAAATAAAAATAAGTAATTACCCATAGGTTACATTTCTATAATTATATGGATTCCAGTGTACTAAAGGTGGGAGGTTGATATTTAATAAGCCATAATAAATAGTATTTTCCACACAATCATATATTTTATGGTTAGAGGGGACTACTTGGATCATTGAGTTGAATCACCCAACCCATATAAGTGTTGGAGTTAGTCTGCTCTAAGAATCTAAACATTATATCCAATTTTCTCTTGTATTCTGAAACAGCTCCTCCTCCCCCAAGAACTTCCTGAGGCAAACTATTCCATTCTCAGAATTATCTTTGATATTTTTGCCGATTACTCATGTCATCTTAATTAAATAAATTAAATAATTCCTCCACTGCCTTTGAAAAAAAAACAAACCCACCACACAACATGCACTCTCTCTCAGGTACTTAGACTATTTTCATGTCTCCTCTTTGTCAACTCCCTTCCAACTGTACCTATCCATTTACTTCAGTCTCTCCTGATGACACCATGCCCTCTAGTACTGTAATCATTTGTGCAGACCTTCTTTCCACCCTCTTAAATTTATCAATGTCCTTTCAGTATTACTTACCCCACAATTCACAATTCTAGTTCTGGCCTTTAAAAAAAGAGGAATTAAACACTTCTCTAGACTTATCAAAAAGTGTCCCTGCAAGTATGGCATATCCCATTACAACACTTCCTTTATAAAAATTACAATAGTCTCATGCACTCATGCTTAGTTTGTGATCTAATATCACCTCCAGATCGCTTTCTGCATTGCTGCTCTTTCTCTCACCAGCTTTTTGACATTTACGTTCCTACTGGCTATTGTTTCCCCACTCAGAGTGGTATTAGCTTGCATTAGTCCATATATTGAAGCTCATTCTGTTATTCTATTTAAGCTTCTCCCATGTCCTTTTGCAATTTCACACTAAATTCCACTGTCTATACAACCCTCCTAATTTGACTCCATCAGCGTGTTTGACGATTATGATAATCACCTCAGATCTTATATGAAGACTATAACTAGTTCTCAGTACAGATCTGTGGCGAAGCTAGCTTGATACTGCAAACTAGTCTGCACTAGAGCAATCTTTCCCAATGGCACCTTCCACTGGAGTCCTACATGCTAAATAAAGTTAAAACTTAGCAACGGTATTTTCCTTCTAAGGGAGCAGTTAGGGCCTTCCGCATCCCATAGGAGTTCCAAGGACTTTCTGTTCCTTAAGGAATATGTCAGAGAGATCATTTGATTGTAATGTCTGTTCATTTACTGAAATGCGCCTTGCATTCACATGCAAAAGTGGTTCAGCCCATTAATAGGGAGGCCACAAGCAAAGGAGTTCATCCAATAATATGATACAGGGTTTTTGCTAAGCTTGATTTTATTGTTGCCCTGACCTACTGTGATGGGTTCAGTAACAGAGATCCTTTTGGGACCGTCACCTGACATGCTGAAATTACCTCTGAGCCTGTTTTCCCTGCCAGCTTGGGACTTCCAGAACCCTGACTTGTTGAGCCAGACATGCTAACTTGCTGCAGCACAGGCCCAGCTTCAGGTCCACACCCCGAAAGCTGCAGACTTAACTGAAAACAGCTCAGCAGGTTACCTGTCTCCAGCAACCAGACACCCAGTTCCCAGTGGGATCCAAACCCCAAATAAATCTTTTACTGTGTATAAAGCTTATACAGGGTAAATTCATAAATGGTCTGCCCTGTATAACACTGATAGAGAGATATGCACAGCTGTTTGCTCCCCCAGGTATTAATCACTTACTCTGGGTTTATTAAAACACAAAAGTGATTTTATTAAGTATAAAAAGTAGGATTTAAGAGGTTTCAGGTAATAACAGACAGAACAAAGTAAGTCACTAAGCAAAATAAATTCTAAGCCTAGTACATTAAGAAACTGGTAATATCTCATCCTCAGAAATGTTCCAATAAGCTTCTTTCACAGACTAGACTCCTTCCTAGTCTGGGCCCAATCCTTTCCCTGGTACAGTTCTTGTTAGGTCCAGCAGATATCTCAGGAGGTAAGCAGGGGTTCTCTCATGACTGGCAGCCCCTTTGTCCTGCTCCAGCCCCTTTTATAGGTTTGGCACAAGGTGGGAATCTTTTGTCTGTGCTTGTCCCCACCCCTGCCTCATCAGTAGAAAAGTATAAGGATTAAGATGGAGTCCAGTACCATGTGATGTGACATGGTCACATGTCACTGTAAAACCCCTAGACTCCATTCTTCCTGGGTTGGCCCACACCCACACTTACACAGGAAGGTTTGCAGGTAAATAAACCATTTACAACCAATTGTCCTAGTCAATGTGAGCCATCAAGATTCTAAATCACCATTAATGGCCCACACTTTGCATAATTACAATAGGACCTCAGAGTTATACTTCATATTTCTAGCTTCAGATACAAGAATGATATATTCATACAAATAGGAGGAATATATTCAGCAGGTTACAACCTTTGTTATGATACCTTACAAGAGACCTTTTGCATAAAGCATATTCCAGTTACATCGTATTTACATTCATAAGCATATTTCCATAAAACATATGGAGTGCAACGTCACACCTACTAAATCCACCCCTGTCATAAACAGATAGCTAAGGGTTAATGTCTCTTTCACCTGAAACACCTGACCAGAGAACCAATCAGGAAACCGGATTTTTTTCAACCTTGGGTGGAGGGAAGTGTGTCTCTGAGTCTTTTGTCTGTCTGCCTGTTTCCTCTGAGCTTTGGAGAAGTACTTTCTACTTTCTAGTCTTCTGTCTCTAAGAGTAAGGACAAAGAGATCAGATAGTAAGTTATATGGTTTCTTTTCTTTGGTATTTGCATGAATATAAGTGCTGGGTGCTTTGATTTGTATTCTTTTTGAATAAGGCTGTTTATTCAATATTCTTTTAAGCAATTGACCCTGTGTTGTATCATCTTAATACAGAGAGAACATTTGTATTTTTTCTTTCTTTTTTATATAAAGTTTTCTTTAAGACCTGTTGGAGTTTTTCTTTACTTCAGGGAAATTAAGTCTGTACTCACCAGGGAATTGGTGGGAGGAAGAAATCAGGGGAAAGCTGTGTGTTGGATTGCTAGCCTGATTTTGCATTTCCTCTGGGTGAAGAGGAAAGTGCTTTTGTTCCAGGATTGGGAACGGAGAGGGGGACTCACTCTGCGTAGTTTCACAGAGCTTGTGTCTGTGTATCTCTCCAGGAGCACCTGGAGGGGGGAAGGGAATCAGGATTATTTCCCTTTGTTGTGAGACTCAAGGGATTTGGGTCTTGTGGTCCCCAGGGAAGGTTTTTCAGGGGGACCAGAGTGCCCCAAAACACTCTAATTTTTTGGGTGGTGGCAGCAGTACCAGGTCCAAGCTGGTAACTAAGCTTGGAGGTTTTCATGCTAACCCCCAAATTTTGGACGCTAAGGTCCAGAATCTGGGAATAAGGTTATGTCATGGTGGCAGTAGGTGGGATCTAGACAGAATCCAGAAGCCAGTAGGAATATTATATTTTTCTTTTCTCTGCTAAGGGCTTTTTAGCAGAGAGAAACAGTTTGGTTTTAAAAGGGAACCAGAGAGAAATTTTTTTTTCTGCTCTCTCTAGCAGTTTGTGGTTTGCATGTTAAGCGAGAAGACTGTTAAGGGTCTTTTGTCATGCAATAGCCCTCCCATTAGGAGGCAAAGTACCAGCACTTATATGCATGCAAATAAAGTGGTTTTTCTGGTTTCCCTTCATTGAACATTAGCTAGAGAGAGAAAAGGAAAAAAGCACTGTTGCTAGGCAGACTTCAGGAGGCAACAGAGAACCTGCAGTTCAGAGGATAAACACCGGAGGGCACCCCAACACAAGAAAACAGGAATCATGACTTCTAAGGCAAAAATTAAGGCCGAAGACCAATTCAAAGAAGCTGAACACAGGCGACAACTGGAAATAAAACAAAAAGAGATGGAGATAAAAGAAAAGGAAGAAAGCATCAAACAGGCAGCCCAAGAGGCAGCACACAAAAGAAAACTAGAAGAAGAAGAGGTGGCCTACCGAAGGAAACAAGCAGAAGATGAGGCAGCCCACAGAAGACAGATAGAACTCCAGAGGGAAGCCCACCAACAGGCCATGGAATTAGAAAAGGCTAAGCAACAGACTCCAGCCAATCCTAGCAACCCATCGCCCATTATTGCTCCACAGCACAGGAAATTTCCCACCTACAAGGCAGGTGATGACACCGAGGCCTTCTTGGAAAATTTTGAAAGAGCCTGTCTTGGGTACAACATCCCCGAAGACCAGTACATGGTGGAATTAAGGCCACAACTCAGTGGACCTTTAGCAGAGGTGGCAGCTGAAATGCCCAAGCCGCAAATGAATGACTATAAACTTTTTCAAACCAAGGCCAGATACAGGATGGGGATAACCCCAGATCATGCCCGTCGGCGCTTCAGAACCCAAAAGTGGAAACCAGAGGTGTCATTTCCCAAACACGCCTACTACATTGCAAAAAACTATGAGGCCTGGTTAACAGGAAACAACATTCAAACCTTGGAAGAAGTGAACCTCCTCATACAAATGGAGCAGTTCTTGGATGGTGTTCCTGAAGACATCACACGGTACATACAAGATAGAAATCCCAAAACTATCGCTGAGGCGGGGGAGATTGGAGCCAAATGGATGGAACTGGCAGAAAGCAAAAAAGCTACTGTCAAGGGGAACGATTACACCAGGGGGCACACAGACCATAAACCCTACAACCGAGGACAGCCAAAGACCCTCCATACCACCCGAGTAAAGCCACAGATACCCTACTCTTCAACCTCACCAGTCTCCAGTAACTCACCTCGGCCCAGTGACCCATCAGATGGAAGATGCTTTAAGTGTAATGAACTGGGACATATCAAGGCCAACTGTCCCAAGAACACCATGCGAGTGCAATTCATTACACCACCATCACCCCAAAGATCCCCAGGCCCAGATGCCTCTCAAATACCCTTGGAGCGAAGGGAAAATTTGAGAGTGGGCGGAAAGAAGGTTACTGCGTGGAGAGACACGGGGGCACAAGTGTCAGCTATCCACCAATCCTTCGTTGACCCCAAATTCATCAACCCAAAGGCCAAAGTTACAATTTACCCCTTCATGTCACAAGCTGTAGACTTGCCTACAGCTCAACTGCCTGTCCAGTACAAAGGCTGGTCAGGAATGTGGACTTTTGCAGTCTATGACAATTATCCTATCCCCATGCTACTGGGGGAAGACTTGGCCAACCAAGTGAAGCGGGCCAAGAGAGTGGGAATGGTTACCCGTAGCCAAAGCAGGCAAGCTTCCAGACCCATTCCTGTTCCTGAGCCGTCCACAGAGGCCCCGTCTGTGTTACCAGAGACCCAGACAGAGGTAGTGGACCCGGATTCCATGCCTACCACTGAAACAGCCACAGCATCTCCAGTCCCAGACCCGGAACTGGAACAGCAACCAGCACCAGCAAGTGCAACCACATCTTCAAACTCAACGCCAGAGGGCGCCAGCAAGCCAGAACTGGCAGAAGCAAAAGACAGCCATACCCAAAAGGCTCAGCCAGAGCCTGAAATACCCTCAGGTGCACCAGCGGAGAGCGGTTCACCAGCAACGGAAACAACCCCATCACCTACATCGCTTCCAGAGGGACCAAGCCCAAGTCCACAGTCTGAGGAAGAACTGGTGACCCCAGCCTCAAGGGAACAGTTCCAGGCTGAGCAGGAAGCAGATGACAGCCTTCAGAAAGCGTGGGCGGCGGCACGGAGCACCCCACCGCCTCTCAGCTCTTCTAATCGATCCCGGTTTGTTATAGACCAAGGACTTTTATACAAGGAAATTCTTTCTGGTGGACACCGGGAAGAATGGCAGCCGCAAAAACAGTTGGTGGTTCCAACTAAGTACCGGGAGAAGCTCTTAAGCTTAGCCCATGATCATCCCAGTGGCCATGCTGGGGTGAACAGAACCAAGGACCGGTTGGGGAAGTCCTTCCACTGGGAGGGGATGGGCAAGGATGTTGCCAAGTATGTCCGGTCTTGTGAGGTATGCCAAAGAGTGGGTAAGCCTCAAGATCAGGTCAAGGCCCCTCTCCAGCCACTCCCCATAATTGAGGTCCCATTTCAGCGAGTAGCTGTGGATATTCTGGGCCCTTTTCCAAAAAAGACGCCCAGAGGAAAACAGTACGTACTGACTTTAGTGGACTTTGCTACCCGATGGCCAGAAGCAGTAGCTCTAGGCAACACCAGGGCTAACACTGTGTGCCTGGCCCTAACAGACATCTTTGCCAGGGTAGGTTGGCCCTCCGACATCCTTACAGATTCAGGGTCTAATTTCCTGGCAGGGACCATGGAAAAACTGTGGAAAACTCATGGGGTGAATCACTTGGTTGCCACCCCGTACCACCATCAAACCAATGGCCTGGTGGAAAGGTTCAATGGAACTTTGGGGGCCATGATAAGAAAATTCATCAACGAATTCTCCAATAATTGGGACCTAGTGTTGCAGCAGTTGCTGTTTGCCTACAGGGCTGTACCACATCCCAGTTTAGGGTTTTCACCATTTGAACTTGTGTATGGTCACGAGGTTAAGGGGCCATTACAGTTGGTGAAGCAGCAATGGGAGGGGTTTACGCCTTCTCCAGGAACTAACATTCTGGACTTTGTAAGCAACCTACAAAGCACCCTCCGACACTCTTTAGCCCTTGCTAGAGAGAACCTAAAGGATGCTCAAGAAGAGCAAAAGGCCTGGTATGACAGACATGCCAGAGAACGTTCCTTCAAGGTAGGAGACCAGGTTATGGTCTTGAAGGCGCAACAGGCCCATAAGATGGAAGCATCATGGGAAGGGCCATTCACGGTCCAAGAGCGCCTGGGAGCTGTAAACTACCTCATAGCATTTCCCAATTCCTCACTAAAGCCTAAAGTGTACCATGTTAATTCTCTCAAGCCTTTCTATTCCAGAGACTTACAGGTTTGTCAGTTTACAGTCCAGGGAGATGATGCTGAGTGGCCTGACGGTGTCTACTACGACGGGAAAAAAGACGGTGGCGTGGAAGAGGTGAACCTCTCAACCACCCTGGAACGTCTGCAGTGGCAACAAATCAAGGAGCTGTGCACTAGCTTCGCCCCATTGTTCTCAGCCACCCCAGGACGGACTGAACGGGCATACCACTCCATTGATACAGGTAATGCTCACCCAATCAGAACCCCACCCTACCGGGTGTCTCCTCATGCCCAAGCTGCTATAGAACGGGAGATCCAGAACATGCTACAGATGGGTATAATCCGCCCATCTACCAGTGCATGGGCATCTCCAGTGGTTCTGGTACCCAAACCAGATGGGGAAATACGCTTCTGCGTGGACTACCGTAAGCTAAATGCTGTAACTCGTCCGGACAACTATCCAATGCCACGTACTGATGAGCTATTGGAAAAGTTGGGACGTGCCCAGTTCATCTCTACAATAGACTTAACCAAGGGGTACTGGCAAGTACCGCTACATGAACCTGCCAAGGAGAGGTCAGCATTCGTCACCCATGCGGGGGTGTATGAATTCAATGTCCTTCCTTTCGGCCTTCGAAATGCACCCGCCACCTTCCAGAGGCTGGTAGACGGTCTACTAGCTGGACTGGGAGAATTTGCAGTTGCCTACCTCGATGATGTGGCCATTTTTTCAGACTCCTGGCCCGAACACCTACTCCACCTGGAAAAGGTCTTTGAGCGCATCAGGCAGGCAGGACTAACTGTTAAGGCCAAAAAGTGTCAAATAGGCCAAAACAGAGTGACTTACCTGGGGCACCAGGTGGGTCGAGGAACCATAAACCCCCTACAGGCCAAGGTGGATGCTATCCAAAAGTGGCCTGTCCCAAGGTCAAAAAAACAGGTCCAATCCTTCTTAGGCTTGGCCGGATACTACAGGCGATTTGTACCACACTACAGCCAAATCGCTGCCCCATTGACCGACTTGACCAAAAAGACCCAGCCAAATGCCGTTAAGTGGACTAATGAGTGTCAAAAAGCCTTTACCCAGCTTAAGGCAACACTCATGTCTGACCCTGTACTCAGGGCCCCGGATTTTGACAAACCATTCCTAGTAACCACAGATGCATCTGAGCGTGGTATAGGAGCAGTACTCATGCAGGAAGCAACAGATCACAACTTCCATCCTGTCGTGTTTCTCAGCAAGAAACTGTCTGAGAGGGAAAGTCACTGGTCAGTCAGTGAAAAGGAATGCTATGCCATTGTGTACGCCCTGGAAAAGCTACGCCCATATGTTTGGGGACGGCGGTTCCAACTACAAACTGACCATGCTGCACTAAAGTGGCTTCATACTGCCAAGGGGAACAACAAGAAACTTCTTCGTTGGAGTTTAGCTCTCCAAGATTTTAATTTTGAAATTCAACACATCACAGGAGCTTCTAACAAAGTTGCTGATGCACTCTCCCGTGAGAGTTTCCCAGAATCCAGTAGTTAAAAAGTGTTCTTAACATGTAAAAGTCTGTTAGTTATATACTTAGTAGTATATGTAAAGGTGCATGTGTTGTATTAATCTGTTTATTTTCAAGTTCTAGAAGGAAATTGCCGCCAGTGAGCTTTCCCACTGTCTGCAATTTGGGGGGCGTGTCATAAACAGATAGCTAAGGGTTAATGTCTCTTTCACCTGAAACACCTGACCAGAGAACCAATCAGGAAACCGGATTTTTTTCAACCTTGGGTGGAGGGAAGTGTGTCTCTGAGTCTTTTGTCTGTCTGCCTGTTTCCTCTGAGCTTTGGAGAAGTACTTTCTACTTTCTAGTCTTCTGTCTCTAAGAGTAAGGACAAAGAGATCAGATAGTAAGTTATATGGTTTCTTTTCTTTGGTATTTGCATGAATATAAGTGCTGGGTGCTTTGATTTGTATTCTTTTTGAATAAGGCTGTTTATTCAATATTCTTTTAAGCAATTGACCCTGTGTTGTATCATCTTAATACAGAGAGAACATTTGTATTTTTTCTTTCTTTTTTATATAAAGTTTTCTTTTAAGACCTGTTGGAGTTTTTCTTTACTTCAGGGAAATTAAGTCTGTACTCACCAGGGAATTGGTGGGAGGAAGAAATCAGGGGAAAGCTGTGTGTTGGATTGCTAGCCTGATTTTGCATTTCCTCTGGGTGAAGAGGAAAGTGCTTTTGTTCCAGGATTGGGAACGGAGAGGGGGACTCACTCTGCGTAGTTTCACAGAGCTTGTGTCTGTGTATCTCTCCAGGAGCACCTGGAGGGGGGAAGGGAATCAGGATTATTTCCCTTTGTTGTGAGACTCAAGGGATTTGGGTCTTGTGGTCCCCAGGGAAGATTTTTCAGGGGGACCAGAGTGCCCCAAAACACTCTAATTTTTTGGGTGGTGGCAGCAGTACCAGGTCCAAGCTGGTAACTAAGCTTGGAGGTTTTCATGCTAACCCCCAAATTTTGGACGCTAAGGTCCAGAATCTGGGAATAAGGTTATGTCAACCCCCACTTGTTTGTCAGTTTTGCCAACTTGCTGTGTCTTGAAAGCTCAGGCAGAGGCTGTCTTGTTTGTTACTTGTCTGGACACTGCTTAGCACAGTTGGGCCCTGATCCTTCCCTGGGCTATTTAGGCACGATCATAATTTAATAAAAAAACATAACTTGGGGTAAAGCTTCAATGAACTGAGGCTCAGTTACTTATGTGCAAGTTTTGATGCAATGCAGTAGCACAATCAATGCAGTCAACTCCCTCTATCCCCCTGTGCCCTCCTCACTATTCCCCCTTTAGCAACACTTCATTCAGATTCCCCTACCACAGAATTCCCCCCCACCATAGTCCCCATAACCCCCGCAAATGTCCCCAGAGCTCCTGTTTTGCAACTCCTTAGCCAGCAACTTAATTCTTCAGCATGTTCCCTCGGCCATACAGCCTCACCTATGCTGCCTCCTCCCACCCCCATTCCAGTAATCCCCTGCTCTGGTAGCTGTGGTCTTCATGAAGAGTGTAGCAGCGGTACTAGTTCTTCTCCTGCAGCACTTCCTCCCCTATCAATGTCATTGACACGTCTTTGAAGAGAATTCTGAGGCTCAAAATCATGTTGAAAGAAATTTGTTTTAAGGGCAGAAGGGACTATAAGGAGGACAGGAATTCAGATTCTACCAGTGCTTCTGCCCACATGGGGTAGGTTTAGTACACCAGGAACTCAGAATTTGTATTATATGACTACCCATGGGACTAAACCAATTATGCTAATAACTCGGAAGTACACCATATAAAGTTCCCACATGAAAAAGCTGAACTGAAATTTCCCCAAACAAAAAATCAGGAAAATGTGCCCACCTTTTGAATATAAACAATTCCCAGGAATGGCTGTATTTCCACAGAAATTCTGCAGAACTCAAAGACAAATTGGGGTGTCTTGTTTTGCACGGCTGCCATGTATTGTTTTTCTCAGCAGCCATGACAGGCTCCACATCCTTAACACAATAACACTCCTAGAGCCAGCTGTCTGTATCACAATTAGTTCCTCCTTTGTCACTCATTTCCAGTATGAAGTTATCCTGAAAGTAAGATGAATTCATTCTTTTCTATGCTAAACAGAGGTCTGCAGAAGATTTTCTGGACAGTTTCCTGCAGCTCTGTTTTTCTACATGTGGCCATTAATCACATGGTTTTTCTAGATGGTGGCTATTAATCACATGGTATATCGTTATATTTTGATATAAAAGTGGATTGTTTAGTGAATGATTTAGCTGTCTTCTCCAGTGCCTCCCCATATTGTATTACTGTAATTTACCTTCCATGTAGAGAAATCTCAAAACATTATTGATTTTTCTAATTTGCTAACTGCGCTGTGTTTTATCTAGTAAAATGGTATCTGTTATTAGACCTGCAGAATCATTTCTCTCTAGCAGTGTCAACGTTTCTTCCCCACTCTGAACTTTAGGGTACAGATGTGGGGACCTGCATGGACACTTCTAAGATTAATTACAAGCTTAGATCTGGTAACACTGCCACCATCCAGAATTTCAGTGTCTGGAGCACTCCCTGTCCCCCCAAAACTTTCCCCTCCCTGGGTTGCCTTGAGGGACTTCACCAATTCCCTGGTGAACACAGATCCAATCCCTTGGATCTTAAAACAGGGAGAAATTAACCATTCCCCCTCCTTTCTTCCACCAATCCCTAGCGAGTCCAGATCCAATCCCCTTGGATCTAAAAACAAGGAAAAATCAATCAGGTATTAAGAAAAAAAGGCTTTTAATTAAAGAAAAGAAAGGTGAAAGAAAACCCTCTGGGACAGATTAGCATACCAGCTACTCTCACAGACAACAGATTCAAAACACAGAGGATGTTCCCCTGAGCACAAATTTAGTTACACAAAGAAAAAATACCCAAATACCCAATTTTTCTACCTCAATTTGCATAAGACAGGTTACAAAGAAATAAACATAAGCCTGTTTATTCCTTTCTAAAATTTACTACTCTGATAAGAGGCTGGTTCCTTGATCTTTTCACTCCGGCTGAAACTGAAACTCTAAACAAAGGAAAAACTTCCCTCCTTCCTTTTGAAATATCTTGTTCCCCCATTGATTCCTCTGGTCAGGTGTTAGCTAGCCTAGGTGAACTTTTTAACCCTTTACAGGTAAAAGAGGCATTAACCCTTAACCATCTGTTTATGACACACCCCCAAAATCTCAGACAGTGTGGAACCACACTGGCAGTGATTTCTTCCTAGAACTTTAGAATATATAGATTAATAAAACACATGCACCTTTACATATACTACTACTTATGTAAAACTACAAGATTTTTCACATTTTAAGGACAATTTAACCAGTTAACTCTGGGAAACTTTCACGGAAGAGTGCATCAGCTACTTCGTTAGAAGCTCCTGAAATGTGTTGAATTTCAAAATCAAAATCTTGGAGAGCTAAACTCCATCAAAGAAGTTTTTTGTTGTTTCCCTTGGCAGTATGAAGCCACTTTAGCGCAGCATGGTCGGTTTGTAGCTGGAAACGCCGTCCCCAAATGTATAGGCGTAGCTTTTCCAGGGCATAAACAATGGTGTAGCATTCTGTTTCACTGATTGACCAGTGGCTTTCCCTCTTAGACAGTTTCTTGCTGAGAAACACGACAGGATGAAATTCTTGATCCGGTCCTTCCTGCATTAGAACTGCTCCTACACCACACTCAGATGCATCTGTGGTTACTAGGAATGGTTTGTCAAAGTCTGGGGCCCTTAGCACAGGGTCAGACATGAGTGTTGCCTTAAGCTGGTTAAAGGCCTTCTGGCACTCATCATGACAAGCAGTTATTCCACCATAAGTACTACAACATGGATATCCATTGAGGATGTTCCCATATATATTCAATGACGTACTGCATTAAAGAGCATGTTTATTCCTAGGTCCTTTTTCTATATGGCCCAACTCTATGAGGTGCTGGACATCTCCTGAAAGGCACTGAGCTCATTGAAGGAAGTGCTCAGCACCTTCTAGGCCTTTGTCCTATGACTTCAGTCACTAGGCATTACTTAGGATGGATCACAGTATCTCCTCTGAAACCCAAAGGTAGCTTCTGAGAAACTGGAACCCCCATAATGAAATAAAACAGAAAACAGGGGCAAAATACATTTGTTTTGTAAAACTAAATGGTCTCATTTCCAAGAATGTTAGGAGATTTATGAATAGTATTTAAGCAAATAAACATATTGGTGTAAAGGTTATTTAAAAAAAAAATAAAAAACTGCTCTTGTAACAGTGTCAAAGAATTTAAAAGATCCCAATTCTCTAACTTTATTTAGGTGAGGCTTGTACATGCCAACAGTCAAAGGGCCTGATTCTCCCCTAAGTTACTCCAACTTTATACCAGTGCAATGACATTGATTTTGGTGGTGTTAGATCAACATAAAACCACACTAACACGCTGGAGAATAGTGGCAATCTGACATTTGGAATTTGGCATGGAAATAGTCCTGACTGAGAAATAATGCATGGGGACACTGTTCTGGAGGAAACCGGTCTTCATTTGACCATGTTAAGAGCATTTGAAAATCACATGCCAAGCATGCATAATAGAGTTTGTTGCTTAACCAGTTAATTGTCCACCTAATAAAGTCTGTGTCACACGTATCAGTAATTTAAGTGTACAGTAAGCCCTTGGACTCCCCCTTATGGGCCCCACATTCAACTAGACACTTTTCAAGGTGTTTGTGAAACCCAAGATCTGGTCAAAGTGATCCAGATATTTCTTTGATTTCTGGGCTTCAGCAGTTTATGGCAATGGTGGCTGAGTTCTCACTCTAGTCTCACTCATATGCTCTCTTCAGAATTGTTCTTAAGACAACAAAAGCCCTGGAGACTGAAAAGCCTTCCTCTGTAGTTTTGTTTTAGTTTTCCCCTTTTTAGAACCTTTTCAGGCAAACATCTGATCATCCTAATCTTACTGGAATCATCCAAACCTTTGGGAATCCCTTTAGTCCTCTCTCTCCGTCTCTTCCCCCACTTCAACCCTTGCCCAAAGAGTTCTCTGCTCCTATTTGCTGTCACTGTTCGGCAATTGTTTTGGCACGCTCTCCTTCTAGCATCTCTTGGTGGCCAGTCAAGCAGCCTATGCCCGATGTTCAGCATTATGTATTCTCTTCATCAGACAGCTAGATGGAGTGTTCCAATGGTGGAAAACACAGGAGCTCTATCACTGCTCCCAGGATACTGATTTAGGGCACTCTGAGGTCCCTCATAAATTGCTCATAGTGCAGGAAGGGCATGGAAAATCCCACCATTCATATTGATACTCCCTCCAATAACAAGACATTTTCCCTCCCTACCTACCAATATAAAATATTGAATTGCGAAGAGGTAAGTACTCCCCCACTTCTGAACAGTAGGGTTCCAGATTTCACCCTCTTTTCTTTTGCACCATAAATGGCACGGTGCATTAAAAACTGTGTTAAAATGACAAACTATCAATTTAAGGCCACATCCACACTTGGAGCTTGGGTTGAGATTGGTAGATGGACTCTGGGCAGCCAGCTGCTTGCTGCTGCCTGTGTTACCATGGCTGCACTACTATTTTGAGAGCCAGCACTAGTAGGTCTATTTGAGCTGGGAATTGCATCAAGTTCCCAGTGTAGAATTTATTCTAAATTGCCAGGGGTTTTTGGATCTCCATGCAGGTGAGGGGACTCTACAGAGAAACATACTATCTGGATCTTCAGTAGTCAGCCTGAATAGAGCCAGCCTACAGAAAGGTGTATTAATATTTGGTTCTTGTGCTTTTGGGTTCTGGATTCTAAGAAATAAATTAGTGTTATATTGCAAACATTCAGAAACAACATTTTATGTTCTTTCCTTTAACTTCTCCATTCATGCCTTGAACATAGCACATGGCAATCAAACTACTGAGGATGGTCTCATGGAATTTCACTTAGCACATTCAGTGAGTTCTGACATCCCAGCTAGGATTGGCCTGGAGTCTCCAGGAATTAAAGATTAATCTCTAATTCAAGATTATGGCAGGTGATGAAATCTCCAGGAATACATCCAACCAAAATTGGCATCCCTAATCCCAACATGAGTGTGTTTGTCGTCAACCGAGCGGACAACATCCTAGGGAACATGCTTAAAAAGGCCTCAGGTCAAGACTGATAGACTTTTGCTTGGGTGACTGTACTGAAGAGGACACAGAAGCTACTGAAGGCTCATCTTAACAACTGACTCTCGCTGTCAGCCGTTAATAAAAGGGAACATAGATGGCCCAGAGATTAAAATAAGGTGGCAGCACTGGAAGAGTTTCATCTAGAACTAGGAGAAAATATTTGATTTTTAAATTAAAAACTGGAGCATCAGAGAATGAGTCTAGAGCTGATCCATGGCCTCCCACTCATGGCCACAAAGAAGCCTCCAAATACATTTGGAAGCGCTACAGACAGTTCTATCAGGAGTGTAGAGTGCCAGTGTGGGAAGCCTGGAGTGTATTAGGACAAGCTCAGCTCTTTTTCAGCTTCACAGCTTGCAGTTGTACAGGGTCCCTACTCCCTTCTCTTTTGCAACTCATAAGGCAGTCTCTTCTTTCTGTTGAGGAATTTGGCATCCCATATCTCCTGTGGTTTTTATGCAGCTTGGATGGTCTAAGGTGTCTTTTGCTGGATTCTACCCAGATATTTAACTTCTTCTCTATGCAATGTAGATACTAACTAGGACTTTACTCTCTTGAATTCTGACTAGCCTAATTTACAACTGGTGCCTAGATATTGCAATATCATGTGGTCTGGTGATCTGAAACTAATAATTACTGATGCTGTCCTTTCTCATCACTGCTTAATCATTTTAGTTCAGATTTGCAATTCCACCCATCCATCATTTGCCAAACAAGCACTTAAGCACCTTGATGTTTTCTTAGCCTCTGTGGCAGAAAAGTCCTTATGGCTAACCTACCATTATCCATAGATACTGCAAATACCGCATTCAACAGGGTTTGATTTGTTTGTGACACACCAGCCCCTGTTAACACCCAAGCACTGATATTTTTGCTATTCATGAAACAACAATGCATTTTCAATTTGAATATTATAGATTGACTAGGGGTTTTGCCTGTATGACAGTGCCCCCCCAAACCAACGAGCTGGGACTTCTGCTTTTCTGTTTAACTTTGTCCAGTTAGTCATTCTTGAATCCTCCCAACCCACCTCAACCTTGTGTACCTGTCACATCCTTTTTGTGACGTAGACAGTGAGCTCTGAGGCAGGGACTTTGCTACATGTCTGTACAACCTGGACCAACCCTTGTTTGGGGTCCTATGTGCTACTGCAATACAATTATGCATAATAATGCACATTTGAGATGTCTTTGCTTCAGAATGAACCACTCCAGTATACCTGCATAGTCTACAGTCTCTTCCTTCATACTACAGCCAATGAGCATCAATGTGAATGTGCACCTGCCACTCACGGCTACGTTTTGGATGCCTATCTTTTTTTGGTTAGAAGAAAGTTGCTTTTGTAGAGGCCTCTCTAGCCTTTCCATTTAGGCACACAACCCTCCATTGGTGAGGTAGCTGTTTCTTTTACATTCGTTCAATTATTTCCATATGCTCAATGGATACATCCAGTTTTATTACTTCCATGAGGACCACGATCTGTACTGCTGACCTTGCATCCATTAGACTGATTCAGAGAAGTCAGATGTTTGTTAATCCTCACTCCAGTGAAGTGTTTTAATACACACACTCACACAATATGTAAGTATGCACTAGATCTTTCTGCCTATAGATCTAACTCATCTGTCCACTTTTAACTCTTTTAGTACCCGCAGACTAAATAAACTTACCTACCAATGTCTAATGTGAATGTGGATCTCATCAATCTTAAACACACTTTCAGTATTTCTACCATAATTTTGACACTGAGGCTGCACCAGAATCCTCTGTCATAAGTGCAAAACATTACACTGAATTATTTTTTTTAAATCACCCTTGGAAACTATTACCTGAGAATTGCTCCCTTTACAGAAATACAAAGTTTGACTCTCCCCAGCCATACCCAGGATGTCTGTAATACACAAATATATGTTGTAAAAGAATGCTGTATACGAAGATGATGCTATTGGGAAAAAAGAAGGTCTGTATGGCAGCCATGAAGATTTATAGTCTGATACATGCATGCCACCACAGAAAATATTCAAGAGATCGTCACTGAAATCAACTAACTTCTGCCCTTCTAAGTAGTTTCCTTTGTTACTTTTTGCTAAAGAGTATCTAACATCTTAGCTATTTATTCACACCTTTGTCCAGGGAAACCGAAGACCACAAAACTGCCCTAAAAAGTTTTGTGCTGTTTCACAGCTAGGGCATGGCTGGACCAGTACAGTTTACCCTTCCTTTCCTACTGTAGGATACTTACCTTTAATTTTGTAGGATACAGTGAAGTATCCCCTTTCTCTCGGTTACTTCATGAGACTAGCAATGGATACACACTGCACGCATCTATATTAAAACATTATCTATGCCTGAGTTTGAGCCATCAAGGCTCTGAACACTCTGATCCTAATCCAGCAAAGCACTTAAGCATATGCTTAACGTTAAACATATGCTTCAGTGCTCAGTTGGATTGGACCCAGAGTGCTTAGAATCTCTTGGCACTTTGCAAGATCGAGCCCCCTATGATTTCAATAGGGCTACTCACATGAGTAAAGCCAACAGTACAGGGCTAAATGGCATTAACAGCAGGTATATTTCCTCCAATTTATTTAAACATACTGAATGAAAAAGAAATCACAGAGAACAACTGGGCAATATGATCTGTCTCAACCATGTGCAGATACTTTTCCTCAGCCTCATCCGTACAAGACACCAAGCATTTAAAATGGATGCCATCTTTTTCTTCCATTCTGTTACATTACACTTCTATTCCTTAACATTTCACTTTGTTAAAGAAAAGAACAGATGTGCACTGTTAACAAGGTAGTGCAGAGGGATGAAAGTAATCCTTACAACTTTCAGTCCTTTCCCTCTATTTGTTACTGCTTCCTAACTCTTTCAGAGAAGAGAAATATGGTAAATGATTTGCAAACTATTATTACTGTTTTTATATGGCAGTAACACCATGAGGCAGGACCCCATTACACTAGGCACTGTACAAACCAAAACAAATCGATGGCGCCTGCTCCAAAAAGCTTACAATCCAAGTATCAAACAAGAGATAACAAGCAGAGGCAAACAAACAGGAAAGACTGATGAGGGAGCAGAAGGATTACAGCACAAATCATTCCATGCCCAAGATCAAATTCGGCTCCGAAGTAAGTAGATGCAACTCACCTGGAAACCAGTGGAAGAACCACCTCTTATGCCAGGCCCGCATTTGACTCCAAGAGACATCACAAACTATCATCCAAACAACTCTAATTTTGTATCTATTGTCATCATTCCCATCTTTTCCTAGACAGGAAAAACCAAACCAAAATGCAAACACCGATAAATCTGAGGTAAATCCTTTTTTCTCTTTTGGTGTCTGGAACTAGGTACTGCGCAGGGTTAATACTCAGCTCTTCAGATTTGGAGCCCCTGTTCAAATATAGGACTATATCACGAACTAAAAGAGATTTGATCATTTTAACCTAGACAGAAATGGATACATCTACCTGTCATAGCTAAGGGTTAATGTCTCTTACACCAGGAAAGAAGTACCTGAAACACCTGACCAGAGGACCAATCAGGAAACCAAACTTTTTCAGATCTGGGTGGAGGGAAGTTTGTGTGTGAGTCTTTTGTTCTGGGGTCTTCTGTTTCCTGCTTTCTAATCTTCTGTTTCCAAGTTGTGAGTACAAAGATAGGTTTGTTTTTCTGTATTTACATGTATGTAGTTGCTGAAATGTGTTAAATTGTATTCTTTTGAATAAGGCTGTTTATTCATATTTCTTTTAAGCAATTGACCCTGTATTTGTCACCTTAATACAGAGAGACCATTTTTATGTATTTTTCTTTCTTTTTATATAAAGCTTTCTTTTTAAGACCTCTTGGAGTTTTTCTTTAGTGGGGAACTCCAGGGAATTGAGTCTGTGCTCACCAGGGAATTGGTGGGAGGAAGAAGTCAGGGGGAAATCTCTGTGTGTTAGATTTACTAGCCTGACTTTGCATACCCTCTGGGTGAAGAGGGAAGTCCTTGTGTTTTCCAGGACTGGAAATAGAGAAATTGGAATCCCTCTGTTTAGATTCATGGAGTTTGCTTCTGTGTATCTCTCCAGGAACCCAGGGAGGGAATACCTGGAAGGGAGAAGGGAAGGGAAATGGTTTATTCCTCTTTGTTGTGAGACTCAAGGAATTTGGGTCTTGGGGTCCCCAGGGAAGGTTTTTTGGGGGGACCAGAGTGCCCCAAAACACTCTAATTTTTTGGGTGGTGGCAGCTTTACCAGGTCCAAGCTGGTAACTAAGCTTGGAGGTTTTCATGCTAACCCCCATATTTTGGACGCTAAGATCCAAATCTGGGACTAGGTTATGATACTACCACACTTCCAGTAGCCTCTGCTCAGGAATGGGCCAAGATTAGAACAGAAGGGTTGCTGAGGGTCAGGACAGAGACGTACAGACAGAACTGTGTCAGGGAAGCTTACACAGCCTCTAATTGTACTAGAGAGTAACTGCTTCTTGCTTCTGCTAGAAATCCTTTGTTTCCATGAGCATTAAAACCCAGTGTACATTTCTCATTAAAATACATTTTCCTTGCTTTATTTTTCATGATGATTGCATTTTAATATTTTTCCAGTGATTGCATGTATACATTTTTACAACTGCCAACTGAATCACAAGTTGAAATTCAATACTATGCTTCAGGTCTCTGATGGTATTTATAAATCTAACATTTTAAATATAAAATATTTCACAAGCATACAAAATAAAGAGAAAGGGAACAAAATCATGTGTTGCATTTGATTTTTAATATTAATGTCCATTAGGCTTGGTATCATTTGGCAGACACCACTTATTATTTTAACATTTTTATGCATTGCAGCTCAGTATAACATAACACTGAAACTCAGCATAACATTAATAACTGGATTATTTCTAGTATGGTTTGCATCTGGAGGAACTGAAAGTAGCAGTTTGAACTGTGTCTACTGCTTTCAATGTATAAGAAGCTAAACTTGATCTTCCCTAATTCCCAGCATCCCAAAAGAAAATGCCTTAGAGTAATGCATAGGAACAGAGCTTGAAAAGCAAGCATACTTGATGATATAATTTACCTTAGTGTGCACCTAACTCAGGTGCAAATACCTGATGTATGTGAACCAGTCTAGATGCACACAGAGTTAGTCAGATGCCTATCTAACCATGTTCATGTAGAAATATTCAATACATGCTCCCATATATTTTACTAGACAAGTTTACTAAGGTTCATCATTTTAAAGTCTATCGTTTTAAGCAAACTTTCTAGATGGGATGGACCTGATGGGGGTGACATATGGGTGAGGATAATCATTGTAAGAGAACATTTAGTTGGAGGTTAGCTGCTGGTTTTTAGCGGGATAAAATTTCTGTTAAATGCACCTAGAGCATATGGATAGCTGCCTCTTCTTTTGCATGATTGTAATACAGCAACATCAAAAGAAAAAAAATACAAAAAATTAAAAGTTATATGTAATTATGTGCAGTTACACACCTGCTTTTGAAATCTTACCCATAACAAATATTGATAGGGCAGCAGTTATAGTTAAAACTCCCAAACCATAAGGTAAACCATCATAGTTTACCTGTGAGCTACCGAGTGACACAAGGCAGGAGGGGAAGTCTCAAATACATGAAGTTATGGCAGATATTGATGTAGTGGGAGATTCTCAGAGACCCCAGGTACTTCAGTAGTTTTAGAAGGAAGACTTACCTAGATCAGAAAGGCAAGAGAAGAATGAACATCTCCAGAGGTTACAAAGAGTGTTAAGAGATGGATAGCCTGAAGAGAAGAGTAAAGTGACACATGAAATCAGAGAATAGTTTACCTGCAGAGAAGAAATCAATGAAAATGATGAACTGCTATTCAAGGGAGATAAACTGATTATTCTAGCTTCTATGAGAAGGGAGATGCTACAGATAATCCATCAGGGCCATTGGGATTTGAGATGGGAAAGCCAGGAAGCCATGATATTATTCATTAGCCAAGTATTTAGCCTATGTTCTTGAGATCCAAATGCTTAAAGTTTTCTAAAGCATTGAGTGATTTCATTCACAGACATCTTTTGCAAACTGTGGATACAGATCTGTTTTACACGAATGATGGAACTGGATGTACTTCAATAGGAAATTACATATCACACATGCTTAGAGGAAGAAACTAAAGAACTACCACTAGTACCATTACAAAAAGAAGTACTATTATAGCTAATTATCAGAAACAAACCATTCAGGACTCCTTGTATCATGAATTGAACACAAAGTATCAATATACCAGCAATTAGCTACAGAAATGTTGGATGGAGTTTGGGGACAGGATATATTATATGAATACAAAGCAGATCTTTAAATAGTTTGTAAAAAAAAAAAGTGCAGCCTGTCAAAAGAATAGTATTGACTCGAGATCCTAGAGCAGCATTGGCTTTCACAGAAAACACTTTATTCATTTAAACTAAGGCTCTTTTGCTCATCTCAGCCAGTGTAAAGGGAAGTAGGTATAACTATAAATTTCTCATTTTAAAAGTGCATTTACACTGCCAGAGCAGTGTACTAGGACCTTAGTATAAACAACATTAGAATGAGGCTTGCCTAACACTCTGGAAACATTGGAATGTAGATGGAGGGTAAAAAAATCCCATGAGAGAAAACAATCAGAGGCACAAAGAGGTTAATGGCAAGTGACTTGCCCAACATACACAATGGGGACAGTGGCAGAGCATAGGCAGAAATAGGAGTCTTATTTCTCATTCCTAGCTTTCAAGCACAACTTACAATCAATACATATTCTCTAAAGTGGTCAAGATGAAGAATCTGCCATGGAGTTTAGCTTGCACTGCTGAACTCACTAAGTTACAATGATTGTATGTTGTTATCTTTTTTCTGTCTCATTGTGGAAAGTCTGCCCACTATTTTTTCACACAGATGTTCACTACTTCTTACCAGAGCAGAAAGAGGAAAGATAGAAAGTAAGGCAGGAGACCATCCTGGCTTAACCAGGAGATCGTCAATGATCTAAAAATAAAAAATTAAAAAAAAAAAGAGTCCTACAAAAAGTGGAAACTAGGTGAGATTACAAAGGATGAATATAAACAAGTAACACAAGTATGTGGGGACAAAATTAGAAAGGCCAGGGCACAAAACGAGATCAAGCTAGCTAGAGACATAAAGAGTAACAAGAAAATATTCTACAAATATATTAGAAGCATCAGGAAGACCAAGAAGACTAAGGACAGGATAGGCCAGTTACACAATGGGGAGGGGGGAACAACAACAGAAAATGTGGAAATCGGAGAAGTGCTAAATGACTTTATTGTTTAAGTCTTCACCAAAACGTTTAGTAGCAGTTGGACATCTAATTTAATGAATGCCAGTGAAAATTAGGTAGGAGGCTAAAATAGGGAAAGAACAAGTTAGATGTCTTCAAGTCACCAGGACCTGATAAAATGCATCCTAGAATACTCAAGGAGCTGACTGAGAAAATATCAGAGCTATTTGTGATTGAAAAGTCATGGAAGACTGGAAAGATTCCAGTCCAGAGGAGTGGAAAAGGACAAATATAGTGCCAATCTATAAACAGGGGAATATGTACAGCCTGGAGAATTACAGACCAGTCAGTTCAACTTCAGGACCCAGAAGGATAATGGAGCAAATAATTAAGCAATCAATTTGCAGACACCTAGAAGATAATAAGATAAGTAAGTCAGCATGGATTTGTCAAGAACAAATTGTGTCAAACCAACCTAATAGCTTTCTTTTATAGAGTAACAAGCTTGTAGTGGGGACGGGGTGGGTGGGGAGGGGGAAGTGGTAGATATGGTGTATCTTGACCTTAGTAAGGCTTTTGATACTGTCTCGCATGACGTTCTCATAAAACAAACTAGGAAAATACAACCTAGATGGAACTACTATATGCATAAATGGTTGGAAAACCATTCCCAGATATTAGTTATCAATGGTTCACAGTCAAGCTGGAAGGGCATAGAGTGGGGTCCCACAGGGATCAATTCTAATTCCTGTTCTGGTCAACATCTTCATCAATAATTTAGATCAGGGATTGGGAACTTTTGGCATGCGGCCCACCAAGGTAAGCACCCTGGCACGCCAGGCTGGTTTATTTACCTGCCACATCCACAGGTTTGGCAGATCGCAGCTCCCACTGGCTGCGGTTCACTGCTCCAGGCTAATGGGGGCTGCAGGAAGCGGCACGGGCCAAGGGATGTGCTAGCTGCTTCTTCCCGCCGCCTCCATTGGCCTGGAGTGGCAAACCGCAGCCAGTGGGAGCCACAATTGACTGATCCTGTGGATGCGTCAGGTAAACAAACCAGCCCAGCCCACCAGGGAACTTGCCCTGGCAAGCCATGTGTCAAAGGTTACCGATCCCTGATTTAGATACTGCCATAGAGAGTACTTTTATGCAGTTTGAAGATGATACCAGACTGGGAGAGGTTGTGTTTTGGAGGACACAACTAAAACTCAAAGTGATCTGGACAAGCTGGAGAAATGGTCTGAAGTAAAAAGGATGAAATTCAATAAATAGCTCAGTGGTTTGAGTATTGGCCTGCTAAATGCAGGGTTGTAAGTTCAATCCTTGAGGGGGCCATTTAGGGATCTGGGGAAAAAAATCTGTCTGGGGCGTGGTCCTGCTTTGAGCAAGGGAGTGGACTAGATGACCTCCTGAGGTCCCTTCCAACCCTATATTCTGTTATTAGAATGACAAATGCAAATTACTCCACTTAGGAAGGAAAAATCAGTTGCACACATACAAAATGGGAAATGACTACTTAGGAAGAGTACTGCAGAAAGGGACCTGGGGATTATAGCAGATCACAAACTAAATATGATTCAACAGTGTTGCAAGAAGAGCAAATATTGCGAGATGTATTAATAAGAGTGTTGCAAGCAATACACAAGCAGTAATTCTTCCACTTTGCTCCACCCTGATTAGGCCTCAGCTGGAGTATCGTGTCCAGTTCTGGGAGCCATGTTTAGGAAAAGATGGGGAGGGGGGAGAAGAGCAACAAAAATGATTAAAGGTCTAGAAAACGTGACCTATGAGGGAAGATTGAAAATAATGGAGAAGAGAGGACTAAGAGAAGAGGAGGGGACATAGTTTTCAATTACATAAAAGGTTGTTACAGGAGAAGGGAGAAAAATTGTTCTCCTTAAGCTCTGAGGATAGGACAAGAAGCAAAGGGCTTGCATTGCAGCAAAGGTGGTTTAGGTTGACATTAGGCAAAACTTTCTAACTGTCAGGGTAGTTAAGCACTGGAATAATTGCCTCAGGAGGTTGTGAAATCTTGATCATTAGAGATATTTAAGAACAGATGAGACAAGCACCTGTCAGGAATGGTCTAGATAATGCATAGTCCTATCTGAAGTGCAGGGGAATGGACAAGAAGACCTCTTGAGGTTGCTTCCTGTCCTATGATTCTGATTCCATGAAGTCTACTCTGGGGCCTTGTTATGCCAGTTTGTTAAACTGGAAGGCTCTCAGATACTATAGTGACGTCCATCAGTACAAGACCCTAACATACAAACATAACACCAATTGTTGCTTCCAGATACTAGTTCATGGACATTCACATTCCAAGTGGGTTTGGCACTTTTAGGAATTTGTTAGAGACAAATAAGAATTAGGCCCAACAAAAAACTTATCTGAATCTAAAGTCACATGAAAGTTATTTTAAAATAATATTTTTAGTGTCTTTGTTAATAATGTTTGCCTTAAAACCTCACTGGAACAAATTACTACTCTACCCTTTTACACAAGAACTTATAGAATGGCCCAAGCAGTAGAAATCAGATGTGGTTTCAATTCTAAGATGAGAGGATCTGAGAGTTTGGTTTGTGCCTGTCTCTGCTTGGCAACATTTTCAATTTAAAATACAGGAAACATTGAACAGGGTTGTATTTTTCTTCTAGAGCAACAAAAGTAAGGGTCACATGAGTTACTCAAATACCACAATAGTTGGAAATGGCAAATATCAAAAATTTAGAAATTCAGTTGGAAGAAATACCCCTCAAAGTTCTTTTTACAATATTTCAGCATTTTTTGCTCCTGTCTAGACCTGGAAGTGAAGATGAATATGAAAACAAAAACTTACAAACTCTCTTCAGCTGATTTAGACTGACGTATCTCCACTGAAGTCAGTAGAGCTACAAGGATGTAAGCCAATTTAGGATCTGGACCTATATTTTTGAAGTTTTAATGCCCATTTTTCAAAGCTCGAAAGAAGTAGGGTCCTGGTACAATCTGAGTTTTAGGCAAAGGTTTGGGGGAAAAAGAATGATCTTGTGATTAAAAAATCGTATCACTGGGTGTCAGGAGAGCTGGCTTTTATTTCTGGGTCTGCAGGAGCCTTCATATGGACAAGTTATTTAACTTCTCAGTTTACTTCTATTTAGAAAAGGGAAAGTAATAGTGCTTTGCAAGGATATTGAGAATTTAAATTCTCAGGCCAGAGCATCACCTCGTGTATATTAGCCAAGATCCACTGAAACCAATGGAGCTGTGCTGATTTACACCAGCTGAGGGTCTAGCCTACAGTTTTTAAAGGTGCCTTGAGAGCAGTGAATGGAAGGCATCATAGAAGCGAAGGTTAAGATTTTATTTTATCAGAAATGGTTGGCTCATGCTTTCACAGTGGCCCTGCTCTATTGGAGCCTTGCCTTTGATTTCAATGAGTGCGCCACCAGATCGCAGGCAAACGTAACCTCTTCTCATCCAACAAATGCAACAGTTTGCTAACCTACCACTGAAAATGAATAGACTGAAAACTAAGTGACAGTACAATACAGTGGTTAGGGTGCTAGCCAGTGATTCAGCAGACTCAGGGTATGTCTTCACTACCGGCTGGATTGGTGGGCAACGATCAATCCAGTGGGGATCGATTTATCGTGTTTAGTCTAGATGCGATATATCAATTCCAGAGCGCTCTCCCATCGACTCCTGTACTCCAGCTCAGAGAGGCGCAGGCAGAGTTGACGGGGGAGTGGCAGCGGTCAGCTCACCATAGTGAAGACACTAAGTAAGTCGATCTAAGTACGTCTACTTCAGCTACATTATTCATGTAGCTGAAGTTGCATAACTTAGATCGATCCCTCCCCCAGTGTAGGCCAGGCCTCAGGTTCACTTCTCTACTTCTCCTGTGACCTTGGGCAAGTCACTTAACCTCACTGTGCCTTGGTTGTGCCAACTATAAAGTGGGATAATAGCAACTTCCCATCTCATAGGGATGATGTAAAGGTAAACACATTAAAGTTGTATAGGGGCCATATATGTACGTAAGGTAGACAGATAAACGACTATCAGTTGCACAGAACACCTTAAAAACAGGCATAAGCCTGTTAAGGCCCTGCATCTATTTACTCATCTTGGTCTCAAGTATGAAAGGAAAGTTGCATTGGTACAAGCTGCTGATGCAAAAAGGAATTCGTGTTACCTGATATAGGGATTTCAGACCACCAGATTTGATTTCTCTAATATTTAGAAAAGATGATACTTTAAAAAAAATACACAGCATTAAGTGGACTTAAATGATATTACAAGAAAGATGAGATGATCTCAGGATTTGAGACTGGCCTTTCACAACAGCATTATTTTTATATTCCTAAAGCAGGATGTGTGAACTGTATAATGTTTTGTGGTATACAGTTGATGCATAAGGTCTGATGTGCTTGACAAGTGGCATATTGGCAAGGTTTACAGAGCTTGAAGGATAAGCCAAGGCTACTCTATAAATAATATTAAACAGGAACTTATCCCCCACCCCCCACTTCTTCAGTGTACTGTTGCCTGAATTCTAATAATAAATCTGGAAGGGACAGTTCTGCTGGTATTTCAAAACCTTTGAAACACTGTAAAACATACATACTATATAGTTCCTGGGGTAGAAAGCCTCTCTCTTTTGAAACAGTAAAACTATATACCATAAGGATGTTATATCATTCATGTGATATATAATAAGCCTCTTTATCACTGCCTTTGCAGTAATTTAACTGACATACAAATCAACCTCTTTAAGCACGGGAAGACTGGTTAAAAAAAAGTGAGATGAAATCAGAAGCAAAAGCACATGCAAATTGAACACTTTGTTGCGATAATAAAATATCTAAAATGAAGATTAAAACAACAGCAAGGACCCTGTACATCATTCAGGCAGTGTAAAGTAGCTCTAAAGTGAATGTAAATGAAAGGGCAGAGACATGTAAAAGTGTTTTGGAGTAAATGGGAAGTCAGGCCTGAGTGTCAGAAAATATATTTGACGAAAGCCAAAAATTCAAAATTATGGCTCACACTTTACTGTTTAAGTGCATTGAACATACTCCATTTTTTCCCTCTCTTGACAAAAGCAGTGACGTGCGGAGGCAGAATCACAGATTTCAGACACTAAACAAGTATACTGAGTATTGTGCTAGGAGAAGAAGATAAAGCAGCTCCTTTTTCTGAGCTTCCTATCCCGTTCCAACAGGAAGAAAAGGTTAAATGGTTCCTTACAGTGGGGGATGAGTGGCAGCAGACGCTTTGACAGATGAGGGCAAGGGAGGTTTGGCTATTGTGATGAGAAAGGGTTTGCTACTGCTCAAGTGTTGGAGACTCTTTTCCCCCCCATCACATCCCCACAGCCAGACTCCTTCAATAGCCCACTTTCAATGGATGAGCTCCTAGAGCATGACTCAAACACTGGAGCTGCCACTGAACCTTAATTTAAGAAGTTTGGGTTTATTTCTCAAGCTCAAATATGGTGGGTTAACAATGTTCAGAAGGCACAAAATCTACTAACTGTCCTAATTGTGGGGTGGGGAAATAGGACTTAAAAACAAATCTGTAATACAAATAGGTGTTAAACACCATGAAAGAATAATTGTCATGGCAAACTAACTCAGGCATAATTTGGTACAATATCTCCCCCACTAAATGTGCGATAGAAAATTTACTCACAAGACTCTACGTGTAAATAGGGAAGAATATGAGACTTCTTTTGCAAAATTAATCTTTGAAGAAAGGCCACAGAATGGTGTAGAGGTTGGTGTAAATCTGAAATCAATAGAACTATACTGATTCACACCAAGTTAGGCTCTGCTCCTTTGTCTCCTGACACTATTAGGAATATAATTAAATGAAGAGGAGTGCTCAGAAATGTGGTAGAAAGTCACAACATTTAAATAAAAAGAAGAGTATTTAAATAAAAATCTCCTGCATGTTATACGATCTGTGAGGAAAATGCTGCAAATCTCAGGGTAATCACTCCAAGCTATCTATATCCCATCCCCCCTTACATCACAGCATCATAGGGAATGTCTGGTGCCATGCTCCCTGGCTGGACCTGATCTCTGCCCACTCCCTGAGAGGATATGATATTATTAGCGTTAATTTATGCAGAAATTTTTCCATGGTTTTCTTGAGCGATGATGACACAGAAAAGAACTGTCATTTTACTATCATCAAACATAGACATACTGCTAAGAGTGTGCAAAGCACTTTGGTCCCTATCCAAAATGCCCAACGGGTGGTGCTGGTTTCCCATAAGGTTGAAAAATAGTTGTGTGTGAAGCAGGGAAGGGGGTGTATGAGACAGATTTGGGACCATTTTAGTGATTTTTGTTGTTGTTACTTTCATCTTCTCCATGCCTAAAAGCAGAGACAATATTTGTCTCAGGGAGAGACTTAGTAAATAACTGCCTGCCAAAAATTAAATTTAGGATATTCTAAGAAGGGGAAATACAGAATAACATAACAATAGGATAAAGTTTAAGATATTTGGACTGTCCTTTGGGACACTGTAATTTTAAGATAGAAAATGCAGTAATCATATTAAGTCCAGACAACAAGACAAAAGACAAAGAGAAATGAGTCTTCAAAGCTGGCCTACATTTTTCAGTCAGTCCCAAAGACATTGCTTTCAACTTTTTTCTTTCTATTTTGTTCTTGTGCATTGTCATTCATACAGGCTAGAGTTAAAATATTTATTAGTTAACTTTACCTATTTATATATTAGCCGTCTCTCAATCAAGTTCTAATACTTTAATTTCATTCCTTAGATACTGAAAACACCACATTTGGTCATATATACTTTATAGATTACATGCACACTACTTGTATGTATTGTATATTAGCTCATTTTAGGGTCAATGACAACTCTTGTAGAGTATGGTATTATTCAGGGAGAGCATGGATATGGCAATGTGGCCAAAGATTCAGTGCAGTTTGTATTCAGGTAAAAAATTGAAATTAAATTCAAGTCACTGTTTTTTGTTTTTAAGTAGGGCACAAGCTGCTGAATATTTTTTCTTATTCTTGCAATGCTCTTTCTCCCCACCCCAACTCATTTTGTGTGTTTCTAAAACTTCAAATGTCCAACTTTGGGACACTGGGAATTTCTCTCTCTCTCTCTCTCTCTCTCTCACACACACACACACACACACACACACACACACACACACACACTAAAAAGCAACTTAAACTTAAAAAATACACTTACAATGTTTCATCCAGAAGTAAAAATTTTGATGTCTCCTCAGAGGGCATATAGTATAAAGGACTAAGCACAAGACTGGGAACTAAGTTTTCTGTCATTGATGGCCCTTCGTAATACTGTTTACTTCTCCAGCACTTCACATATTTATTTATTCCTTATAACTCTCACATGAGGTAGGTAATTTAATTAAAATATGTTAAAGGATGTTATACAGATGGTGTTTAATTATTCCCTATGTCCACTGAAGGCAGGACAAATAGTCATGGGTTTAATCTGCAGCAGGAGAGATTTAAATTAGATATTAGGAAAAAACTGTCTAACGATAAGGGTACTTAAACTCTGGAATAGGCTTCCAAGGGAGGCTGTAGAATCCTCCACATTTGAGGTTTTTAAGGACAGGTTAGACAAACACCTGTCAGGGATGGTCTAGGTCATGAATTGGCAACTTTTGTCCCATGGCTAGTTTGTTTACCTGCCGCGTCCACAGGTTCAGCCGATGGTGACTCCCACAAAAATCAACAACTGCTAGGCAAGACTATTTCCAGCTGGAATAAATAGGTCACAAGAACAGCTAGAATGTCAGGTGGATAAGGATGGCCTGAGATACTATATTAATCATACTGATAGTTTTACTTTTCCCAGTGAAAAGGGATAGCTATTTGGAAACTGTATTTCAACAGTCCCAAAGATTATTTTCTTAATGAAATATCTGGGTGGGAGTTTTATTTTATTGTTGTACTGTCATTGAGCATCTTTGGTGGTGGGGGCAATAGAAGTCAACAGTATATATACATGCTGTGTTAGTAGATTTTGAAACAAAGCTTTGCCAACAATACTAAAAAAAAGCTCCATTTCCTAAATACTGGGAGATTTCACTGAGGGCTACCATTAATAGCAGAAGCTGGTCAAATTAGTCATTCCAAACAAATTAGTAATTTTTGTTTGTTTACAAATGATTCACAAACAGGTTGTCAGGTTTGTGAATTTGTTCATTCTTTACAATTATTTCATTAACACTTTCTACAAACAAATTTTTAGCTTATGGTGAGTTCATAAACTTGTCTCTCTGGGTACTAGCACTTTATATTTGGTTACCTGAGTCCCATGGTCTTGTTTTCTGTTCCCTGATTGGAAGACATATGCTATATTAACAGGAATAGTATATTTCTCTGTAATTAACTGAAAATCTTTGTAACTGTTTAAAGAATATATTACACAAGTAACTATTTTTCAAAATGTCCACTAGACATGGAACCCAATTAATCAAGGTACTTAAACATGTACCCACCTTTACATATGGGAATAGTCCTCTTGACTTTCATGGGACTACTCATGCTTAAAGCTAAGTGCACGCTTAAGTAGTTTGTTGAATCAGGATTATAATGCTAGTATATTTGGCGGTATTAAAGCATGGGTCAAAATAGTGGGTGATCTCAGGTGTCTTTAAATGAGTGTCTTTTCTGAAAGCGAATTTGACACTTTCAGAAACTCCTCAAATTTTTGTGGTGTTTAAATTTGAGTCTGAATGCAATCTGAATTTTGAAAGTGTTCTTTATGTTCAAATGTCTCCATCCTGCAAGGCACTTAAACATGTGCATAGTTTTAAGTACAAAGGATGACTCCTCTTGCTTAAAAGTTATACATGTGTTTTAAAAGAAGGCTAGTGTATGATCAGAGCCATAATGATCTTGAAATGAAAACCTGGATATTAATAAACCCTGAATTTTGGGGTGTACAAAATGCAGCTAGTGCCTTTCTATATATTAAGAGTTTGGATTTTAAAGAGGCCAATATTTTCCATTACAAATTATAAAACCACTCTAAACTGAAGCACAACATGAGTTAAATACACTTGAAGGAGCAGCTAAAAGTGAAAGGACATTGAAGCCCTCTTTTGCTAAGGATGGGAGAAGATAATCATAGCAAAGGAATTAGAACTCCTGAAGGGTCCATAGGGAATACTACTTTATTGCACTTTTTATAATACAGAAGAATTAAAACTTAAGAGAAAGAATATGTAACCCAGCATCATGAGAGCTGCTGGTCACAGCAAATGAGAGGAAGTGAGGTTGGGAGCTCAGTACATTGCTGGAATGAGGTACTGCATTATAACGCCTGCTTTCAAGGAGAAAAGACTGTTAGTTAAAGTTGACTTTTTCTGAACTAAAGTGGGAGATTGCCACTGAGATGAAAAACTGCAAAGTTGGAGGAATGGCCTTTCTGTCAAAATATGGCTAGTTATTTCTCTGGAACAAGAGCAACAAATAAAGAAAAAATTGTTTGCGTAGACATAAGAGGGTAAACAGTGCAGACCTTTAAGAAAAATGATGAGTTTTGCAAAAATAAGGGAAAAGAAAAAAGATAAAGTGATGCTTGGAGACTGCAACTCTTTAATCAGTCCCTAAGCTTCATTTGTGCCTGAGCTGGATGCTTGTGACAGTTGTCAAATCCTGACAATGAAATCCTCTTGTTATCCACAAAACAGTGACAATGTAGTCTGTGTCACTGTAATCATCCCCATTCCACTTTTCCAGTGTGCCTCAACCCTGACCTGGAGAGACCATCAGTTAGAAGACAGTCTGGTCTCCATGCTTCTTGAGTCCTTGGCCTTTCTGCCGAGTTTGTTGACAAGGGTTCCAGTTGTGATGGGAACACTTGTTCACTAGGAACAATTCTAAGATCGCCAATTCATTTACAGTGGTCACTGAACTGTCATCATGTGGTGGCAATTTCCAATGTATTATTCTTTGATAGTTGAGTTCTATTGTAGCAGAGACACAACTATCTGTTGGGGAAGTAAAAATAAAGGGTATGTTGCAAGATGAACATGAAGATTGATGTTCAAATCCCACTGACCTCAAATGGTACTATGTAGGGCTAACTTATCTTAGGGCTGGTCTACACGGGGGGCAGGGTTCGAACTAAAATGTGCAATTTCAGCTATGCTTTTGTGTAGCTGAAGTCGAAGTATCTTAGTTCGACTTACCTGGCCGTTCTCACAGCGCCCCCATTGACTGCGCTTACTCTTCCTGCTGAGGTGGAGTACGGACGTTGATTAGCAGATCGATTTATCGTGTCCAGACAAGACATGATAAATCGATCCCCGAAACATCGAACACTACCCGCCAATCTGGTGGGTAGTATAGACTTATCCTTAGTATTTCCATAAGCAAGAGGGGCCATATGCACCTGAACAAGCTCTGGTGCATAGTTATGTCCCACAAATATACTGCAACCTGGAGAAAATTCACCAGAATCCTGCTTCCCATCATGATGGCATCTCCACAGCTGGTCTTGTAGATGTGCCACCTGATTTATAAGCTGATCCTGTTCCTTCCTCTTTTTTTTTCCACAACTCTCAGTCAGTTTCAAAAACATCTCAATAGATTGCACAGCATGCACCTCATATATATATTTTTCCTCTTTCAGTTCACATTTCTTCCTCTCCAGCGTACTTAAAGGGTCAGATCTCTAGTTTGCCTATACAGGGTCCCTATTCCCAAATTTAGTTCCTGTAACAGTGTGAGATATGATGAAAATGAAAAAAATGCCAACATAAGAGAAAATGAAAAGGAGTGGAATGTAGGGCCAACTAAGCTGACACAACTTAAGTCAGAACAAATAACTGCTGAACTAGCCAGAACAAGTAATTGCTGAAACAACTAACTATTATGAAAATGTTCATAGTAAATAAGAGAGGCAGAAACCAACTAAATCAACTATTGTGTGTATGCTTATAGTAAAAAAAGTAGACAGGAACACCCTGAAATGATACGCTTGTCTTACACAATCTGCAAAGTGATTGGTCCTGACATGCAAGAAGTTAGGAGCTACAAAAAATTTATCTAAACTGTGTAGTGTGAGACATGAATTGGAATTGTGGAATCACCCTGTACCTAAATTCCCTGCATCTGGGCCTGGTCAGTGTGGGCACAGCCTTCTACTGAGGAACCTTGGTCCTATCTAATAGGATATATTTCCAACATCTGGAATGCTGAACATATAAAACTTGTATTACTGAATCCCTGATTCAACAGCTGAGCTGTCTGATCCCTTAGCTGATCCACTAGTATGGAAGCTGAGATAGGTCCTTATCTAAAGTAGGATCTAGCTCCCATTAAAGTAAATGGGAGTCTTTCCATTTACTTCAATGGGCTTTGAATCAGTCCCCAAAGGAGTATATCATTATGGCCATGATTCAAGAAAGTGCGTAAGTATATGGTTAACTTTAAGCATCTCCTTTACGTCCCACTGAGTTGAAGTTAAGCACACGCTTAAATGCTCTTCCTAAGTGGGGTCTGTGTAAGTAATTCTAAGGGCTGTTTTTACTTTTAAGGGCAGATGAGAAGATTCCACTCTGCAAGTTGTTTCACTAAGATGGCTGCTAAATGAAAGAGAAGAGATATTGATAGCCCACAGTGCTGACTGATTTGAAAATACATAAGCATTGTGGGGGAAAAAAATAACCCTGTAAAGTGGAGAGAATAAATCTGACAGAGTTAACATTAGTAAGGTCTTTAGGTCAGATTAATTTATTGGAAGAGTGAAAAGAAATGCAAACTGAGGAGTCTGATAAGTGGATAGCATGAAGCAATATACCATAGTGAAACGTGGACTGAGAACAGATCCAACACAAAATCATAAAAAAGATAAATTCAGGGGATTTATAAAATGGTTTGGAAAACAGTTGTGATAAAACTAGCACATGGAGGTTTGGAACCCATTTAGCTATCTTTCAGTGAAGGCATCCATCAGGACTAAAGCTTTTTCACTATAGCACATGCAAGTGTTTTATACAACAGCATGTTATTATAATGCTAACAAAGGTACAACTGGATCATTTAAATATACATGTTAAATAATGTCTCTATTCCTCTCTTGGGCTAGTTAAGTACTCGCAAGCACCAGACTTTGAAACACTGTTCTAAAACTTCTGTCTATATCACAAGGTGAAAGACTCATTAGGGGTGGGGGTGGGGCTGAACTGGGACATGAAATGATGCAACTAATCAAAATCATAAACATTAGAGAAGGAAATTGTAGTAGCAAGGTGATGCTGTGCATCCCCCAATAGTTTACTCAGTACTTACTCTATCTCCCCATCTTATCCCTTCAGTAGTTCTTTCCATTTCTAAGTGGACTACTAGGGTGCTTTGTGCTTTAATTTAAATGATCCAAGTGATGAGACTCCAGCAATCCCCCTCAGTGTAACAGAACTCATGGCTAGGAACTAATTCTTGCCATTCAACCTAAATTTTCCTCAGTTTACCTCATTATATTCATACCCCATTAGGGCATCCTAAATCATTTCATTTTCTTATTAGTGTACACACCCTTCTACTACTTCCAAGGGAGCATATTTTAGTTCTGGTCCCAGTGAAGCCTAATTATCATAGACTATCAGGGTTCGAAGGGACTTCAGGAGGTATCCAGTCCAACCCCCTACTTAAAGCAGGACCAATCCCCAGAATAGCCTTAAGTGGCCCCCTCAAGTATTAAACTCACAACCCTAAGTTTAGCAGGCCAATGCTCAAACCACTGAGCTATCCTTTCCCCACCCGACCTTTAGTGCTTCTAATTTTTCTTCATAAAGAAATCGCTCCACCCCTTATCACTTTCATTGTTTCTCTGAATTGTATCCATTATTATCTTGTACTAAATACCCAATCTAGGTGCAGTTCTAATAAAAAAAATAAAATATCACCATCAATCCTGGTATCATTTTGACATAATTTACTCTGTTATTTCCATCCCATTAAATATCCACGGTTCAGATTATTCTCCCTAGATGTATTACAGTAGCTTGTATTTTTTCCAGCTTTAATCTCATTTTATTTTGTATCTATTTTTCTAGCCTCTACAGGTTCCTTTATATTATTTTTCTGACCTCCCTGGTGTCTACAGCACCTTCCAATTCTGCACATTTAATTAATTTGCTGCTCAGTCTTTCTAGATCATTAATAAAGACATAAAATAAAACTAGGGCTAAGACCCCACTGGACATCTTCTTGCCAACTCCTCCTCCTTCCCCCCCAAAACACACATACACTCACTTTTTTTATCCTTATGCTGAGTTTACAATCTCTCAGCCAATTTTCAAGCCATCTGACCGGGCTCACATCCAAGCCAATTTGAATTAATTTTTATAGAAATAATAATTGAAGGGGTACTATATTAAATGCTTTGTTACAGCGTCTTAACATCTACTGTATTCCATTCATCCAATAATTTTTCAATCACAGAACAATTTAATTCTGAAGCCTTGTATCTGAACCCACCAAGCCAAGGGCTGGGGGGGAGAAGGCATTAGAGTTAGATACACTCACACAAGGTCTAAGATAGTGCTTTTATTTGGAGATTTCAAACTACTTTACAAAGGAAGTACCATTATCCCCATTTAACATATGGGGAAACTGAGGCACACAGCAACAAAGTGACTTGCCCAAGGTCCCTCAGAAAGCCAATGGCAGAACAAGGCCTAGAACCCATTCCAGTGCTCTATAAACCAATACACTGACACTAAGATTGTACAGTAGGTTTCAATGCATCAATAATATTGACGTAACAGAGCCAACCTAAAGCTTTGCAAACAAAATGGAGTACTTGAGACTTCCTGTGTCAGTGGCAGGACACTCTTAAAAGTGGAACCACTAATTTCAACAGCACTGTAATAGAGTGTCAAGATCAAACCCATCAGATGGGTGTATACCAAATGAATCAACATACACTAAAGTACTTCAGAAAAATTCAATTGATCATTTTGAGATATAAGATTAAAAAGATAATTGTCATCTTTTCATTCAGTGGAAGGGGTACATGCATTTTTATTTTGCCCTCAGATGCTTTGTTTTAAAAAAAAAATCATGAGAGGAAGGTAATAGCATCCCATTTATTCAAAATCTATTAAACCAAATTAGCTCACAATTGATTAGACCCATAATGGGTGACAGGTTGACAATTTAAGCAGATGCTCCTGGTGTCAAAGAAACAGACAGTTGCACATCTAAAACACTCCCTTTCCATAATAATTGCTATAATTTCATCCATCATTCAGTACTCTTATGAGAGTGTATCAGAAACTACTGCTATTGCACATATAAAGAGCAGCATGGTTACTCTCAAACTGTTATAAATCTAGAACCACTGACATCTATTCATCTAACAGCAGGACAGACTGATTGCAAAGAGTGTGGAATGGTGCAAGATGAAAGGGTTTTTTGAGGGTTTTTTTCTCTTTCAGAAAAAAAAGTTAGGAAAGTAAGGGCAAAATTTATGTTAATACAATATTAAGAACTCACGATAACAAGAAGTCAGGATTTGCAAAAGTTAGGTTTCCTACAGGAACAGTGGGACAAATCCTATTCTCATGTACACCAATGTAAATCCAAACTAAAAGTCATGACTAAAACCAAACTAACTGTAGCCACGAAGTTACTCAGGATTTAAATCAGTGTAAATGAAAGGAAAATTTTGCCCAATTATCCTGAACATGTTTTTCTTGTTAAATATACACTTGGTACACCCGTTCCTTTCCCCCTATTTATATGATACGTTGTAAAAGCCCCACACAAGTCTGTTCTGCATTGAACAGTGCTCGATTTAGACACACTGCTATTACTCCAGCCTCTTCCTTCCATTCCACACAATGGCCATACCTTCCTCCACACATGGAATGCCCTTCCTGAGCTCATCCACAAAGCTATTTCTCCTTCTATATTAGAGTCCCTCACAAAGACTCACCTCTGTCATGGTGCTCATGGGAAAGTCACTGCTGCCAATATTAAACTTGGAGTGATTTGGAGATGTCCTATTTCAATAATAACTATACATCGTTCACATCACAAAACTGTACATATGTTGCCCCCTTTCCCCTACCCTCCATTTATTTGTTGGTCGTCAGATTCTGAGGTGCTTGGGGAAAGTAATGTGCCTCCTACTCTGTTTGGAAAAGGTGTACGTGACCAGGCGCACCACTCACCGCTAGTCTGGTGCCTCCTCCTGGCCACTCTGGGGATTAGCTCATCTTGCCAATCCTCATTCCCATAGCTGCATGCCGTCATTCTGTCTCTCTCTGGTCTGTAGCCCCTCTCTCACTCCAGGAACTGCAGCATCCTCTTCATGACTAAGCCCTCCAGACAGATCACCCAGTGTTCCCCCACTTCTAGGGTATAGCAAAGTCTTCCTTTCAGCAGCCCTTGGCAGTCCTCTCACTCACTGCCTGAGGTGCCACTCTTTCAGTGGTTGATAAGGAAACCCAGACCTGCTCAACTCAGCATTCCAATCCAGCAACCCTCAACCCAACAGTTCAGGACTGCACTCTCTCAGCCATTGCTGCTCCTTCCCTGGACCGCTTCCTGCCACACATGGCTCCCCATCTTACGCTGGGTGTACCAGCTCCAAACCCTCCTCCCTCTTCTGAAAGAATGACTGCCCTTCCCTAGCAGCAGCCCTTGCCAGCTGCCTGGCTTTTTAGGCCCTGCCTATTCCTGCACAGCTGAACCTGCTTGCAATCAATTCCCTGCAACCAGGCTTTTCTTCCAAGTGCAGCCTGTGGCGTTAATAGGCCTACCTGGTCAACTTAACCCTTTCCAGTCCTGTTTGTGGTGGACACCCCATCAAAGTGTAACATTTTGTGACTGCTACCAGAAATAATAATATTGTATAGGAGATGCAATGCGGCCAGATAAATGTTCCTGACAGAACTTTTTTGTGTTTATGTCTGACTTAACAGAGATTTCAGCTGTTCAGCATTCTCACTGCATTAATGTAGCCTTTCCTATTTTGTATTAAAGAGTTTCTTAATCAGACTTACTGATTGGCTTGATTATATTGATGCTGTTTTTTTTTTTTAATATTGCCTTATACTCTCAGCTACACCCAGGAAATGTATACTAGCCTTTATGTTACTGAACATAATGTGTGCACAATGACGGGGATCAGATTGGATGACTCGACTACATAATATTACATGTATTGTATTTTACATCTGCAAATGGAGTCTTCCAATGCAGCTTTCAACTGCCATTGCCATTACTTTTGCTAATTATGTTTCCTTAGGCCTGTTATATAACCATTGATTTATGTATACATACATGAGATGCTGGAACAATTTGTATACTGGGCATGCTAAAGCCATTGAATAGAACTGTAAATCCTGTATATAATGGAAACCACTTCAGGCCAGGAGGACAACAGCGCCCTAGTTCCAGCACCTATGCACATACATACATACACACACACACACACACATACATACACACACATCCCTGTACTTTCATATATTTTATATACACACACGGGCACACGAATAACTTGGTCAGAATCCTTTTCTATATTAACCAGTACTGCACACAAGAAAGTAAGAGAGAGATGGGAAGAAGCTGAAAGGTTTTCATGCTACATATTATTTGTGGACAAGGTCCACTTTTGGATGATTAATATCAGCATCTGATGGAAGTGTGGTTTCAGTTATGCATTTGAATTATGGATTAGGGCTCTTGACATTTCTTTCTCTTCTCCTTGCTTACTCGGTAAACTGCAAACAGATAAACAGCTGTCTTCTGTTAGAGTGTCTTCTCTGTTTTCAAATTGAATTCATATTTGTTCTAATAAGAGGTATGGTTACCAGACACGTGACCGCTAAGATGCATCATTGCTATCGATTTCCTAAATGACCATCTCAGATGGAAAAGGCCAGGGAACCCAGCCTGCCAGTAGGGTCCAAGGTGTAAAGCACTTTACAGTTGTGTGAAGCCATACTTTTTCCCTTTTGCAATTCTATAAGGTTTTCTTTCAAGTTTATTAAAAGGACAAATTTCCATTAGTCCAGCAATTAATATTTACAAATGTTTGCTCACACTAGCAGAATTCAGCAGCAGCAGCAGAAGTGTACTTGCAAGGTCTGAAAGCTGTTTATGCCACACATGGTAGCATAGTGCAGTTGGAAAAGGAACATGTGGCAGGTGACAATGGCTTAAGCCTTCAATTTGTTACACACCCAGCATTACCCCTCATCCCTCAGCTTTACAATTTCTCCTGTACTTATTCTTCCCTTAAGGGCCCCATAATATTTTCTGTTAATATCACAACACTGAACAGCGGAATGCCTCCCATTAGTTTGTGAAGTCGCAATATAAAGTAGTAGTACTTGCACTCTCCTTCTATTAAACATGGGTAATACAGTACCGCAGAAAAGGGGTCTTTGTATTTTACATTCCCACACCAAGGGGCAGCTGGTATTTAAACGGAGGTTTAGAAAAATGGAATACTGTGCCGTGATAGAAAGGCACTGAAGATGGCCCAAATGATGTTCTTCTTTCTGCTCTCATTCAGAGAATATATGAGATTCCATCACAAAAGAGGAGTAAATTTAATGAAAGACTACCAAGCAATTCAGAATATTTCAACAATAATACATGATGAATATAGTCTACAGAGATATATCATAACTGGACGGATATTTATCTATCACATTTGTCTGCGTGAGCTTCAGAAAATAAGAGCTAAAAATGAGAAAAAGCATCCAACAGTGCTATGTTGGTAATGAATAATGACATAACACAAGTCTCTTTAGAAAAACAAATGCCTGGGTTGAGTCTCATGTAAGCCTGTATCCTTTCTCTTTTCTGACAAATCCTTAAGTCATAGGAGTTGGGAGAAAGGGAAAAAGAAACAATGTGTCACTAAGAAAATTCTCCACATTTAAAAGAAAAATGTACAATCTCCCCTCCCCCGCCCATCATCAACCACCATACTGTTGTTTTGTCTCACAGTCAGAACCATCCATCCAGATTGTGCACCTACCAAAGCCAACAGTGACACACAAGGAAAACACACTCTGCTTTATAAAGTATGTCACAATTCTATTTCTATGACTAAGTCACAGATAAAAGCCAGGAAGGCCAGAAGTTGCTAGAGATAATGTGGTATCTACGGCAACACTAAATTTAACTGAACTCCAGTATTTGAAATATCAGAGGGGTAGCTGTGTTAGTCTAGATCTGTAAAAAGCAACAAAGAGTCCTGTGGCACCTGATAGACTAACAGACGGATTGGAGCATAAGATTTCGTGAGTGAATACCCACTTCGTCAGATGCAGGTATTTGAAATGTTTGAGTGCTTTCCCTTAGCTACTGAGACATCAGTGGACTATCCCTCTCCTAGTGACTATCTGGTTACAATTTGTTCAGAGTGAGCAATCCTATAGTCCTTACACAGGCCAAACTCCCAAAGCACCCTACAAAAGGATTACAGCATCAGACGCACAGGTATAGTTAGCCATTTATTGAGGACAATGAGAACATATACTGTTTGAAGTAAAATACATTTGGAAAATTATGATGTGATAAATATGTAAGTTGAAAATACATCACATATAGACACACAGTCAAGATTTTAACACAACATATGGGCCTACACTTAGGTTCTCAAGTCCATATTATGGCCCCTATAGCTCCCACAATTTAGCAAAATGTTGCTGGATATTCAGCTAAGTTTGCAGATTTAATAAGTTAAGACAATTTGGATAAATTGTGTATACTTATAGACTTGAACTTCAGGGTGCTTATCAGAAATTATCTTAAATTCCAAGCCATTTGAAATTCACTCATTATTTTATGGACCAGATTATAGTTTTGAGCCTGAGCCAATTTTGAATTGTAGAGTTCCTAAAAATTATCAGCTATGACTATGTCTCATTAAAGTTATTTACAATATATGCAGTTTACTCTTTATTCATGACCATTAACATTTTGGGTGTAAAACAGTATCTTCCATCCAAGGATCACAAAGCATTTTATGGACATTAAGGAACTTAAGCTCACAACACTAAGTATTATCAATCCTCATATTACAGAAGATCCAGCAATATAGAGCAATTTGCCCATTGTCACTTGGAAATTCTTTGGCAGAGCAAAGAACAGAACCAGGTTCTCCCATTCTCAGTCCTTTGCTTTAGCCCTAAGACCATTCTCGGGTATGTCTGACAGTCTGCCCAGTACAGGGTAGAGTGCACTGGCCTAAAGCTCAAATGTCATCCATTAGTTGCATGATAAACTTTGTATTTGAAAATATACTGAACATCCAATTCTTAGGTGCACAATCACGAGCTTTAAGCATGCTGGTTGTATACCAACTAGCAAGTAGGGGGCCCATTTTGCTTGGCACTATACAAGACCTTACCATCTACAATAGACAAGACAGACAAATAATGGAAGCAGAAACAAAGTCACAGATATGTGAAGTAAATTACCCCAGGTCACACAGCAATCAGTAGTACAGATGGGACTAGAACCCAAGACTCTCAACTGCCAGGCCAGTGTCCACTGTACCATACAACCTCCCCTCAGAGTGATAATAAGACTAGGAATCATCTCTTGCTCTCAATGGATGGAGGACAGACGTCCATTCTCTGGCTCTCCCTGCGGTGTGTGACACGGCTGATCATGAGATGCCTAAGAGAGAAGGCAGAAGTCAAGGGCAATGCACTGAAATGATTTGATTCCTTCGTGGGGGCATGCACCAAGTGGCAGAGCTAATTGGGAGGGGGGCACCTTCCCTTGTCAGCCTTTAAGTAACGTGTGGTATCTTTTCAAGCCAATACATATAATCAAAGGGGGCACCATCAATGACCCATTGTCTCCCTGGGCTCCACTAGTGCTCAAAACCCAGCTGTAGTCTGTATGCACCCAAAAGGTAGTGGTCAGTAACTGTTATTCTGCCACCAGTCTCTCCACCTGCAGAGTCCCACAAGGGCCAATTCTCCACTGTTCAACATCCACATAAACCCACTAGAGAGCTGGCAAGAGGATAGAGGCCTAAACACAAGCAATTCACAGACAGCACACAGCTCTGTGTCCTTCACAACATATAATATTACAATTTTGTGACTTACACAATGCCTTAAGAGTCACTATGCACATGTGTGTATTGATGTATCACAGGGGTTCTCAATCTTGTTCTTTCTTAGCCCTGCCTTCTCCTCCCCACCCCAACATGCTATAACATTTCCACAGCCCGTCTGTGCCACAACAATTATTTTTCTACATATAAAAGCCAGGACCAGCGTTAGGGGATAGCAAGCAGGGAAGTTGCCTGGGATCCCACTCTATTCGGGGGTCCTGTGAAGCTAAGTGGCTCAGGCTTTGGCTTCAGCCCCAGGCAGTGAGGCTTCAGCTTTCTGCCCTAGGCTCCAGCAAGTCTAATGCTGACCCTGCTTGGCGGACCCCCTGAAACCTGCTCGCGGCCCCACAATGGCCCTCAGACCCCTGGTTGAGAACCACTGATGTAGTGTTCTTCAGTTTTCTTCGGTTGGCTAAAAATAAAATGTAATGAATCATGTATTTAAAAACAAAACAAAACAAAAACAAATTCTCTCTCTATATATATAAAACTCCCATATACACACACTCAAAACCTGCTAGATCAATGCCTTATAAGCAGGTCTCCCATTCCCCCATTTTCATTAGAAAAAAATGATGCAGGAACAACCCTTTCAGATTGCCAGCTGGTGACAAGGCACTAGGCTATTGAGACTTCAGCAACCCTTTCTTACTGTTCCTATAGTACTTCTTTGTTGCTTCTTTTTAAGATAGACGAATGCCCCACCTTTTATCAGGTGCTGTCATTTTACTACTGGAAGTAGCATTTGCAAACAGAATAGGGTGTATCTGTTGATCCATCTGAAACTCACTCCCATCTCAGAGTTAATGAGAATGCTCTTCCAGAGGTTTATTAAATTCCTTCAGCAGTTAGTCATTTTCCCCTCCTGTTCTGATATTAAGGAAAGCGCTTTAAAAAGGGCAATTTATCATTAAGTCTTCAAATCAGACCCTGGCGAAATTCCGTACAAGCCAGCAAATGTAGCTACTTTACTTCCAGCTGTAAAACAGGCAGACTAACAAAGCAGAATTGCTGTTACAAACCCAAGAGAGAGAGTGAGTGAGGGGGGGTGGGAGGGAGAAAAGAAAAAAAGGCAATTAAGCTAATGCAAGTTGGGTGTCACAAGGTTATAGATATTTCAAGAGCTGAGCAATTTACCGTCTGGAAAAGGAGGAGAGCTCTTGCATAAAATGTCCCCCAGTTCAGATTTATTATGCTTTTAGTTGTGTTATATGTGATACAATTAGCAGGAGGTGCCAATAAGGCATTCTCTCAAGGACGTGGTCATTCCGTACCATCTGTTATTAATTGCATTGTCCTTTCCACAGCCAGCTAGAGGGGAAAAAGTTCTCTAGAAGCACCTGCAAATTCTCACTGTATGATGACTAGAATTTAAAAATATCTAAAGCAGAGCTTGGGGTGGAGGGGAAGGATCGTACATGTCTGCAAATCTGCTTATCAGAAGTCTGAGAGGAAAACAAAACATGTGAATAAAGGACCTTGGTGTAGCCTAGTTGACAGTTGCACTGATTTTTTTTTATTTAAATTTTAACTTTCAACTTCATTGATATCTGCTCTGTAAAAATATGTTGCAGAAATTAAAAAGAAACAATTAAAGCCTACCACTGGAAATATAGCTGTAGCGTACATGGTTTGGTGACAATATGGAAGTTTTAATAGCCTTCATTTGCATGTCCCCCTGTGCTGCTCATAAAATCAGGAACCAAAGATAATAAAGACTGCTACTTTTTTGACGGGGGAGGCATAAAGGAGGGAGTAGAAATAAAATCTTACACCGAAAAGCATCACTTTCTGAAAACTATTGGTGGCTATAAACTGTGCAGTCTTATTGACCATGCATCCCTGTTATTCTGGTTACTGGTGTCTAGATACTATGATGAGGGATGCCCATAGAATAGCTAGGTTTAAAAAAAAATGGACTAAGCTTCTAAGTTAAACAAAAATCCTAGTACGTATAATCATTATTAATCTTTTACATGGTTACACAGAAAAGGTTCTAAATATCTCATTTACTGATCACCCTTCAGACTGCTTTTTCTTTGCACGTCACTTACCTTGAGGAGTTGTGACTGATTATTTAGGGCTACACTGTAGCCCATCTTGTATGCCTATGCAGGAGAGCAAGACACTGCCTTATTCCCCTGCACTGGCTACCTATACCACATGGAGAGGACCAGCCTTTGGGGAATGGCCACATCCATTCATCATGCATGTGGGTGGGGAATGGAAGGCTCTGACCTAAACACCCCAGGCAGCACAGCTGAGCTGATGTATATTGTGATGTGTATAGGTGCAAGATACAGTCTCTCTAGAGCAGCAGGAAACCAAGAATAAGAAAGTCACAATCATGGTTTTGCTCCTGGACAAGTGTAGCTACACATGGTACCATCCCAGGGGCTTGTAGCAAAGCCACAAGTGTCATTGTTGCATAGTGCTTTTTAAGGCAGCAATTTGGATTTTTATTTCAGATTCACAGGCATTTAACTGGAAAGCAAAATCTGGACTCTTACATCTGTAATTTACTTATTAATTATCAGTACTGGTGTTGAAAACCAACAGTTTTAAAATAAAGGATAATTATACCAGTTATGGCAAAACTTCAACAGGAGTAAGAAGAGGTCATACTTTAAGGTTCAACCCTGCTTAGTCCATTTTTTTTTTAAACCTAGCTATTCTATGGGCATCCCTCATCATAGTATCTAGACACTAGTAACCAGAATAACAGGGATACACAGTCAATAATTGTCTTGTGAAAGGTGTTGGGTCCCCTCAAATCCCACTGACTGTAATGCAAACTGAGGGAACTCAGCACCTTGCAGGGTCAGCACCCTCAACAGAAATAAGGGTTCACAGAGCACAATGGATAAGGGAGAAAGGAGGGAAGAGTGGTAACAGTCAAGAATAGGCAAGGGAGCACAGCGGACCTTGTAAACTGTTTGGGTTGGTATATTTCTGTTTGCTACTTTGGCCATGTGCCATAAACACACAAGTCTGGAACGGAGATTTGCAAAGGAAGTGCGTCAAAAGCTGTGACTCTTAAAGAGGGATTTGAAGGAGCAGACCAAGGTTGCTTAATGCAAAGGAAAAAGGAGGTCGTTTTAAATGTACGGGGCAAAATAATAAAAGGCAGGAGGCAAGCGGCATGATCCTACAGTCCCTCTTCAAGCAAAACTCTCATGCAGCAGATTCAGAACAGGTGCATAGTGTAGGAACAGGAGTGTAACAGGCAAGGAAGAGAGACTCATCTGTCCAATTCTCACATGTATTCCTTGTGCAACGCTGAAGCATCTAGGTTTCCCGCACTGAGGCTGTCATGGTATAATTCCCCACTCTGAACCTTAGCGTCCAGAAGATGGGGTACCAGCATGAATTCCTCTAAGCTCAGTTGCCAGCTTAGTACTTGTAGCGCTGCCACCAACCAGGAATTCCAGTGCCTGGTACACTCTGGTCCCCCCAAAACCTTACCCGGGGACCCCCAAGACCCAGTCCCTCTGGATCTTAACACAAGGAAAGTAAACCCTTTCCCTCACCGTTGCCTCTCCAAGGCTTCCCCTCCCTGGGTTACCCTGGAAGATCACTGTGATTCAAACTCCTTGAATCTTAAAACAGAGAGGAAAATCCACCTTCCCCCCTCCTTCTCTCTCCCCCTCCCAGACTCTCCCTGAGAGAGAAAGTAATCCTAACACAGAGAGAAAATTAACCTCTCTCCCCCCCTTCCCTCCTTTCTCCCCACCAATTCCCTGGTGGATCCAGACCCAGTCCCCTGGGGTCTCACCAGAATAAAAAAAAACAATCAGGTTCTTAACAAGAAAAGCTTTTAATTAAAGAAAGAAAAAACAGTAGAAGTTATCTTTGTAAATTTAAGATGGAATATGTTACAGGGTCTTTCAGCTATAGACACTGGGAATACCCTCCCAGCCTAAGTATACAAGTACAAATTAAAATCCTTCCAGCCAAATACACATTTGCAAATAAAGAAAACAAACATAAGCCTAACTCACCTTATCTACCTAGTACTTACTATTCTGAGTACATAAGAGCCTGTATCAGAGAGATTGGAGAGAAACCTGGTTGCATGTCTGGTCACTCTCAGAACCCAGAGAGAACAACAACCAAAACCTAACAGCACACACAAAAACTTCCCTTCCTCAAGATTTGAAAGTATCCTGTCCCCTGATTGGTCCTCTGGTCAGGTGACAGCCAGGCTCACTGAACTTGTTAACCCTTTACACTCAAAAGAGACATGAAGTACTCCTGTTCTATTAACCCTTAACTATCTGTTTATGACGGAGGCAAATGTTTACATATAAAAACCCCCACACAAAAACCCACACTTCTCTTCTCACTACATTATGTTATGTAAACCACTCTATCAGCCATTTTGTCTTTTTCTTTAAGCCCCAAAATAATGTGATGGTTTCCTTTTAAAAATATCACAATCTACAGTTTATGAATAATTCAGCTGAGATACAATGTTTAAAAAGAAATACAATTTCAGGAGTATCTAACCAGTACTGCACACTGCAACTACTAAATTCACTGTAGTACACTTCTGTAATTGTTACATTAAAATCTTTAATCAAATTAAGGCGGCATGTGAAAGCCTGCAAGATTGTATCATTACATCATTATTCCATAACATGAGCTTAACTACTCAGTCTCTGGACTGGCCTTCATTGGAAATTGTTAAAGGAAATGAGCTCCTCATAGATGACCGAGCAGTACTGCTGTAATTGGTTCAGTTTGTTACTGTTAGAACTGAATTCTTGTTTTTAAGGGTTCGTAATTCAAGCAGTAATGTGTAAAGGTTATGAAATGTGATGATTTTCAGGTGGCTTATATGCCTGGTCTAAATATAAAAATCAAATATCTTCTGAGAAGTCCACACATACCTATCAGAATTCATAACATATGGAATGTCAGGAAGGGCTCTGCAGACTTCTGGTTGTCCAATGACCTTTCCTGGAGAACTATTTGTCTATTAGACAGGTATGAAATTGACCTGCTTATGGAATGAGGGCATCCACTCCCACAGAAAATACTTGAGAGGGAGGGAGGGATTTTTGCATTAGACGGAAACAGTGCGGCTGCCCCAGATTGGCCCCTTAAAGCTACAGATCCTGCAAAATCCATCTAGACCTCAAGTTACCTGTTGGCAGACATGACTAGCTGCACAAAGACCCTATTATTATAATTATGATAGAATCCAAAAGCCCCATCTTTCTGGGTGTTGTGCAACTGAAAATAAAGTGAGAGTTCCCTGCTCTGGAGAGTTTACCTGTGCCTTTGTGTAGCCTCCAGTCACCCACAGCTCTGTCACCCCCTTGTCAGAATAGCTCTTCCCAAGGCTTCCCTTGGCAGCGGTTGTAACAGGATGAGTGGAACTGGAGAAGGAAGGTCAGGTTTCAGGATGGACCTATTTTGGGGTGTGTGATGTTATAATATAATATCTCACCTCACCGACTGACCTGACCCATGGGTGAACCTTAAGAACTGGTTAGGAGGATATGTAAATGAATAGAGCTTTGAAATGCAAGTCTGCATTGTTAGAGGTAGAAGGGAAGGTGTTTGCTCAGGTCTTGGGATGTAAGCAAACAAGTCTTATCTATTGCTATAGTTTTAATTCAAAGATCAAAAAAGGAATATTAGCATTTAAGATGATACTTGAGTGAAATAGTATTATTGTCTATGTGTCTCTTTGAAAGTTGTGGTAACCTGTATCTAAACTGTTTAATGGATAAATTACTCTGTGCTAATTGCCAGGATGTTTGGGAGGAGTTAAGCCTATTGTTTTCTCAGGCCGAAAGGCTGCTGGAAATGTATAAGAAGCCTGGGACACGATCCTTCTTCATCTCAGATCTGCTTTGGGTTTCAAGAGGGGGAAACCTTAAGCCACAAGGATTGAGATCCCCAGTCATTTACTGGAGCCACCCTGAATATGGACATTGGATTATAACCTCTGGACTATTTCTAAAAGGACTTTTGGCAACTACAAGCTCACCTCTACTATGTATCTGAACCTCAAGAATTGAATTCAAGTCTGTATGTGTATTAATCTTTTAACCAACACTCTCTCTCTTTTCTTTCTAATAAATGTTAGCTTAGTTAATAACAATTGGCTATAGCGTGTATTTTGGGTAAGATCTAAGTTATAATTGAACCTGGGTATGTGGCTGATCCTTTGGAACTGAAGGAACCTTTTCTTTTATATGATGAAGTAAGATTTTCAGAAATCATCATCATATCTGACAGGTGTGTCTGCACGGAAGCCTGAGGCTGGGCACTTTAAGGGAACTGCATGGTTTGGACTTCTAGGTGACCAGTGAGGTACTATAGAAGCTGTTTTGTGCTGGCTTGGTAAATCTAAGTATTGGAATAACCACCAGCGTTTGGGGTTTGTCTACCCCGTTTTGTTTGTGGTTCACCCTGATTGAGTGACCTCAGCTGGCTCCCACGGGCAGCACCGTCACAGGGTGACACCAGGGGCTCAGGAATGCACGCCAAGATTGGGCTGGTAGCTGATAAATTCTAGAGCTTCAGCACATAACAGGTTTCTTGGGGTGCCTAATAAAACTCTCTTTCTTACAACACTGCCTGCCTGTTGTAACAACAGCTGCCCATGGAACTCTTGTTCTCCATATCGGGCGAAGGTTAACATCACAGAGGCAGATGTACTCAGAAGTTAATGGAGCCTTAGGCACAATGCAAGGCCTGTCTCCCTCCCTACACAGAAATCCCTGATCCCATGGTGCACCCTCTGTAGGGGGAGCTAGTGATGCAGAGACCACTGATCTCACTTCCATGCAGGGAGTAGGGGACAGCCTGTGTGTGCAAACCCAAGGGCACAACCTGAGATTTATGAACCATTTCATAGGGCCCTCAATCAGCGGGCACTTCCATTATTTATTTATTTATTTATTTATTTTTCCCCATTTCCTCACACATCTTTAACCACATTTTGCACATATGCAAAAAGATACACCCTCCCTCTTTGTTGAAATACTGCATCCTGCAGCAAGAATTCTGAGGGGACTATTGCCATTTCTCTGTGTCCATCACATGTGCCACTGATAGGGATAAACTAATATACGAGCATTAAAAGAAAGGATATGTACTACAAAAATTCCATTGATATAATGCTGAAACTGGAAAAGTGGTCTGAAAACATGGTAATGGATTGATAGCCCTAGAGACTCTACAATGTAGCTAGATAATAGACTTGAGCAAGGCCACCTGCCCCCTTCTATTCTGGGAAACAGATGGGCACAAATGGGCATACTTTATGCCTCAAAGGGCCTTGAAAGAACATATACAGGGGAAATGCAGCTATGTGGTATCATGCCATGGCACCAGGAAACCCCCACCAGACATTTTACACTACTTACACAGTAATGCCACAGAGTATGGTCTGAGAGAAGGGGGAATTAGGGTTGCCAAGTCTCCAGGATTGTCCTTGAGTCTCCAATAATTAAAGATTAATCTTTAATTAAAGATTATGCCATGTGATGAAACCTCCAGAAATACGTCTAACCAAAACTGGCAATCCTAGGGGGAATAGCCAGTGTGCACAGATTATTGACCCGGGGGGGGGGGTTTACACTGTGCACATTAACGCTGACCAAGTCACTAGTGCAAAATACGTTGAAACCATCCATTTAGGCATCTTCAGATAGGTGCAGAGACTTACAAATCCCATTCATGGCTGTCAGCTGCATGGGCTGGTCTTTGGGAACAGCAAGGGGTCTATCAACATGAGCAGCATGGGTAGATATACTGGTTCCATTGACCCACTGTATCAGCAGAGCCCTGGGCATGACGCACACTGCTGCTGTTTCCCCAGTGGCCCTTTACACTGTTGGCCCTATTTATTTTGGCCTTCCTGGGCCCTCCCCAGCTCCCCCAAAACCATGGAATGCTTTGTAGTAAAAGGAAATTATATGACTAGGGATCAAGCCACTTTGGAAGGTCTCAGAACAATATCTGCACTGGAAATGGGTGAACCTTATGGAGCCAGAGTCTGAGATCCTCTTAAATGGATTAAATTAGTCACATTGTTCTCCATATTAAAGTCCAATCATTTATGAATCCAGCTAAGCTCTTGCCCTCAGTGATCTCCTTTGGCAATGAATTCCACAGCCTAAATGTTCTGAACAATTTTGAACAGAACTGAATGTTCATCAGTTTTGAACCTACCACCTTTCAATTTAGTTGAATAGGCCCTTGCTGTAAAGCAAGCAAAGGTGAATAGAAGATTTCTGGTCCACCTTCTCTAGCCCATGACAAACGTACACAAAATAATGCTAGTTCCCCACTCCATTTAATGCAGAAGGTGTATTTGCTACCAGATCATAATACAAGCTCACATCTAGTTTCTGCTCCTTGTAAAGTCTAGATCTTGTTTGGCATTTAGCAGTGGCAGTATCATAGCCAATGAGGTTAATCCGAGGCATGATTATTGCTAGTTGAAAACTTTTCCCCACCCATGGAATATAAGATTATTTTACAGTATTTTAGATTATTTCTCCAGGTTGAATCTTATGTTGCTATTCACTAGCATTACTTCTAGAGTTTCTAGGTCCTGTTGTATTAATTCTAGGTCCTTGTTCATGTTTGTACAACGCCCCAACTGCATCACCTCCCTCCTCCCCAATTTAGCATCATCTGCTAATTTAATGAACAAGCTCTTCACTAATCCCAGTTTATTAATGAAGATGTCATATCAAATGTGTCTTATTGTGACAGATGTATGTTACCAATCCACCTAGGGCTTCAGGTGATCATGCTGAGGGCGCAGGACCTTTATGGAAGAGATGAAGGAGCACACCAAGTGACTAAGTTTAAAGCTTTATTAACCAAATAACAGTGGTGAGTGCTGGATGCGCCCCACTTCACTCAGAGGGAAAAAGAAAGCATTAGTGCCCGAGTCCTAATCCACTTTCATACTTACACACGCACAACACAAGGCTGGCCAAGCCTGGGTGTAACATAAGAAGAAGAAGGGAAGGGTAGATGAGAGTTCTTCCTTGTGCACAGGTCGTGCAGGGTCCACTGTAAATCTTCGACTTGCTTCAGTTCTTGAGAGGGTTTTAGGCCCTAGGTTTTTCCAGGGGCATTTTCTTCCAGTGACCCTCATCCCCCGTGCTTTTGCTACTAGTCCAAACCAGCCTTCCATGGCTCCCTTAGTTTCTCCAAAACCCACTAGTCTCAGGGTCACGAGACTGTTGTTCTTCAACTCACTGACCTTCGCAGTCTTACAAGTTTTGCACCTCTTCAGTTCTGTCTGGCGGTTCTTCTGTCGCACGGCTGGCTGCTGTTGAGACGCAGGCTTCTGGCTGTTTGGCAGCAGAGAGCTTATTTGTGTGCACTGGCCTTGGGCTGCAGTTTCATTCCTTATCTTCAGGCCTAGCTGGATCATCGAGTTAATCCATTCCTTTCTCCCTTCCTCCCCCTTCGGCCTCTTGTAACCTGCAAAGGAATCTCTCACTCCACACTCATACTTTCAACCTTTCCCAAGATACTTTCCAATGTATATAAAGACGTTAGCAATATACAAAGCTGGTGCTGACACAGGCAATCCCATGGGGGGGGGACATTTTATTGTGACACTATCACAAATCCCCAAGAACCCCCTAAAAAACATCTCCCACTGCTCAATACACTTTTTGTGTGTGTAGGCATGTATATCATTTATGGTCTTTTATTCAGTTTCCATATATTTAAGATAATGTGAATGATTTATTTTTCAAGTGAGATTTCATGAGATTCCCTTATCAACTGTTTCATTGGAGTGCAGCTGTATCACTCACTGCATTATATTCATCCACTAAATGTATAATTTAATTAAAAAATATCAAGTCTCATCACTTGTTCTTTATAAAGCCATGATGCTTATTGTTCATGTTTCTATTATCCTCTAGATGCTTGCAATTGTCTCTAGTATTTTACTAGAGATTAAAGTAAGGTGTACTATGGGGAAGCACTTCAAGAGACCTGGGTTCCATTCCTGTCTCTGCCAGGTGTCCTTGGGAAGTAATGCTACCGTTCTGTGCCTCAGTTTCCCTCATATTTAAAATGGGGATACTGACCTCCTTTGTAAAGTGCTTTGATTATTAGTAGCCATTCCAAACTTCCAAGATCAAATACTGGTACTGCATTTGCCTTAGCCTCACTTGTCTTGTATGCCCTTAGCTTTCCATTACTTTTTAAAATGAATGCTAGTTCTTCAGTTAACTCTTTAGAACCCAGGGATTTTGTCATCTGAACCTGTTGTGGTCTCTGCCTTTAAAATAAATAACTATCTTGACAAGATCCGTAATACGTACTAAGGGGGAAATCCTATTCTAAGAATACAGAAAAGCCCTCAACATACACATGACACAGAACCATCATGGCTGGACTATATGGCGAACCTTACAGAGGGACTCCACAATTCCTGTGGTTCTCACCACAGTAGTAAGCCTAGGTTTGGAATGGGCCAGGTGGGGGTGGTTTTGCCAGTGGTGATTGAGATATGGACACTTCTCCAAAAGGAAATGGACTGCAGGGGGTGGGGAGTCTTCACTGACAAAAATGTATGTTTTTACAACAGGGAAACTAACTTAGCTTTAGCTATCCTGCTGTAAAAACATAGCAGATACAAGACACTATAGTTTACCAAGAGGTAAGATAGGCAAGGTCAACCATGGTGCTGAACTCACCCAGCTACTTTATGGTAAGAACTACAGCTGCCTTCTCTGCACTTAAGAATTCACTGTGAGAACTAACACACAATAGTTATCTCAGTGCAAAATAAAAAGACACATTTGAGTCGGAGAAGACAAAGCTGAAAGACCACCTCCTACTATTAAACCAAATAGTAATAGCTTTCAGGCTAGATTTGAATCAGGAAAGTAGAGGTGAAAAGTCCTGCACTAAGCTATTCATAACTCTTCTGAAGAGCACCAAGTATCACCTTGAGGCTGCAAACAAATTAGCTGGTCTGTAGTTTATTTAGAATAGGAATGACAGACTAAAAAAAGACAACTTTGCATGGGCCTAAGACCAGATAAGGCACTACAGCCTGTTAATCATTCTTCTCTCACCTGATCCAGCAAGTCTCCTAGTAAAGTTGTTGGAAACTCCCTCATTATCTGACATGTGCCTTTTTGTGTCCAAGCCCTGGTGCTGCAGAGCACAAATTGTATGTTACTCCATGTTCAAAGATGTTTTCAGACCTCAGCGAAGAATGAAAAGATGTCATTGTCATTTCAGTCTTAACTCAGAGGTTTTAAGGATCACCGCAAGATCTGCAGTTATTTGAATATATTTTTGCATTTAATTGTATATTTTACTTTTGTTCAGCTCCTATAAATGCACTCAGCTGAATCTCTATGGCTTTTGAATTGAACTTTGAATGGTAAATTAACCATTGCAATAAATATAACTATAAGAAATATGCACTATTCTTGATTAATAGATTAAACTTAGATTAAATTGACTCTTTTTCCTAATTTGTTTTCACCATATTAATTTTATTAAAAGTACCCCGAATTTAATTAACATCTAAACACAGAAAATTGTGTTTTCTAATTAACTTAATTTTTTTACTAATTGGTTACATATTAAATCCTCATTTTCTAAGAACACTGCTCATTACAAAGAATAATAATTCTAGTCAAGAAAATATTCATCATTTTGGTGAAGAGGTTTTCTTTTGAAGTTAATAAGGAAAAATTTTTATTGAATTACCTCTAGGTTAGGAATATTAAGTCCAATAACTCAGACTCTCCTATCATCTTGGCATCTTGTGTATAATATAAGCACCAGAATGCAATACTTCAATGAATATCACTGGAGCAGCTAGTAGCAAAATTCTATTGTTATGAAAGTAATTTGTGTTTGTTTAAACAAAGATAATTACCAGCCATAAATGCCTGTTGGTTAATTGCTTAATAATTGTATTTACTGGTGCAAATTAAAACATTGTCTTGCTTTCAACTAAGCAATGGCAGATGATCAACACCTACAGAAAAATTAGGAAAGCTTTCTGATGTTGTTCTATAAAAAAAACTATTTGTAGTACGTTTAAGTTAGTCCAGTGGTTCATGTATATAGTTAATACTGTGAAAACAGACCCATCAGCAACATGCTGTTCAAGTAAGTGAAAATGTGCACAGCAAAAAGTGTCAGAAATGAGTATGTCCTTGTTTTCTGCTGAGTTGCACTGAAGAACAGTGTAATCTCTATGGAACAGCAAAAAATAGAATATAGCCAGGTTTAAATCTCAGGACCAAAATCTGGGCCACCATGGAGATAGCACCTAAACTGAGTCAGGTACATACTCCAAAGGAATATTAATATGCATTGGGTATTTGGGGAGTCTGCAAGCCCACTGTGCAGAATATTCCCACCAGGAGCAAGAGCCATTGGGGGGAGGGATAGCTCAGTGGTTTGAACATTGGCCTGCTAAACCCATGGTTATGAGCTCAATCCTTGAGGTAGCCACTTAGGGATCTAGAGCAAAATCAGTATTTGTTCCTGCTAGTGAAGGCAGGGGGCTGGACTCAATGACCTTCCAGCTCTGTGAGAGAAGTATGTCTCCATTTATTATTAAGAGTAATCTGTACAGACAAATCAGACATCTACATGAATGAATAAGTGGACCATGGGCTGCCATGGCTCCTATGGTTGTAGTTGTGAAGGACTATGGCAGGAGTCAGCAACCTCTGGCACATGATTCACCAGGGTAAGCCCCACCGCAGCCAGTGGGAGCTGCAATCAGCCAAACCTGCCAACACAGCAGATAAACAAACTGGCTGGTGCTTACCCTGGCAAACTGTGTGCCAGAGGTTGCCAACCCCTGGACTATGGAGTGGCCCTTGGATTTTCAGGAACATGGCTTTAGAGAGAGGCAGAATACTTCAGTACATGAAAGTGTGGCTTCTGATCCTTGTCAGATGAATCCAGACTTCTCCCACAGCATAATACTTTGTTGTACTCACTGGAGTCTTGATCCAATAGCATGAGAAAGATAGCACAAAGCTTCTGAGCTCCCAAGTGTAAGTGAGGACAAGTGATAGGCCCAAACAAGATAAAGCCCTAGGCATAGTTCTAGACATTTAGCAGAATTGTCAAATCCCTTTCACGCCTGGTCCCCTACTCTCATGAGCACATGGTTAAACATAGGCAGAGTGTGGGTGGAGAATGGAAATTTCTGAAGAGACATGAGCTTGTGCGTGATCCTCATGCTAACTGGGCACTTAGAAATGCAGTTCCCTCTTTGGCCTTACTCCTGATACTACAACATTCATTATTGCAGGATTAGGTTCCCCGGTGTTCCCTAAAAGATCCCTTCACTGTAGGGATGAATGAGCTAATGTTAGCACAGAGCTTTGAAGATGAAAATCTCTACATAAATACATTATTAGTATTTGTTATCTCAAGCAAGGTAAATAAATACTTAGCATGCACACTTCTGTGGGGTTTTTTAATGGGAACCTCCTGATCTTTACTTCTTAAAATACCATACCTGCCAGAGGCTACAGGGGAAAACATGTATCACATCATCACATGGAGTCTTCTCCAGAAGTTGTCTCTCTGAAGTAATGCAATACCCGATAGGGACAAATTCAGCTCCAGGTCCTTATATTGTTACTCTGTATTCGTAGCATCTTGCTCCTTGAGTAGTCTCATTGACTTCAGTGGGATTACCCATAGAATAAAATGCTATTCCACATAAACAAAAGTATCAGAATATGGCTTGCATATAGCAGGTATGTTTCTAACTTTGTTTCTCCAGCTCTTTGGAAAAAAAATTCTCAAATTGCATGTTGACAGATGAACATAATTTACTTTTCTCTTTTACACTGACTGTTTTTAAGTGCTTCTGGGCAGATGTAGAGATACTCTCTGCTTCCCTTTCATTTGGCATTCCTGAATGTAGTTATTTTTGGGATAAATCACCATTTCACACAGATTATGACAGTGTGTCATTATAAAATATTCCATACCTGATGACCTTTGAGCGTTCCTTATTCAAAGATTCATGAAAGCTTAGCATGAGGTACATCTAATGACTCCTGTATAAACACATTGAAAGCTCCCTCCTACAAAGGCTCAGGCAGGTAGAAGACACATTTTTGACACTCAGTCTTCAGTCTAAGGTTCATTGGTAGTGCCTGACAGCTCTCATTTGCTAAATAAAGTACAGTGTGTCAATCTGAAATAAATGTAAATTATCACCTTTCTTCCTTGTTAATTAAGGTCTGATTAATGCATTTCGGCAGTTGTTGCTAGTACAGTAGGAGAATGGCTTTTGTTGCAAAAACAACACTCATATATAAACCATGGTTCTGCCTCATCTCTCGAACTTTGGGTTAAAAAGGTTACCTGTGAAGATTTGCACTGCTTAACAATGTAGAGATCTTCACAGTCCAGCCTTTGAAGAAATGAAATCAGGAAGGATTGAAAAACCACCAAATCCCCCTCCTTTCCCTGTTCATATTATATATATTTAGCATTAATTATCTAAAGCACCTGGAAAAAAAATCAGCCGGTAAATAAGAGCTTGCTGGATTAATAAGAATACAAAACTGCATAAATAAGGTTGTTTCTGAATGATCCTTTCCAGAGTTCAAGACAGACGTGTCAAACTCTCTGGTGTTATTTGGAACCACCAGCTGTTTGTTGTGCCTGTTTCTAGGCACACACAGAGGAGGCTCTGAATTTGTGCCAAAATAGAATCCTGAGAGTGGAGAGGATCTGACTGGCTATTGAGGGGAATGGATTATCATCTGTTTTTCCATATATTTTAGATGCCACTGCTTATTACAGTATTTTCCAGAAGCCAACTACATGGACATATTCACATGCATTGCACAGACCAAAATTCTGTAGGCTTTCGAATGGGAGAGGCTAGGAGTGCTAAGGATGGAGAAGAAAATGCTAAAGACAGCTAGCAGGAATGTGGGATCAGGAGAGGAGGTAAAGAGTGCCAATAAGGGGAAAAGGCTTTAATGTCCCAGCAATTTTGTCCTGCAAAGTGGTTAAAGTTTGAAAGTGAAATGGCAGAGAGGAGTCAACCCAGCTGAATATGAATAGAATGAACTGAACAATGAGCTCATCAAAAGGCTAGCTCAATTACCCCTAACAATGACACTTGACTTTATTACTTTCCTTTACAACTCCAGCTGCTTCCATCTAGATCTAGCTTACATATATAACAACATTTACCAGTATTTCAGTAAATGAGTTTCATGCCTTCAGGTTCTTGATACATTTCTTCAGTTGGTGGGTGCTCAGAAAGGTGACAAGTATTGAGCATATTCTGGGGATGGGTTTCCTCCACCCTTTTCCACTCAGACATCACCATTTTTTGAGAAAAAAGCATTCACTCCTCCTTCAAATGAAAGCCATGTTACTAAAGATGTCTCCTTTTTCTTTCTGACAGTTCTTGAGGAACAAGTGGTCTAAACAACTTTTATTAAGGCTCCCTCCTCTTCTATTTTTTAAATAAATGACTTTAGTATTTGTGAAAGGTACCAGTCATAGAGATGGAAATTTTCATCTAGCCCAACAACAGGTACCAATAGCAGCAGGAAGACATGGTCCAGCCAATGTTCCTCTGCTTAGTTTTGGAGATACCATCTTATGGGGTGAGGAAGACATTGCAGTATTCATGCCCCTTAAATACGGCCTCTCTGGAGATACTTCTAATAAATGTGCCAGTTATGCTGGAGTTTATGGGGTGGAAAAAAATCTGTCCTCTAAGAGCATCAATTCACTTCATATCAGACAGCCATCTGGTGGTAATGATTTTTCATCACTACTAAGGTGGATGAGAGATGAAAAATTCTGTAGTTCATTACCAATATCTGAAGTAGAAGCCAAATAGAAGTTTCATGATAAAAGGATAAGCCGTATTTGAGATCAGAATGTAGTTTATTACCTTTATTTAGCCCACAAACCTCAGCACACTCTGGGACTAACAATTTGGTGTAGATTTATTTTGTAACTTGAAGCCTAAAGCAGGAAGTGTTCCTATGAGAATGGATTAGCAGTTCGATGTATATGTAGCTGATTGGATGCTATAACACTGCTTCACTTCAATGGTAGTGACTCCTATATGTATGGTCTGTAATGTTTATATAGTTTGGGGATAAAAGGTGCTGTATAAATGCAAGATATTACTACATACATTAGCATAATGCTGGGTCATAAATAATGCTCTGATTGAACAAGAAGATGTGGTAACTAATAACTCTGTTTTAAAAATATTTTTATTTACCAAGAAAATAAGAGCCCTTGGGTCATTTCCTCCAGTCATTCAAAAGAAAAGTAGACATAAAAAAGTGTAGTCATAAAGGGTTGGAGGGTATTAATCCGTACTGCCAAGTGTAGGACACTATTTTATGTTTTTAAAACAACAGCAACACTATCATGCGAGATTTCCATACTGTGCAGCCATGCCTGTGATGATGAAGATGATTGTTAAGGGAAACTCTCAGCAGAGTGTTTACACTTTCCAAGCAGGGCTAGATACAACCATTTTTTAAACATAGTTGTTGCCAGTAGGTTTCTGATATGGTTTCCCTGGCCATATTGAGCAAGGATTTATTTTCAGATTGGTGCCAAGCAATTACCCGCTCTGCAGAAAATATATACCCCAGAAAATACATAGCACAATTTTATAGCATTGTTCTAACATAAGGAAGACAAAGGGCCAGAGTTAAGGTTGTCTGTATTTTACCCACATTATCTTTCAAATTGTTCTTGTTTTATAATACAGCATTCTAAACAATATTGTTTTAAACTGATATATATTTATAACTTTAAGAAAGTTTGTCTGGGAGTGCTTTATTTTCTATCTAGTTCCTTTTGTTCAGTTGCTCATAATTTTCTTAAAAAGTAGTCATGCTGCATTAATGAATCTAGCTATAGACTTGCATTTATGATTCTTATTTGTTGATCCCCTTCCCCTAAGCTGTCTTCTTGCTCTTTTGGCCTTAAACTGTAAGTTCCACAGTGAAGTCTTCTTAAATATCTAATGTAATGGGGGTTCTAATACCCGTTGATGGACCTTTGTGAATTTATCTAATTCCTTTTTGAACCTGATTTTACTTTTGTCCTTCATAACAATTAATGGCAATGAGTTCCACAAGTTGACTGTAAGCTGTGTGAAGAAAGATTCCCTTTTGTTCATTTTAAACCTGCTGCCTATTAATTTCATTGGGTAACCCTAGTTCTGAACAAAAGGAGCTAGATAAATAGAAAATGAAACACTCCCAGACAAACTTCCTTAAATTTGTAAATATATGTATCACTTTAAAACAATATTTTTAGAATGTTGTGTTATAAAACAAGAACAATTTGAAAGACAATGCGTGTAAAGTGAAAACAACCTTAACTCTGACCCTGTGTCTTGCTTATGTTAGAACAATTTATCCCTTCACATAATACTTCCTTATTCACTTTCTCCATATAATTCATGATTTTATAGACCTCTAGCCTATCCCCCCCCCACATGTTGTCACTTTTCTAAGATGAACAGTCCCACTCTTTCAATCTCTCCCTGTATGGCAACTGTTTTTTTGTTGCCTTTCATTTGAGGCTGGAGTTTTCCATGCTTTGTCTCAACTAACATATAGTTTTAATGTTAAAAACTAATCAGTTTAGCCGTTTTAAGTCATTGGAGTGTGTAGGGAAAACCCCCAAACTAAGATATATGGTCTGTGATATATTTAGGAAACAAATTGTGCTCAGATTCTTTTCAAGATAACTGAAGCTAGACATTTTAAACCTGGCTTGTTATGTAGATCAGATTAAGATCTAAGGTCAATTCAATATAGGTTTAAAAAGAATGGTCAGTTGTTTTAGAGTTACAAGCACCTGATTTTCATTTATACTAAGGCTTCCTAACATGACTCTACTGTGCAAAAGGGAGTTAGTGTAAATGGAAATCAGGCACAAGAGTCTTTAAAGTAGACAATTTCTACTGCATAAACAGTAGAAAGTCTATCCATTTTTAATCATTCCAGTTCAGGATGCATTTGCTGACTATAAATATTAATAATTTAATAGTAAATCAATTCAGCAGTCGTAAGCTGAAACCATATCTAGGAAACAAAGTAATTTTGAAGATAATCAATCTTATGAATGTGTGACACTGGAATATGAGTCCATGTCCATTTTAGAACGCATTGTAATAAATTCACAAGTCCAGAAAATTTCAGGATGCCTTAGTTAAGGATGGATTTAGTTAAGACCAGTGGAGTCTGATGGCATCAAGCTAAATAAAGAATCATATAAGTTAGAGACAGGGAAAAAAATCTCTCAGGTCTTCCAGTCCTCTCTACCAGTGATGGATTGTTTACTCATTGGGTAGAAAATTATCTAGTGCCCCACTAAACACTTTAACTCCTCAGTTCAGTACCTTGCTATTAATCATTACATTTTGTTTATTGTCTTTTTACCAAATTGTATTCTATATGACATATGAAAACTAATTAATATTTAAAAAAAAATTTTGTCAGTCGCAGTATCAAATGATTTACTAAAAGTATATACTACAGCTACTGCCTTCCCTTCATTTACTTATTTTGCAAATCAATCCGAAAAAAACAGCATGTTCATCTGGCAGGATTTATTCTTGATAACTGTGACGCTTGTTGCTCATGGCACCACTACTCTGTTATGTATCAAGGCCGACAAGACAAAACAAAGCTGGTGTTTTAGAATCTGATGAGCCAAACAAAAAAGAAAGAGAGGGAAGAAAATTTTGACAAAATGAATTCCAGACATTTTTGAAATATCATTCATTTTCCTTACTCTACAATGGTTCCCAGCAAAACTTTACCCCGAGATGATTTGTGGCATACAAAGGGGAGGGAATAGGGGGCAAGAGGTGCACACCTAAAACGGGTTTAAAATGGGGTGCTAATAAACTAACCATGGAGCGGTAACTGTCATTGGTTCCATATAGACGCACAAACAGAAAGTGCATGTGACGTACGCACACCAGCCATACTGAACATTCAGTTTGCCTCTGTCAACCAATTCTAAGGGTTAAGCCTAATAAAACTTTTTTTTTTTTTTTTTTTTTGCTTTTTAGGAATTTTTTCCAATGTACACTTAGCCCAGACCAGCTCGGGTTTTTGATCTTGTTTAAAAAAGGCAGTAAGCTTTGGGTGAATGTGATAGAAGGATATACAGCAGTCATCCCATGATTCACTGAACAAAAGAGTTAGCAGCAGCATTGAAAGGGCCAAACAGCCAAACGTGCCTGCTTCAAATGAACTCTGGAGAAATTATGATTACAATAAAGCCTCAGGTGCTGTACTTTTGACCTTATGCCAACAGTTGAAACTTGCTGTGAAATGGCTTGGCATTTCCTTAAACCTCAAATGGGACTGTTAACAATAGATTGAAGTGCAGGTTTTCCTATTTGTAAGAAGGAACATGACAAAGAATGAAAATGGAAAGTGAAAATGTACTGTTGACTCACATCAACACCACCAAGCTTTGGATCACAGAAATATTCCCTAGCTTTTAATATTCCCCCAAATCCATCTTTCTGAAACCTTTTCCCTTAAAAGATGGATTAATTTTATTGCTCACTGAACTGGTGTTCTGCTGTGAATTAAGACACTGCCAATTCCTGTCTGAGTAAAAAAAAAAAAAAAAAAGAAAGAGTGCATCAGTGGACCACTTGGAGCAAAAAATTAAAAATAAGTCCTTTATGTAATGGAAAAAATAATGATTGCTTTTATGTTGTGTATAGAACAGTCATGAAACTTCTTGGCAAAAATTAAAGTCTGCTATTCAGTGGAGGTATTTTGTTCCCAGCAGATCACCACCAGAGATAATAAAGTATTAAAATAATAACATTGGTGTGTTACCCTTTATATAGTTGAACACTTTCAGAAAGACCTCAAGCACTTTACGAATTACATGGGCCTGCTCCAGCAGTCCTCTTATAATCCAAACTCTTGGACCCAGATCTTCCCCCCACCTCACACACACATACCTGTGAGGGAGGGGGCAGTACCTAGGGTAGAAACACCCCTAGAAACTTTGAATGGAGAGACGGTGCTGCCTTACACAACATCTCTAATCTCACAGTACCATGGAACTCCCTCCACATGAATTGGGAGGTGGTTGAGCTAGGAACTGGCCACACTCATTGGCATTGTTCCTACACGTCACCATGGGACCGGACGCTACTTCTAATTTCATTTGCTCCTTTGGGGTCCCCTTTGAAGACACAGGGGACTTGACTCCACCAACTGCTACATGGATCTTCATGAAACCATGCAGTGGGGTGAGGAGGACCAACAGGGCAGCAGAGGCTGCTCAAAATAATCCGTCATCTCAGGCAAAACATTAGTGTGCCAGCCCCTCTCCTCATAGTCCAAATTTGTGTGAGTAGCCTTGTGACCTGGCACACTGCGTCATAAGGCTATTCCAAATTCGCCACTCCAGGCCACTGGGAGCCGTGATTGGTCGAATTTGCGGACGCATCAGGTAAACGACCTGGCCCAGTCCAGAAGCGGTGGAACAAGTTTGGGAACCACTGCCCTAGAGGACTGCTGGATCTGACCATTTACACTAATTTTCTCTTCACTCACCATCAAAGTGCACCTCTTGCGTGGAACCTGGCAGTAGTTTAACTGTGCACACTCTATCTACAAAATAGTTTAGGACAGAAAAGGAAAAGTAACTTATCCAAATGAAAGTGAAAGGGGAATTTGGGAGAATAGTTTGACAAATTGAAATTTGGTCACAATAAGAAGGCGAGGCCCTCTACTCTTCCAAAAAGGATTTTAAAAACCTGAATGTCTCCTAGTTTGTCCTTTAAGGAGTGCTTTGAAAAAAAGTTTTATGGTAAAGCATTTTGTGCTTCTAGTATTTTATATATACTCTACGTATAATGTTGAATTATATCTCCCCAGTGAGAGTCTATATGGGGAATCAACATGCGATACACTGATTTAGAGCAAGGAATAAAGCATTGTTAGGACAGTCCTTTTATTTAACGCACTGAAACAATTAAGCATACTTTGGCTTTGTGAGTTTTATCAAATAAGCGCTCCAATCAATTAACACTTTGGAGACTTTGCTGATTAAGATCTACCTCAATAGAATTAAAATGAATTAATCAAACTTTGCTTACACTTGCTAAACTTTTGAAATTTTGCTTTTTAAACTCATTCTGAATATGGCCCTTATTTCTGACACATATCTCTCTGTAGGAGGAAGTAACTAATGTCTTAAAGAGTGCTGGATAGACAGGAGGATAGATATCCATGCCATGGGAACCTGTGCAGGGTAAAGCTGAACAAGAAAATCACAGGTAAAATTCTTCATATAGCGTATTAAGGGTAACAGGATCTTTTCCCCTATAAATATTTTCCTTTAACATTACTACTAAAAATGTAACAATACTTAAAATGTAAGGAATACCAATCTTAACACTGTCTCTTTGAGCAAGCCCAAAGGCAAGAATTTTGAGTGAACTCAGATTAAATTTCTCAACAATTAGGATTGTGTAAATACTTGAAAAACGAGGTTTCATGATTATTCACTTCTGTAAAAGTTCTGAATTCTATTAATCTGTGTTTAGGGTTCTTTCTTGTTTGTTTGTTTGTTGGTATTTGCTCACCGAGAACAATCTAGGAATTTTCTTGAACACAACATAATGTAAGCATATGTTAGGGGACATTATCAGAAAGGTTATTTTGAACTCATAAATACAAGTATTTGGAATTGAAACCTGTTTCACTTATCCTATCAGGAGACAGAACATGCCAGGGGACCTATACATAATCAAAACTAATCAACACAGCTTGAATTTCAAATACTGAATGTTCACAAAAAAATATGAAAAAAAATACAGAGCAGTGATGTCATTTAGTGATTGATTTCAAATAACAATTATATTCAGGAAACCAAACTGCTCAAAGACAATTCATGAACAGAAGAACAAGCTAAATTGAATAATTATAGCAAATAACTTACTGAAAATCATTTCTGTAGGGCAATAACAATTGCTGGTAAAGTCAAAACATATCTGAAACCCTAGAACAAGTTTACACAGAAGTATAATAATGTATATAGCATAAATGTACAATATTTCAAAAAACATATGAAGAGACAAATATCATTGCTTCAAAGGCCTTGTCTATAGCACAGAACTGAACTTTCCCTACAAAAAACAGGTTCAACACTAATGGTCCACTGCATCCACATTAGCCATGCTAAATCAGGTTAAATTTTGCCCCATGTCCATACTAGCACTGTCCTAAAAATCACTGTAGTTGTTTTATCCTCTGGGTATCTAGCTAACAATCTCTGACTCAAGCCCCAGAAGCAAGGCATTCTGGGAGCTTTGCAAGGTCAAACATGCACTGTGGGGGAGGAGTGGAGGCACCAGTTGAACCATTTCATCTCATCCTCATTCACATTGATGCTAAACTGATTTAGATGGAGCTTTAAGTGCTCATTAAACCTGCTGAAAGGTAGTCTATTCTCACTGGTATTAGGCCAGTAGTAAACAATCTGGAGTATTTGTTGTGCATGGATAGCAAGTATTTGACAAATATTCTAGGAGCTTTAACCACATGAATTAATCTAGTGCAGTCCAGGTCAAAGAGATTATAGACTAAAGCTCGTCTACAACAGGATAATTCTTACTGGTGTCTGGAGCAAAACCCTTGATCTGGTGACATACCAAAGGAAAGCACGTTGCTGTAAGCCCTTCCTTACATCCACGTGATAGTGCAGTTACATCGATGTAATCCTACCTGAGTACATTTCCTTGATGCGGACAGGGTGATGGGATCTGATTGTATACTCCCTATTCAGGGCTTGAGCCAAAGCTCATAGATATTAATTGGAAGACTCCCATTGAGACTAGTGGCCTTTGAATAAGGTCTTCATTGAGAGCATTCCCGGAAGCACACGACAGGATCTGACATTAGGACAGCAGGGTGCTAATGATAATTTTTCCCTTCAATATTTTCCTTACTATCCTCTTCTCTACACCCTTTCATTGGTTCTTTCAGTTGTCACTTACTCTTCCACAATTATTACCAAAAATATCCTTCTATCCATGTCAGGCTTGCTATCCACTCATTTCACATTGTTGGCCATCAAACTTCTTACTTTTTCTTTCACACTCACTTTTTCATTCCAGTGCTTTTAGCTGTTAATTTCATTGTGTTCTACCGTTAAGGTTATTTGTGTGGCTGGTATTGATAAGTTGACAAAGAGAAGCCTTCCTTAGATATTGAATATGTGATTTTTTACTCCAGACAAGAAACTAGCAGCTCTAAATGTAGTGTTCTGTATCTATTTTACTTGATAAATCTTGGCTTCAATATATCTGCAAAACTGTGCTGTTTCATTTGCCCATAACTTGTTCTTTTCACTGTCTGAATAGTGTAGGATTGAGTGTTCTCTAGATAGTAATGATGCATCTTGTTTTATATGCCCATTGTGCAAGGCTGAACATACCTCAAATCACATGACAAAATAATTGGAGAAACAGAGCTCTCTTTAACAGGACCTGTATGAAGATACCAGTTTCCACTTTGCATGTACATGGAAATAGCACGAACAAGTTGGGATACAGGTAAGATTTTTTTTTCATAAATCTCACTTTGGTCCACATTTATTTGGGGTTTCTGGCTGGTAAGTGCCACTACAGCAACACAAAGCAGCCACGAAGTTAACTTAGCTGGCAATTAAACTGAGTTTACAGATGCTTTAGGTAGCTGGTGGAGCACAAAACAACTTGCATACACCAGTGAATCTGGCCCCACTCAGTTGTTGTTTTTGGCAGCCTTCCAGAAGGGAAAATTCTCTAAACAGACAGATCCATGTATTCCCTGGGGATGGATCCAAGCAGCAAACTTCTCTTTTGGGTTCAAAACCACTCCAGAGATCAAGAGTGTTCAGTGGGGCTTGGGCATAAGAATATAAGAATGTCCATAGTGGGTCAGACCAAAGGTCCATCCAGCCCAGTATTTTGTCTGCCAACATTGACCAATGTCAGATGCCCCAGAGGGAAGGAACCTAACATGTAATGATCAAGTGATCTCTCTCCTGCCATCCACCTCTACCCTCTGAAAAACATAGACTAGGTACACCATTCCTTACCCATCCTGGCTAATAGCCATTAATGGACTTAACCTCCATGAATTTATCTAGTTCTCTTTTAAACCCTGTTATAGTCCCAACCTTCACAACTTCTTCTGGCAAGGAGTTCCACAGGTTGACTGTGCACTGTGTGAAGAACAACTTCCTTTTATTTGTTTTAAATCTGCTATCCATTAATTTAATTTGGTGGTCCCAGTTCTTACATTATGGGAACAAATAAATAACTTTTCCTTATTCACTTTCTCCGCACCACTCATGATTTTATATACCTCTATCATATTCCCCCTTAGTCTCCTCTTCGTCAAGCTGAGAAGTCCTAGCCTCTTTAATTGCTCCTCATATGGGATCCATTCCAAACCCCTAATCGTTTTGGTTGCCCTTCTCTGAACCTTTTCTATTGCCAGTATATCTTTTTTGAGATGAGGCGACCACATCTGTATGCAGTATTCAAGAAGTGGGCATACCTTGGATTTATATAAGGGAAAAAATATATTCTCCATCTTATTCTCCATTCCTTTCTTAATGATGCCTAACATCCTGTTTGCTTTTTGGACTGCCGCTGCACACTGTGTGGATGTCTTCAGAGAACTATCCATGATGACTCCAAGATCTCTTTCCTGATTAGCTAAATTAGCCCTCGCCATATTGTATATATAGCTGGGGTTATTTTTTCCAATGTGCATTTCTTTACATTTATCCACATTAAATTTCATGTGCCATTTTGTTGCTCAATCCCTTAGTTTTGTGAGATCTTTCTGCAAACTTTGCCACCTCACTGTTTACCCCTTTCTCCAGATCATTTATGAATAAGTTGAATAGGATTGGTCCGAGGACTGACCCTTGGGGAACACCACTAATTACCCCTCTCCCAGTCTGAAAATTTACCATTTATTCCTACCCTTTGTTCCCTGTCTTGTATCTAGTTCTCAATCCATGAAAGGATCTTCCCTCTTATCCCACGACAAATTAATTTACGTAAGAGCCTTTGATGAGGGACCTGGTCAAAGGCTTTCTGGAAATCTAAGTACACTATGTCCACTGGATCCCCCTTGTCCACGTTTGTTGACCCCTTCAAAGAACTCTAATAGATTAGTAAGACATGATTTCCCTTTACAGAAACTATATTGACTTTTGCCCAACAATTTATGTTCTATGTGTATGACAAATTTATTCTTTACTATTGTTTCATCTAATTTGACCAGTACTGAAGTTAGACTTATTGGTCTGTAATTGCTGGGATCATCTCCAGAGGCCTTTTTAAATATTGGCGTTACATTAGCTATCTTCCAGTCATTGAGTACAGAAGCTAATTTAAAGGATGGGTTACAAACCAGGGTTTTTAGTTCTGCAATTTCACATTTTAGTTCTTTCAGAACTCTTGGGTGAATGCCATCTGGTCCCGGTGACTTGTTATTGTTAAAGTTTATCAATAAATTAAAAAACCTCCTCTAATGACATTTCAATCTGTGACAATTCCTCAGATTTGCCACCTACAAAGGACAAGTCAGGTTTGGGAATCTCCCTGACATCCTCAGCCTTGAAGACTGAAGCAAAGAATTAAGATAGTTTCTCTGCAATGACTTTATCATCTTTAAATGCTCCTTTTGTATCTTGCTCGCCCACTAGTTGTTTAGCAGGCTTCCTGCTTCTGATGTACTTAAAAACATTTTGTTATTATCTTTGGAGTTTTTGGCTAGCTGTTCTTCAAACTCCTTTTTGGCTTTTCTTTTACATTTTACACTTAATTTGGCAGTGTTTATGCTCCTTTCTATTTACCTCACTAGGATTTGACTTCCACTTTTTAAAGGATGCCTTTATCTCTCACTGCTTCTTTATTCTTTAATTCTTACTGACTTCAGTGGAAACAGAACTGGAACCATTGATTATAGAAATCGTTAACAAGTAAGAGACTTGTGCCTAGGGTTGCCAACTGTCTAATCACACAAACCCAAACACCCTTGACCCACCCCTGCCCTGCTGCTTCTCAGAAGCCCTGCCTGTCCCACTCCTTCTCCAAGGCCCCAACCCACTCACTCCATCCCCTGTCCCTCTATCGCTTGCTCTCTCTCACCCTCACTCACTGTCACTGGGCTGGGGAAAGGGGTTGGGGTGTGGAAGGAGGTGTGGGCTGGGGGATGGAGCTGAGGGGTTCAGAGTGTGGGACGGGCCTCCAGACTGAGCCTGAGGCAGGAGGTTGGAGAGCACAAGGGGGTGTGGGGTGCAGGCTCTGGAAGGGAGTTTGGGTGCAGGAGAGGGATCAGGACTAGGGCAAGGGGTTGGGGTTGGGGTGTGGGACGGGGTGAGGGGTGTGGATTCTGGGAGGGAGTTTGGGTGCAGGAGGGGGTTCCAGGCTGGTGTAGTGGGTTAGGGTGAAGGAGGGGGCATGGGGTGCAGGTCCCAGCCAGGAGACGCTTACCTAGGGCAGCCCCCAGTCAGAGGCACAGCAGGGCTAAGGCAGGCTCCCTGTCTGCCCTGGCCCTGAGCTGCTCCCAGAATCAGCTGGCATGTCCCTGTGGCCCCGGAGAGGTGGGGCAGAGAGCTCCATGCACTGCCCATGCCTGCAAATGCCGCCCCTGCAGCTCCCATTGGCCACAGTCCCTGGCCAATGGGAGCTGTGGAGTTAGTGCTGGGGGCAGGGGCAGTGCGTGGAGATCCCGTCCCCCTCCAGTGACCACAGGGATGTGCCACCACGTCTGGGAGCAGCACACGGCCAGAGCAGGCAGGGAGCCTGCCTTAGCTCCACTGCACAGCCAGAGTTTCAGTACCTAAAATCTCTCGGTTTGGCTTCAGTAGCCTCCAGGAGATAAGGCCTGATTCCAGGAGACTCCCAGCGAAACCAGAAGGGTTGGCTACTTGTGGGAAAGTTTTCCACCCCAACCCAGCCCTTCCTCGCTGGTGGTGGTGCTGCAGCAACTTTTGTCTAATTTTCCTCTTACAGTTCCTTGACCTTCTCCAGCTCTAAGAATGTCCTGGCTCTCCTGCCAGACTACTTTACAGAGTCATTTACCACAGTCCAAAAGGAACATAAATAAAACAAAACCTTCAGCCTTCTGGGCTGAACTGGCTGCCTCTTCCTTACAGGCATGTCTCATCCATATGACTTTCTCAGGTCATGCGTCTTCAACAACCCCGCTACCCAGGGATTAGCACACTCCTCCCCTCACTCCAGGGTTGAGCCAGGCTACAGCTCCTCAGATCCCTGTCTCCAGTCTCTCTTCCAGGTCACCCCTGGAGTAGCCTGCCTGCTCTTCTCTGTTTTCTTCTTCTCAGCCTTCTTTCAGGCTGCTTCCAAAGAAGAGAGAACTTCCTTTTCCTTTCCTTTTTGGTCCAGTCGGGTCTGGTCCACCCTTGCCTCAGCTGGACTCATCTAGCTCTTTACAGAAAAGAGCCCTGCTCTCTCCCAGGTAGGTTTTATTTATAACTAGGCCTGGCCCACCTTCCTGGTGCAAACAGGCAGGTTAATTAGCCTCTTAGCCCCATATTAATCCCTTTCCCAGCACATGTGGGATGAACACTCCATTACAAGACCAAAAACATTGTGCCAATTTACACTGTGAGCCTAAAGACCCATGTAACACACCCATGTGTGAATTGTCAGCAGGGCCTGAGCCCAGAACCTTCAGCATTGTAGCACAGACCTCTACCACTAGAGCAAAAGGAGAAAATCCATTAAGTGGCAGCACTAGTGGGTTATTATCCTCAAGTGCACCACATACTTTCTCAACGTTACCCATTCTCCCACTGAAGTTAAATGACTTCCATTTACCATTTGTACAAAGTTTAAATGTTACCAATGAGATACTATTTATTTAACAGACACTCAAACACATTTACTGATAACTTTTCTAGCCATATGAAAAAGTATATTATAGCATAGTTTGAAATTAACCTTTAATGCCACAGTAGATTGATATAATTTTTCATTGAATCCTCTTGGTTAACATTTTATTTTAAGGAAAATGGGTAGAATTAAAATGTTTGAAACCCATTTTTTCTTGTAAATCTGTTCGTTGAAATAAAGGCAACACACTACATATTCATTGTTACAGCTCCACCTTTAAGTAAAGCAAAAAATGGAGTAAATATACTGAATAATTACGCTGAAATGTAAAAAATATTATTGTGGTAAAAATGTATTATAATTATTATTTACCGGCATGATTTCTTAAATTATCAGACTGATGTTTCCTTATTATGACATATTACATTTTTGATAAACCAATTGTAGTAAGTGAAGGCCCTGATAAAGGCCCAGTATAAGGCCTGAGGCCTGAACTAAAGTAATGGCCAAGACTTTGCTAACATAAAGCAAAGTGAAGCTGTGAGCCAGAGGCAGGCTGGGCTCACAGAAGCTGGCAAGGAAAGGGCTGATGCTGCAAGAAGATATGTACCTAAAAGGTACTGAACACTAGAGATCAGAACATTCACATGCTTGTACATTCCACACAGATAACAAGGAACAGGCTGACCCATCCCAATGACAGGGGCGAAAGGGTAATATGATGGATAGAGTTGTTTTGATTGAACCAACATGTACAAGGTGAGAGGCGGCACCTTACTACGTAGAGGGGTTGTACCTTGCTACGTAGAGGGGCTGCACCTCAATACGTCAGGAGTGATGTGTAACTTGCTTGTACCTGTGTATAAGAATGCACGCCTGGGGCGGTGTCTTGGTCTGGCCGAGGGGGCAGTGGAAAGTCCCGCCACTGACTGAGCCGAGTCCATTGCCAAGAGGCACTTTTCTCGTAGTATGCCCTGAATTAGGCTAAGGGCTGGTCCAGACTGGGGGGGGGAATCGATCTTAGATACGCAACTTCAGCTACATGAATAACGTAGCTGAAGTTGAATATCTAAGATCGGATTACTCACCCGTCCAGACGGCGTGGGATCGATGTTCGCGGCTCTCCGTGTCAATTCCGGAACTCCGTTGGGGTTGATGGAGTTCCAGAATCGATATAAGCACGCTCGGGGATGGATATATCGCGTCTAGATTAGACGCGATATATCGATCCCCGAGCAATCAATTTTAACTCGCCGATACGGCGGGTAGTCTGGACATGGCCAAAGAAACCTACAGGGAACTGCCATTGTGTCCATACAGCAATAAACCTGGCCGACGTGCCTTCGTACCTTACTAGACTCTGTGGTCATTGGGGGTTCTCTTCGGGTCTGCTGTGTCAGCTATCTGCGCAGAGCTGGGGCAGCACACAGAGGGAACACACGCACGCAGCCGAGTGATACCAACAAGGAGAGAGCAGAGCAGAGCACTACACCGGTAGCCTCTGACAACACACCTCTTGACAACACCAATGACCTTTTAGGTGCAACTAGGTTATAAATTACTTTTGGGAATTTTGACACCAATTAATTATGGGAATAGTCTACCCTCATTCTATTGATTGCAGTGAGAATTATGCATACAGCAAGCTTGTTCCTGCGACCCAGACACAGACAAAACTCCTACTGAAGTCAATGAGAGTTTTCCCAGACTCAGGAGTACAAGGTCATACCCAGAGCATCCAGTAGTTGGCGGAGTGCTCCCATCACATTAACACAGATCATTTTTAGAATTATTTTCTACTACATTTTTGTCATTTACATTTCTGAATAAAGCCTAAAAGAATAATTCCTTCTTCTCTTCCAAAATGTTCATCTGGGAAACCGAATTGTAAGTAGGTAAGGGTCTTATTTTTCCTCTTGCTATAGGGCATTTTGTAAATTCTAAAATACCAAGTCAATGGTCAGCTCTGTGGGGCCTTTATATTTATGGAATATGTTAAAATTAATAGAATACTACAATAATTTGTTGTCCTTTGTGGAGAAAGGTGTTCTGCTGTTCCTGGAAAGAAAGAAAGAATTGGTACATAGCTTGAAGAGTCAACGTCTGAACTTAATGGAGCATAAAGAGGGTGGTATTTCTCATGAATGAGGCATATTATCCACTTAAACAGCTTTCAGTCTTGCACATAAATTAGGCATTAGACAAGCCTTAGCAGAAGAAAAGGCGCATGGTAATGAATGAACATGCTTACATAATCCCAACAAGGAAATACACATAATTTTGGACAAAAAAGCAACAACAACAACTACTACCCCCATCCCCATAAAACTAGGGGACAAAACCTGACTTTAATTATTGACTTCCCCATATTGCTCTATTTTGTGTGTCCATTCATTATGCAATGTAGATACTGTAATTGTTTTATAGGGTGCCTATCATAAATGAATTGCATACATTGCAAGTGAGATACTTTATATCCCACTTATACAGCATGCTCTTTGGCCTTCTAGTTATACTTAGCATAAATGTATGTAGACCACACAGTCTTTATAAAAACAGTTTTTTCAAAGAAACTTATGTGTTACACAGAAGGGCATGTGTGAAATTGTCTCCTGATGCTACAAATCAACATGATATAATATTTTCTAGAGAAAAAATATTGGGATAATTTTCATCTTTGCAAATGTTGCCATCTTCATTTTTGTTATTTCACCCTGGCCTTTGTTCAAGAGGTTGTAGATTGGAATCCCTTGCAGAATCTACAGCCCTGTGACCCTGTTTGTCTAGGATCTCTTCTAGCCATTTTCAGCATGCATCAGCCACTCACTGCCTTGGCTCTCAGAGCCACATTTCTGCCTTGATATGGGAAACCTGGGAGTGGTGTTGGGACAGAATGAAAGAACTATATGGAGAGGGCAGGATAGCTGTGCCACGTGTTCTGCATCACTCCTTACTTCCACTCCAAAATGAGTGTTGGGTGCCTCTGGCCTGCCCACATCAATCAAACGAGCCATCGATATAGAGTACTAGAGGGCACATTGGCCATGCCTACCTAATGCTTGCATTACTTATAAAAGTGTTCATGAATGATACTATTTTCCCAGTAGATTTCTGTTCTTGGAATCACTGTGTGCTCTCTGGAAGGCCATGCTGGACTGCATTCATCTTGAGACATTACACAGGCAATGCTCTTATGATCCCTGTTCACAACACAATGTTTAGTGGAGTTGATCCAAAATTGGATCAAAAGTTGATCTATCTCATTGGAAATTCTGATATTTCCACATTAATTCCAAAATAATCAGATTAGGCCTGAATAAAGACTGGGAGTGGTTGGGTCATTACAAAACCTAAACTTAATTTCCCCAGTACTAATTTCCCCCTACTGTTACTCACACCTTCTTGTCATGGGCCACTCTCTTATCACTTCAAAAGAGATTCTGCCTCCCTTGGTGTCCTGCTGTTAAATGATTTATCTCGTTAGACTGACCTCACACTTGGTAAAGCAATCCCCATCCTTTCATGTATTTATACCTGCTCCTGTATTTTTCACTTCATGCATCTGATGAAGTAGGTTCTAGCCCACAAATGCTTATGCCCAAATCAATTTGTTAGTCTCTAAGATGCCACAAGGACTCCTGATTGTTTTTGCTGATACAGACTAACACGGCTACCACTCTGAAACCAATCTCAGTTGGAACTTTTAGGCATTATCATAATACAAACAGCAAACATAAGCTTAATCAAATGTTAACATTTTCTGTATATATTACTGATATGTCTAGTATCTGCTAAATTGGCTAGCTTAGTTAATTATAGTAACTAAATTAATCAAATTAACAGAGATTCTGATGAGAGGACCTTGGTTAAGTGGGGATTGGATAGAGAGAATTACTGTGGCTGCTATTAATAACATGGCCATATCCCGCTAACAAAATTAGTTTCAAAAACTAGGAAATCTAATCATGAATATGAGAGAAAACGAAAAAAATGAAACAGAAGGAACCATCCCCTTTGACAATTTGCCAGCCTGAGAATGAGCCGTGAGTCAGCCACATGGTGTACAAGATACCAACATCTCAACACATAAAAGTCATTATGGATGAAAAATAATGTTTCTTTTATCTGAATAATAATGTTTACTCAAATTAATATTTATATAGGCATCCTCACTTCTAGCACTTTTGCTGATTTATTGTTTGTTTATAGGGCAGTTTTGCCCCTGATTGAAAAAGGGCTGCACAAAGGGGACTTCCACTGACTTTACTTACTTGACTGAGGTATTGATGTATATAGACCAAATTCTGCTCTTATTTTAACCCCATAGGCCTGTTGACCTGAACATTGTCCTGAAGGTGTACACAACACAAAATCTGGGTAAACAGTAGAGGCTAGAGCCCTGTACATTGTGAAGACTCTGAAAACAAAACCTGTATTAAACATGCAATTATGCTGAAGCTGGTTGGAATGGCAGTCTAGCTTGCCAATGAGCCCTACATGGGTGCTAAGAAACCTGGTGGGGGGCTTTAGCTCCAGTGACCAAGCCCCTCCTCTCTGCCCCTAAATCTGGATGCTGGCACTGGAATAACACGTTGGTCACTTTTGCATAGCTCTAAAGAGTTCTCCTGGGTACTAAGCCATGCTGCTCGGATCTGCCCTGTGCACCTGGAATTGGCCAAGGAACTTCAGATCACATTGCTAGTTTTGCTCCCCACCCACTGAGCATCTGGCAAGCAAACTCAAAATGTAGCCCTTGAGATACCAATGAGATAACTGCTTATAGCATGCCAAAATAGGGGAAACAGAACCGCACAACAGGCCATTAGAACTGTTCCAACTGCAATGCCTACAACAAAGGACGTTACTGACTATTACAAAAACAGTAATTCTTAATCCAGTGTTTTCTGTTACTCAATAACTGTTTGAACATCTGTCATAAACAGATAGTTAAGGGTTAATGTCTCTTTTACCTGTAAAGGGTTAACAAACAGTGAACCGGACACCTGACCAGAGAACCAATCAGGAAACAAGATACTTTCAAATCTCGGTGGAGGGAAGCCTTTGTTTGTGTTTTTTGGGTTTTGCTTTGTTCTCTCTGGGATCTGAGAAGGACCGAACGTACCACAGGCTCTAATTTTCTATTCAAGTAGTAAGTGCAAGTAGAAAGGCGGTTTAGTCTTTTTAATTGGTTTTCTTTATTTGCAAATGTGTATCTGGCTGGTAGAGTTCTAATATGTATTTGGCTGAAAGTATTTTAAATTGTATTTCTGTTGGAGGAGGCTTTTTCTCCAGTTTCTATAAGCTGACAGACCCTGTAACTTTTACCATCTAAATTGCAGAGATAGACCTTTTACTTTTTTTCTTTTTATTAAAAGTTTTGCTTTTAAGACCTGTCTGATTTTCTCCCCTTGTTGAGGCTCAAGGGAATTGAGTCTGTACTTAACAGGGAGGGAGAAGGGGGGAATCCCTTTGTTTTAGATTCACGGAGCTTGAATCTGTCTCTCTCTCCAGGAGCCCAGGGAGGGAACACCTGGAGGGGAAGAGAAGGAGAGGGAAATGGTTTATTCCCCTGTGTTGTAAGACTCAAGGAATTTGGGTCTTGGGGTCCCCAGGGAAGGTTTTGGGGGGACCAGAGTTTATCAGGCACTCCAAGTCCTGATTGGTGGCAGCTTATCAGATCTAAGCTGGTAATTAAGCTTAGGGGAATTCATGCTGGTACCCCAACTTTTGAACTCTAAGGTTCAGATTGGGGATAAAATACCATGATAACATCAATGATTCAATAGGGGGCACTCTTCCCTTTGAGTCCGTACTGAGCCAGTGCCTCAGCAAAGTGCTAGGGGCACTGACAAAGATGCAGTGTTTTGGATGAGATAAAACCTGAGGTTCTAGTAGTCTCTAAGGAGCCTCTGGCACTTTTTGAAAGCAGTAGGAGTGAATTACTGAGTTTGAGAGTAAATGAACAAGGCAAAACTGGCAAGATTTTAAGGGAAACCACTATAATTTTCTCCTTTATTTTGTCAATTGGATTTGAGTTTTAGTTGTTTCAGAATATGCTATTAAATATAACATAGTGTACATTTTGCAAACATAATATTTTAGTAATACAAGCTTTTAACCAAGAATCTAATATTAAATCTTTGTTGAGAGTTGGGCAGAGACAAACAGTACATTGTGCAGTTTATTAAGTATTTGCTTTAGTGCTTTAGATTTAGCAAGATTTTAGTATGTGGGCAGATACAGTACATTAGATAAATACCCTGAGTAGAAGAAATTAACATGTAGCTGTAGTATGGACTGCTGTGTGTTTTGGTATTGTGACATAATAGTTCTATGTGGTTATGTTAACTTTAAAAGGTTTAGTTTTTAACCTGGATGTTTACAATTATGAGAAACCGAATTAATTATCTGTGCAACATGAGGGTAAAAAGCAGAGCATGAACTGAGAAGAGGTCTTGAAAGAAAACTGTTTAGTAGATACTTGGAATCACCAGTTCAGTTACCCTTTACTTGCTTACAGAGGTCATGGGAGTTCAGGCTAATTCCAATGGTAGCAGGTGTTTAGCATCTTTGTAAATCAGACTACATATTGAGGTGCCTAACTTATTTAAGTACACAAATTCCAAAAGGTTGGTCATAAATTATTCAGGATTTGGAGCTGATCAGCATTGAAGAGGAGGAGGATTCAAGAATTGGAGAACTCTAACTGAAAGGATCCAGAATTGGATGGATTCAAAATTTAGAAGATTCAAGACAAAAGTGTTATGGAGCTACACCAATTTACAATAGCTGACAATCTGACCCACACTGACTGAAAGGGACGGACAAAACAGTAAAGAATCTTGATGTGGCTTCAGAGCGTTTTCTGAGTCTCAGGAGAATAGAATTGCAGATGTTTACTGCATCAACCTGGAGAACTGGTTATATCCACCAAAACCTGCTCCATATTGCAAAGCAATGTGCATTGGACTAGAACTTTCAAAGGTTTTTTTCAGACAAAACCCAGGATGATTGTGTTTTGATCCAGTTAAACTGCAGGTGGATCTACAAGGTCCTGTGATAATTTCATGTTTTTCAAGTGTAAACCATTTGTAAAATTAATTGCTCATCATCCCAAATTAAACCTGAGCCAACATAAAATTTAAAGGCAAACATTTAAAATCCTGTTTAACAAACTCCTTTATATCAACAATACACCAGAGGCCTTTACCTAATTACTGATGACATTGCTGGGGACAGAAAGCCAATGGGGTAAAAATGTAGGTACTGTATCATTCTCAACTTTAAACATATTGAAATATAATCAGTTAAAATGATTATTTATAATATAATACTCTTCTGCTAAGAAGAACATACAAAATGCCAGTAAAGATGATTAACACACACAAAAGACTAAAGGATCAGAGAAAAACAATCAAAGCAGCAAACAGATGCATGCATGATAAATCATCAAAATACATACATGCAGAGGAATGGCAGGATGTAGAGGAAGTGGGGTCTAGTGGATAAGCACTGGACTGGGAATCAGGAGACCAGCGTTGTGTCCCCAGATCTACCACTGAGCTGTTATGTGACCTTACACTCGTCACTCTGTTCCCCTTCCCACCCTTTGCCTCTCTTATCTATTTAGACTGTAAACTTTGTACAGCAGAGATTGTTTCTTACTGTGTGCTTGTACAATGTGCCTTACATGATGGGTTTCCCCAATCTTGGTTGGGACACTACATCAACAGAAACAATCATCATTAATAACAAAATACATGCTGGAGAGAGACTGGTTAGGGCCAGACATGGAGCTCTGCACAAATTATCCCTTACCTACATGGCTACCTAAGGTGATACCCAGTCTTTCCTGCTTTTTCAAAAATTCTGCAGCCTATCACTCAGTATATACACTTAAAGAAGGGAGCAGCTATGCACACTTCTCTAACAGTTAAAGCCTGCGCTCAATTGGGAATCTAAGTGCAATGATTACTCTGTCATGACTTTTTTTTGTTTAAGAAATCACAGATAATCTAATTAAGCCAGTCTAAGCAACAACAACAAAAAAACAATGGTACCTGAATACATTTCCTGGAGAGTATGCATCACATTCTGACATCAAATGCAATAACCAATCAGGCAGAGGTAGATCACTCATCATATCTTCCACAACACATTTAGTGTATTATTGTTTTGTTTTTTTAATTTTGCATTTTTAAAGCATCTTCCTTCTGAGGAAGATGCTCACTTTATGAACAGCAATCAGTTTATCCTCACAACAACTTGGTGACATGGGCAAGGATTTTTATCCCCTGTTTTACTGATGAGGAAACTGAAGGCCAACAATGTTAAGTGTCTTTCTGGAAGTCACACAGAAAGTTTGTGACAAAGATGGGAATAGAACTTAGAGTCCAAATTCAGGGATGAGTGAGTTTAGAGTAAACGTATAGTATAATTTATATCACCTTCTAGAACCATTGGTGTATCCCATAGCTTAGACTGCCTCTAGACTCAGACCCATCTAACAGTATGTACTGTATCTTACGCCCTCCCCAACTCATTACCTACTCCTACTGCCTCTGAATTCCACACACATAATCTGAGTCCAAGGCAATCTAAACTGGTGCACTGCACATGCCAACAGACCAGAACAGAGAAGTACAAGAGGAACAACTAGCAAGTGGATGAAAAAGTATGAGTCAGTTAAAATAGATACCATCCTACTTGAATTCAGGCTCTGTCTGCCTTAAGAAAACTCACACTTATGTAAATCCTGTTTGCTGTGGGTGCAGTGAGCTAACATGAGGGGTGCCTATTGATGCAAATTTCCCAGATTTACATGATCAGACTTCCTTACATTCACTAAATCAGTGTAAACAGATTTAAGGGATTCTGAAATGCAAGGGATTCTAATCAAATTAGGAATTTTTGGTTGAAGTAATTTTCAAGTGGAAAATGCTTTTTTCACAAAATCTCATGGGAAAATTTCAATTTTGTTGAAATTTTTTTTTCCAAACAAAAAATCAAAATGACAGCTCCCAGGTTGTCTACCTGGTCAGTTATACTTTCTGCTTGCAGGAAGAAAATAAAATTGACAAAAGCCTTCAAGGCAGGCAGATGGGGAGCCAGAGACAGACACCCTAGAGAAGTCAGAGGCTGAGCTCTACAGCTCTGCACCAGCCTCTCTTGCAGGAAGGAACTGAAATTGACAAAAAGCCTTTCAGGCAGGCAGCTAGGGAGCTGTGAACATCCTGAAATGAATTTTTTTCTGGAAATCCATTTGTGATTATGACTTTTTGTCCTGATTTAGGCTGGAAAATATTTCAAAAGTTCCCCCCCCCCAGGCATGAATTTCCATCTTCCAGCCAGCTACAGCTTCCATCCTACCTTACATATCATCTCTGCATTTGCAGCATTTTGCAGGATTGAGTCCTTAATGAGCTTTCCAAAGCCACAATTATACTTACCAGAAAGAACAGGTGAACTCCAGTCATCAGCTCATTTAAGACAATGTGAAATCACTTTGCCTCTGGGGAATCAACCTTCTAAGACCTCCTCTGGGCTGCACATTCTTCTCTGGGTTTCTGAGACACACTTGACTGTGATTGTACAGCTAGCCTGTAATACCGAGTACTCCCTGACCCTTTGCATACTATCTCCCAAGCTTCAGGATGCCCAGTTGCTACACAGTTCTGCTTGGCTGATGGGGAATTGCTTTCAGAAGATATAGCTTGACACACATTGCAATAAGCTTTTATTGTATTAGTCCCAGACTGAAGACAAACATTCAAACCAGTACTGAACTTTTTTTTGCTCATCCTCTCCCAGAGTAAAAATCAAGACCTTCAAGCCAAGCTCAGCCTGATCAGTTTCTCATGGCTTAAAAGCAGCAAACTGCAGGCTGAAGGTAACTGGGTGTGATATGTCACAACCAGATTATTGGGCTTAATGTGGTGCTCAATCGCCACGCCTCACTTTGCCTCAGAAGCCCCAGTTTTGAGTGTTTATTTTTATTTTGTGTTTTTTAAATCCAAGTAACTTCACTATCAATAGCTTCATGTACAAATCAAACAGGAACTGGGTACGGGACCCATCAATACTTCGACATTTTCTATGTGCATCTGTTAAATATAATACATCGGGTCTTCAAAACCCTCAACCCCAGTTATAGTACAGTTTTCACTGAAGCTCCTCCATAAAGGCAGAGGATATTTTAACAAATTAAGGTCCCAATACTATTTCTCTTACATTGAGCAGTATCTTACAACCAAGCAGTGCACTACTCAGCATGGGTGAGGGTAGCAGAATCAGGCCCCAAGTATTTCAGATTAACACCATGGGATCTATTCGTACAGTTTTTAGTCACACAATTAAAGCCAGCAGCATAAGGCCTATTCAACAAGCAGCTCTGAGCTAAGCGTTTTGAAAACCCTTGAGAAGTTAAAACCTAAAGTGCTAAATGAAGAGAGGCTACCTGCTATATTTATTTTGGTTTTGAGCACACTGGAGGGGGCTGTTTGTCCCAGGAATAGGTAATAATTTTTCCCCCTTTGCTTTATATAAGTGACAAGCTAATTAATCCCTTGAGGACAAAGATGTACCTTTTAAAACAGAGAACAAATAAGTAGTTTTTTGAGGTTTTTTTGTGTAACAGGAGCATGTTGTCTCAGAATTACAGTTCAATTGAGCTTAATATTTCAAATTCTCAAAAAAAGAAGACATCACAATAAGGCAGGATTTTTTTCTAGAAGTCTAGAAAAATCGATTAAACATTGTTAATTCTGAAAATACCATGTTACATGTTCTTAGTACAGATGTTCATGACCTGACATTATAGGAATCATCCTGTGTCCTTTAGATGAAGGGATTTATAATAAAAATGGCTGTTTTGCCTTTTACCTTTTGCAGCGTCATCATTCTGTTTGCATGTCTGCAATCTATTTATCCCCTGCCATGCCCTTTTCCTTTTCTTTCACTGAAAAAAAACCTTCTGTGCAATGCAGACAAAACAATTTTTGTATTAAGAAAAAGAAGGCTCCTGAGCAGATGGCTTTTGCTGTTCATGTTTATGCAGATGTATTTTTTAGTATTCTTAACTCAAACCACCATTTACCTTCTTATATGGGGCTTTCATTGTAATTTACAGTATGCCACACAAATAGGATATGCTTTGCAAAACATTCGAACAGGGAAAAAAAGTTCCAAACTATTTCACTTGGTAGAGATTATTGAAACATAACAGATGAGCACTATAACTTCAGTCTCACACAGTTTGCTTGTGACCAGTTCTTGACATCTTAAAGGAATTAGCAAGAGAAAAAAAAATACAAAAACACATTCTCCTCTTACCACACTCTTTATAATATTGTGGGGAAAATGCTGTATCACTTCTAATTGTAGATGGACCAACTCAGGAATAGTAGGGACAAATCACTCAAGTCTTCTGCCAAGGAAGTATTATATATCCTACAGTATAATTTATATTTTCAGATCTTTACATTTGTGTTGTCAGCAAACTTACAAGGGCAGACCCAGTAGTTCCATATGGACAGCTGAATACCCTTGATCACACTTTAACCTGGTCCTTGAAATGATACAGCTTTTGCATAATTACCTGTCAGTGAAAAGTAGTACTGATTTGTCCTTTTTAAAAACAATGTTTTATCTGACGTCGTCCAAGCTCCCTCGGCAAATTGAATTAAATATTGCTGTGACAGTTTCAAAGTGAGAAATGTTAATTTCTATACCATCCTCTCTCTTATTCAAATGTATAGAGGGAAGGTTGGGTTGGTTGGTTGTTTTGGGGGGGAAGAGAGGCTTGTGGCATTGAAAAATCTCTGGCATTAATCTGTAATTTAAGGAATAGTTTTCTTCTACAACACAGTTCAGTGAGACGCTGAACGTGCTACAGATGTATTTACAAAGAGAATATATCCAAAAGCTATTACAATGTCATGCACTGGTGCACTTGTCTGCCTATGGAATATTTTCTGCATGTTCAACGGTGCATATCAAGTTAACAATCACAATTTATTATTTAATGGATTGTGTGATTAATGGAATATATCATATTTTAATCAGCCCTAGATTTCTCCTAAATCCTAACGTGGTCAGAGATATTCATTGTACAGGTTTTCCCCATATTTACTTTTTTTCTATTGTTTTCAATGATTATTTCAGTAGCAATGAGCTGAAACAGTTCAGTGCCCAACACTACAATCTCTTATTTATGTAAATAATTCTTACAGTCACAAGTAGTACTATTGACTCCAGTGAACTCCAGATCAGGGGTCTTCAGTGAATTCCAGGTGCACAGTTTTCAAACCAGATGGTGTTGAGACACTCACAAGCAGATACAGTAGGTCACAGCTATTATCTAACATGTCTCCGGCCGAATGCATGTCACCATTAAATGATCAGGGGTTTCATTACCAACTCAAAAATCAATCTAGGCTTTTTTAAAAAAAAAAACAAAATTTCAACTGTACTATGTATCTGAGACACTTGGTAGATTACATGATGCGCCCAAGGTCATGCAGGGTGTCTATGACTGAACCAGGAATTGAACCTCATCCCACTCTCAACCAAATATTAGTTGACTTGTATTTTCATGTGGAAATCATGCAAAAACTGGCAAAAAACCAAAGTGAAACTTGGTGGTTTGAGCTGAGATTTGCTTGAGTTTCAGCCCACAACTAAAAGTGAGATTGATGGTGCAAACTCACAGAAAGTCAAACTAGAGAAGGTGGTTTCCAGAAACCTGTGACCTGGAACCGCAGAGTTTCAGACAGACTTAATGATTATCTGGGTGTTATGAGGAATATTGGTCTCAACTGTAACTATATACCGACGGTAAAATCCTGAAGCCACTGAAGTCAACAGTAAAACTCCAATTGACTTCAATAGAGCCAGGATTTCACCCCAGAGCTCTTCAGCCCTCTCTACATCAAGATCTCTTGCTCACTTATTCTTCAAATAGTTGGAACTTATACTACAGAAAGCTGTTAATATTTGGCATAGTGGTTTACTGAAATACATACTGGTATTATATGCATTGCTCTTCTTAAGAGCTTTCTTGTGGGATTTCTTTCCTTACATGCCTATCATAATATTTTTAATCACAGATGCTGAAAATCAACTGTGTCTTTGCACTGAACAAATGAAAATGATGCAAACTGCTCTCTCATAAATAATTGCTAATATGTACATTGCAGCCTGAAAGCTTTTTTAGTGTCACTTTTATACAGGTCTGTAGGATGCTCTCTTTGCAGCTGTACGTACATTAGATAGAATTTTCTGTTGCTTTCTTCTTCATTTCTGATTAACTCTCTCCAACCTGTATTCATTAAATACACCATATATTAATGTCTAAATTTAAGGCTAGATTCTGCCATTCATGCTCATGCTGAGAAGCCCCTTACCTAGCAAGCAGCCCTGTTAATTTCTATGGGGTTACTCCTAGAATACGGCGCAGCTCAGTATGACTAAAGGGTGGGAGTTTGGATGGATGGTTAAGGGAGTTCCTTCTCTTACACAAATACATAAACCATGCACTCCTCTATGTGCAGGAACCAATCCATGAGATAGACTCATAGACTCTAGGACTGGAAGGGACCTCGAGAGGTCATCGAGTCCAGTCCCCTGCCCTCATGGCAGGACTCAGCATCCAATCTCCCAAATTCTACTCCAGGAACGTGTACTGCAATGGTTGGTTGGACTGTTTTATATTAAACCAAGGGATGCAAAACAGCAGCTGGGCTTTTCTCTGTCTCTCTGAAAACTTGGGTGCCCCAAGCCCCAACCCTGCATGCGTGACTGCATAATTTGCACAGGATGTTAATCCTAGGCAGAGGAAAGCTTCCTCCTTCCCCAACCCACCCCTGCCTATACAAATGCTTAGAGTTTGCATTAACAGTTTGAAGAGTTTGGGGGGCATTTTTAAGGAAATAAGCCAGTGAATTTTGGTTGCAAGATCATTTCAGTTACATTTATCGAACCAATTAGAGTAAGTATTGATCTGTTGTGAGCGATTTAGGGTCAGATTCTGATCTCTGTTACACCACTGGCTTCAGTGAAGTTACTCCAGGTTTATACTGATGTAACATCTGAGAGTCATATTCCCAGATGGTGTAAGTCAATGTAGCTGTACTGAAATCAATTGGGTTTTTCCAGTTTGCACCATCTGAGAATTGGGTCCAAGGGCTAGAGCATCAGATCCGAGAGAGTCATGCAATCTCTTGAACGAATGGGGACTACGCTGTAACAGCATATCTTTAGCAGGCTGATAACTGCCATTTCACTGAAGGAAAAAACCTAAGTTTTAAAAGGTCATTTAAAACTTTGTGCTGAATAGCCCCCCCAGCCTGGCTAGTGGGGGTATTCAGCACACAGTTTTCAGCTTAACTCAATTTTCATTTCAGTTTTGCAGTTCACCTTTAAAACAACTGAATCAAATATAGAAATTTATTGGCAGCTTTCATGCTTGATTCTCCTCCCCAAGCATAATGGGCGAATGATAGTGATTGCAAGAGCATTTCCAACTAAGCCAAAGGGGCTTGTTTGCCAAAGTTCAGATCTCTGTCAAGCAATGATGCTGCAGCCCTTAAAAAGCGAATTGCCCAGGCCTGTTTTACAGTTCATGGAGAACTATTAGCTTTGATTCATGTTTCTGATTACATGCTTTCAGTTTGCTATTATTAATGACTTGTTCAGGATCAAAAGGGGAAAAAAGCTTAGTATTTCCTGAGATTTGGAAAAAAAACGGATGCCAAGAATGGCTTCAAATTGGCTGAAGCCCCTGAGCCAAGCCTATGAATTAGAGCCAGCAGCACATCCTCATTTCCCATCTAATGTAAATGATCCTGGCATGATTGCATCACTCAGTGTTTGACTAGCTCTAATTGCTTCCTGTACTTCCAGGGCTCATATTTTTTAAAATCCCAGTTGTCAATTTACTGATGCAACCACGCTAATGTTAAGCTTTTTGTCCAGTCATCACTGGACAATTTAGGAGCTTGCTTGATTCTCCTGAGCCCTTTGGATACCAAGGATTGCCTTGCAGCCCCTCTCCCCCTCCCTCCAGCCCCATCATCCTTAATTTGTCCCATGCCTGAATGAATGAGGACTCTCTGTCTCTTTCCAAGATATTTCACTGCACTGCCTGTGACTGCATTGCCAGGATGAGCTGGCATCAGCACGGAACACGATAAAAGCAAGAGCCTGGTTTCAAGTTAATGATAGTTCTGGTTTAGATTAATGTGACTAAAACAAAAGTAGTAATGCTGAAGGAGGGGAAAATATCCCACTTGATTTGAATTCAGAGGTTCTGAGCAGTTCAAGAAGCTAATAAAGAAACTGGTAAGAAATACAATTTGCAGCAATTTTGGAGACGGAGGGGAAAAAACAGCTTTACAAATAGCTCTGCGTTTATATCTAGCCAACCAAGTAGGAAGGCAGAGGCAGATAATAATGTGATTACTTTGGTAATGATATGCATTAGATACATTATGGGAAACAATAATACTCCCTACTGAATGCAGTCAATCCAGTTATTGATTTTTCTTAATGGTAAAAGCGCTACTCCCAAACTGAAAAGAGATATCCTTTATTTATTCTCCCTTTCTCCCGAGCCCCATCTCCACAGACCCTTTGATGCAGAGTAGTATACAGAGATAATAGAGTAATGTATATCTAATCTGACACCTACTGGGCCAGGCTAATGTTTCAGATAAAAATTGCTTGGATCACTGCTGCTATTCAAAACAAAATACAGTATGAAGAGAAAAAAAAGGCACACTTTTGTTTTTAGAGGGTTTTTAAGCTTTCTTGCTGTCTAAGCATATACTTCCCGGAATCTGATCAGCTACATACTGAGTATAGAACAAGTTCGGCTTGTCTGATGGGCTGCTCTAATGTCCTTCCCCACCGCCCCAACTCCTGACCTTCCCTCTGCCTCAATATATAATTAATATGTTTAGTCTTTCAATAAGCTGGCAAAATATACAATCACCAGAGCTCTTGCTTCAGTGTCCATCTAGCCTGCTATTTAGTACTGAGACACATATCTGCCCATCAGAATCAGATCATCCAGTGGAATAATATACTGTAGCAAATTGAAGCTTTGGTCTTGACTCTTTACTTACCATGATAAAAAAAAAGAGAAATCTGATTCCTTTATCTGTTCTACCTACTGCAGAAAGCAGTCGCTGTCAGCTGAATAATTAAACAAAAAGAACAGAGCTAAGTCAAAAGTCCTTTGTAAGACTGATCTGATACATCAGTAAAATCAAACAAAGTATTTGTACCAACCATTTGTGCAATGCCTGGTTTTCATTCTCATTCATTTCAAGTTTTATTTTCTGAGTGTGAGGAAGAATAAAAGAGTACTAGTTCTTTTCACTCTCACTCGAACAATTTCATTTAAACTTTCCCCAGAGGATTGGAAACAGCATGTCGAAGGTGACAAACCCTTGATCAGCCATAGAGAGTAGCTTGGTCATCTCAATACCTTCTTTTCTTAATCAATGGAAACTATAGAGTAGGTGCATTACTAATGTTTCTTTCCATGTGTTGCACTGAAAGGTTATTTTGGAGACTCAAGAAATTCACTTTAACTATTAAATATGGTAAGAGTTAAAATAATGAAATATTTAAAATGCAACTTTTTTATTCAAGAGCAAGTCTTTGTTAATATAACTTGTTTATTAATGTGTGCGTGACGTGAAGCCAATTTGATTAACTGACTAACTGGCCTGGTATCCAATAAATAAATAAATAAATAAAAATAAACCAAAAGAGTTATTTATTCAGTTTGTCTGACTAGCTTTAGGCCCAGTTAGGATTATTGCTTCCAAACTGAAATAAGTATTATTATAATGAAGTATAATCCACTTAAAATAGACAGTTGTTTATCTTCAGACAACATAGCTCTAAGGAAAAAACTAAGCAATGAAATCAGCTCAGCATATATGACCTATGTTTTCCAAGTCAGGTGTGTACAGTTAGGAATCTTAATCCATATTTAGGCACCTAAATAAGTAGCCTAATTTTCAGAGATGCTGAGCCCCCACAGTTTCTATTGCTTCATTTGTTTAGGTGCCTAACTATGGATTTAGGTGCCCAACTTTAGACAACCAATTTCAAAATTGTGCCCTAAAGGATACTCCTCTATTGTCTCCTCTAGTTTGCTCACATATCCTCACCAGGAAGGCTCACCAAGGACTGGATAGGACTCCCTTGAAAGACCATTCATTTTTAAATTGGCCAGAGAGACAGCTGCAAAGCAGGCCATCTCTGCAGTACCCTTAGGTCATGCTGAGGGAGATCACATCTGGGAACAGGAGGCGATATCTTCAAAAACGGCTAAACTCAATGCAAATCTTTCAAGATAGACAAAAATTAATGCAAAGCAGCCATTTTCAAACCAGGGTGTGCAGGTTTGCTCTACTCTTCCTTGCTTTCAGCTGCTTCCATAGGCAGCCAGGGTCTTCACTGCAAAGAGCTTGGGCAGATACAAAAGTACCTGGAAACAAGGAGCAGCAGCAACCCTAGTTGCCTCCACTAGGGGCTATAGTTATAAAAGAAGGGAAGAGGAAATTAGTGTTGCCCTCACAGATTGGAGCTGTGACCCAGCAATCAAAGCAGCCAGAAACTACCAGTGTGACTAAGGCTGTCAGTGGAAGAGGAAGGTCAAGGGAAGAAGGCAATAAGGTAGCATGTGAGAGGAGAATGGGGAGCCAGAAAGCAGGGAAGCAGGTACAGGGGAGCTGAGGAAGAGAGAGGAACAGAACAGATGGAAAATACAGGAGGATTAACTTTGCTCAAAAATAACAGAACTCCAATCACACAGAAGACAATGAAGAACTGCTTTCCTACTATTTCTTGCTGTTCTGTGTAAGAAATTGTTATTGTTACCATAGGGATGTTGTGCACTCGTTATGGAGGTGGTCCCACATCACTTCACCAAAGCCTTGTTCCCAGCCCTCTAGTTCAAAATCCCTGTTCCTTCTATACTGGAAGAACTGTTTGGTAGCTCGCATGTTCCTGTGTTACTGGTATTATCACTTGTAAGAGCAGATATAGGGTCCCACCGAGGGCTAGGCAGACTCCTCTTTTAGGCCTGTCAGATGGCCAGGCCAACCCAAGAATGTGGAGAGTTATTACAGGAGCTCCTTTAAAAGAACCTTCTGCAAGTGCACCTCTCTATGGAGCAATCTGGACACAAAGGAAGGCTGTGGTAAAGCAGGGAATTGAGCTCCAATCTCCCGGGTCAGGACTCTAACCACTGGGCCATCCTTTCTCTCAAGAGAACTTCTTCAGAGTCTTGGGAAGTTCAACTGATGTCAATGTGATGAACTAAGGCAATAAGGGTGATGGAGTTAGGCCCATAAATACCTTTGTAAATCCCACGCTACATTTCATGGCCCTGATTTTGGCCCTTATCCTGCACCTTCACGTCAATGGGAGCTTCATCATGGACTTCTAGCCCTTTCACAAGTAATCATCACCCACTTGCCCCTTAGACTTCAACTATGGATTCTTAGCACCACTGAAAATCAGGTTGTAGGCTCACTAGTAAACGTCCGCAGTATTGGGAGTTCAGAAATATAAGTTCTTCATTTGTATTGCTAATCACTATGCCCATCTGATGCTAATACATAAATAACAAATAACAACGCCGCACCAGATTCTCACACCTATATGCTCAGGCTGAACAGCAACTTACTCTGAATAGTCCCGCTCAATTCAGTGAAACATTTCATGGAATCAGGTTCCACTCGATGTGAGTAAGGGTGTCAGATCTGGTCTATTGTTTGCAGGAATCAAAGCTGTTCATTAATTGTCACTTTAATTTTATTGGATGGTCAGTGCATCATCAAATGTCAAAACACACACACTTTAAGAATTCTCAGCAATTCTTATATGAAGAAAATACAGGGGTTCTCCATGCCATGTGCTGAATTTCACTAACAGACTTCCATCAGATATTGTTTTATATGTCCCTGCAGTATGACTCATACTTAGAAAAAAAACCCTGCACACATTTCTTCTGAATGATTAATGATTGAGAATATATTATTGAACACATCAGAAAATCTTCCTTTCCCTTATAATCTATTTCATTTTCACTGTCATTCAAATGAAGAGGTAAGACAACTCCATTTGCAACATCACAATATGTTTTGCAGGAAAACATCTTGTAAATATCACTCTAGGAGTAAACAAGAAACACATACATCATCCAGTGTAACAGCTTTCCTTATATGGATTAACCATTTTCAGGAGGAAAGGGGCTGGGGAAATGAACAAGCAGAGCATAGCTGGGGCTGGGGAGGGAGCCTAGAATCAAAATCTTCTGTAAGAAGTAGAATATTTTAGGGTACTTCCAATCTGAACATACTTATTGTTATTTAAAAGTACAATCTCTGGGTCTCTTATTAACTCCTCTTTCTTTAAGGCTCTGGTAGCTGTATGACATAACTAAAGTTCCAATCTAGATGGAGATTGTTGTGCTGTGACTAACTTACATCGTACAGTGCTCTCATTTTTCAGATCCATATCCCCCGTGAGCTGTATCCAAAGGTGCTTGTGATGATCTGGACTAGAATAGAACTGTGGCATTTTCAATGGTCAAGGGTTCATTTCCCAGAGGGTCTGGAAATGTATGGAAATCCTTAATTCTGCATTTGCTTCTGGGCAACTACAGCTACCTCAGCTTTACACACATTGAAACTTGAACTGATATTTCCTTTGTTTTGGGCCACCGGAAAGCCATTACGTTGCTGTTTGTTACTTTGTACAAAATGTGGGAGAGGGGGGGAGATTTTTAAATTTCTGTTGCACTGCAATAGAAATCCTGGGATGGAGTTTAAGTTTGCTTCACATGTTCTGAATCAGCTAGAAGAGAGTGAATTTTTCCTCTTAAAAATGACAACTTTGGAATCCAATTTAAGCCTGGACTAGCAATGTCATCTGTATCCCACTGGTAACATCACAGAGTGACATGATATGGTATGTTTAAAAAAACACACACAATAAGTAAGTCCAAGACCTACAGCCCCTGTGATGTGTTTTGTGGGGGAAGATGACGACACAAGAACCATTTTTAAAAAAGAAACAACTAATGTTTGAATTGCACCCTCCCCCCTTCAGAATACTGAAATGTGTTTCCACTTTACAGACTAATAACCTCCTTAATGTTTTGCTCGTTTGCTCTTTTGGGTGGATGGAATATTTCCGTGGTGGAATAAGACCCTTCAGTTGAAAAACAAGCCAAAAAGAGAGTCACCCACTGAGGATTTAACTAAAAAGGTTGATACGATTACATCAGACACTTCCCTGAAGCCAAATATGTAGAGCCAGTGGAGATTTAGGACCTGGTTTGCTAGTGCCTGCTATTACCTTATGTAGCCAATCACCCCTGCAAAAAGTGGGTGTAAAACCCTACTCAGCTGAGCGGGTAGTATTCTGCACACACTTACCACTCCTTTTTCACCCAAGGTGCTCGGCATTGCAGAATCAGACTAATGGAGCAGGAACCAGATGCAGAATTGAACACTGCAGAGAGGGTCTCTACTAGCCTCAACAATGCCCCCCTCCTTCCAAGTATACTGGAGAAACATTCTTACCCTGGAGAAATGCTTCCCTTTTCTGGGCCTGCTAGGATTCAAGGGAAGCCAGATACCCTAGAAACACCAATTTGAAATGATCTGCGCCTGCAGAGCAGCTTTCTCATAGCCTTGTACAGCACCACACAGTGGCAGAAGCCAGTATCGCAGACTCCCATTGTAAGGAATGGGAGCTGGAAATACAAAGTCAACTGTTGTGTTTCTTCATTTTACTAGTCTCCTGCTTCTGTCTCCTCCTGAGTGGATGGTGTTGCTTTCTGCTAGGAGGAAAATGGGAAAGATTGTTTTAAGGGTTAAAAAACTCTCTCAAAAATATATAACATGTGGGAGGAAACATGGGAAGGTGGAGGGGAAAGATCTAAAGTAGGTGCATCCTGAATCTTATAAAACTGGCTTCCAGAGCCTAGGCAAAGTAGTTCAGGTCAGAGGCTGTGATTCTGCTTAACTTTTCTCAAGTGAGTATAGTCCCATTGACCTCAGATTGAGGACTGAGTGCTGTAAGAACTGGAGTGCTTAAGCAGAAATTTGGTAAAGTGTGGTAATTACCTGAATTCACATATGGGATTCCAATCCATTTTTCAAGTAACTTTACCTAAGAACACACTGAAATGTTTGCTTATTTACACATTATAGAATCATAGGACTGGAAGGGAACTTGAGAGGTTATATAGTCCAGTCCCCGCCTCATGGCAGGACTAAGTATTATCTAGACCATTCCTGACAGGTGTTTGTCTAACCTGCTCTTAAAAATCTCCCATGATGGAGATTTTGCAACTTCCTTAGGCAATTTATTCCAGCACTTAACCAACCTGACAATTAGGAATTTTTTCCTAATGTCCAACATAAACCTCTCTTGCTGAAATTTAAGCCCATTGCTTCTTGTCCTATCCTCAGAGGTTAAGAAAAACAATTTTTCTTTCTCCTCCTTGTAACAACCTTTTACATACTTGAAAACTGTTATCATGTCCTCTCTCAGTCTTCTCTTCTCCAGACTAAACAAACCCTTTTTTTTCAATCTTCTCTTGTAGGCCATGTTTTCTAGACCTTCAATCATTTTTGTCGTTCTTCTCTGGATTTTCTCCAATTTGTCCACAATCGTCCTGAAATGTGGTGCCCAGAACTAAAATACTCCAGCTGAGGCCTAATCAGCACAGAGTAGAGTGGAAGTATTACTTCTCGTGTCTTGCTTACAGCACTCCTGCTATTACATCCCAGAATGACGTTCACTTTTTTTGCAACAGCTTTATACTGTTGACTCATATTTATCTGGTGGACTACTATGACCCTCAGATCCTTTTCCGCAGCACTCCTTCCTAGGCAGTCATTTCCCATTTTGTATGTGTGCAACTGGTTGTTCCTTCCTAAATGGAGTACTTTGCATTTGTCCTTATTGAATTTCATTCTATTTACTTCAGACCATTTCTCCAGTTTGTCCAGATTATTTTGAATTTTAATCCTATTCTCCAAAGCACTTGCAACCCCTTCCAGCTTGGTATCATCCACAAATTTTATAAATGTACTCTCTATGCCATTATCTAAATCATTGATGAAGCTATTGAACAGAACCGGACTCAGAACCAATCCCCGCGGAAGCCGATTGGTTATGTCCTTCCAGAATGACTGTGAACCACTGATAACTACTCTCTGGGAACGGTTTTGCACTCACCTTATAGTAGCTCCATCTAGGTTGCATTTCCCTAGTTTGTTTGTGAGAAGGTCATATGAGACCGTATCAAAAGCTTTACTAAAGTCAAGATAAAACACATCTACCACTTCCCCCATCCACAAGGCTTGTTAGCCTGTCAAAGAAAGCTATCAGGTTGGTTTGACACGATTTGTTCTTGACAAATCCATGCTGACTGTTACTTATCACCTTATTATCTTCTAGATGTTTGCAAATTGATTGCATCAGGAGCTTTTCCATCACTCTGGCTCTTTAAGCCCCTTTGCACTACCAGGGTAGTGTACAGAGGTTCAAGTGGCTCACTACTGTTTATATAAAAGAGTAACTCAAATGGTCTCCATTCTTCTTCTCAGCACTGTACTGAATGTGAATCTGTGACCCCCACTTCCTTTACAATAGTTGTTTTCACTTTTCATTCAAAAGAGAACCCTAGAATCAATGACTCAAAACTTGGAGAAAGTTCAGATCCAGATATGAACTCTGCAGCTAGGCTAGTCTCTTAATACTTTTCTTTCCCCTCAAGATGTTTTTTAGAGAAGTAAACAGGATAGACATGTTTATTTTGCATTCCGAACTTGAACTTGAGGTTAATTCTGTCTGCCCCACACAGCTGACATTCAGGAAAAGTTCAGAAAAGTCCACAGAAAATACCATTTTTAAAAAATGCGCACACAGAGATATTGCTATATAATAAGGAAAAATCGATAGAATGCTAATGGGAAAAGAGAGGACTTTCCCTGAGGAAGGCAGAGTAAGCTTTAAGGTGAGCCAGGTGATTTGTGCAGGGTGAGAGGGCAGATATGCTGGCAGCACTTTAAATGGGTTTTGATTGCAAGCTGCTAATAATTTCCCAAGTGTGGAAATATTACACTGCTTGTACTAACAGAAATTATATTCCACTTTGATGAACTAATTCTTGAATTTTATAGCAGAAAGGCAGAACAAACACAAAGGGCTGAAACCAACAGTAGGCAGGCAGTCTGCTGATGAGGCTTCTAGCCTCCTATCCTTTTGGCACATTCCATACATTTCAAAAGGCCAGCAAACAGATTCGATTTTGAGACCTTCTATCCCGCAAATCTGAATTCCAGCTGAATAGGAATGGCTGAATATGTAGCACTGTTTAGTATTCACCCTGTACAATGTAAATCAATGCTCCATATACTTTAAAGCATAAAAGCCGCATGGCCTATAACTTGACTAACTCAATGATATTCAAGCATTTATAGCAGGCAGGATTTTATAAAGTGGCTACTATGCTTTTTTCCTCCTCTTCACAGGATTTTTTCCTCAGTGCTTTTGTTAGTCCAAACAGTTACACTGAAATACTATCACAGTGAGCTAACTGAGTCTATACATTAATCATCAGCACAGGGGAACAAAAGGGGAATTTGTGTGTGTGTTCTACACCTATTCTATTATACAAGGGTCTTACCAATGAATTGCAGTTTGTTGAGGCTACAGACAGGTGATTTGTTCCCTTTGAAGGCCCACTTGGACCAGCCAGCAGAAATACCATTGATGTCATTTCAAAACAATGGTTGATTCTATTGCCAACTAGACGTTAATGGGCTCCATCCCTAAAGATGGTCTCAAACCCTCAAGCAGGATTTCCAGTCAGGGTGACAAGTGGGCTAATAAAATAGGTTCCCTTGTTCAAAAATAAACATAAAACTCTTCAGTGTGAAAGTATCCTCAGGTGACAACAGCAGCTGTTGACTAAAAGAACCTGTTTATATGACAGGTTTCAGAGTATCAGCCGTGTTAGTCTGTATCTGCAAAAAGAACAGGAGTACTTGTGGCACCTTAGAGACTAACAAATTTATTTCAGCATAAGCTTTCATGGGCTACAGCTCTCTTCTTCATATGAGAATTTGTGCCCGCTATCCTTATTACACAAAAGCCAATCCAGGGCCACCCGGGTGGGGACAAGTGGGGCAATTTGCCCCAGGCCCCCATGAGAGTTTTTCGGGGCCCTGGAGCGCAGTCCTTCATTTGCTCCAGGGGCTCCAGAAAACTCTCGTGGGGCCCGGGCCCCAGTAGCTTCTTCCAGTCCGGGTCTTTGGCGGCAGGGGGGTCCTTCCTCCCAGGGGCGGAAGGACCTCCCCGCCGCCAAATTACCACCGAAGCGGGACTCACCGCCAAAGTGCCGGGCCTTCAGCAGTAATTTGGCGGTGGTGGGCCAAATTCGTGACACTTTGGCGGCGGGTCCCGGAACAGAAGGACCCCCCGCAGCTGAATTACCACCGAAGCGGGGGGCCCCCACCGCCGAAGACCCCAGGCCCCCTGAATCCTCTGGGCGGCCCTGAGCCAATCAGACTAGTATTGAGGTCAGTTTTAATTTTTTTTAAAGGATCTCCCCACTTTTAATCTTTATGCAACATTTTTACGGTTTGTTTGGTTTTTTGTACAAGGAGGAATTCAAAATCAGTTGCTCCTCTCTTTGCCTAGGAAGGGAGGCTTTTACACTCCAAACTACTGTATGTATTTATTTATTTTTAGAAAACAAAACCTTTAAAAAAAAACTATCCTCAGAACAAGGTACATGCCAACGCTAGTAATAAATAATAATTCCTTGCTCTTATATGTGTTGTCAGTAGATCTCAAAGCACTTTACAAAGCAGGTCAGTATAATTATCCCCACTTTTCCGATGGGGAAACTGAGACAGAGTAGTGCTGTAACTTGCCCAAGGTCACCCAACTGACCAGTGGCAGAGCCAGGAATAAAAGATAGGTCTCTTGGAGCCCCATTCCAGTGTTCTATTCACTAATGTATTTGAAAAACTATGCACACTTTCTCCTTTCTTTCTGAACTATTCTTCCTAAAAAGTCATATTTAATAGTTTACCACACAGTTTTTCTTTGTATTCTACTTACCTATATGTGCAGTAGCTGTTGGCATCTGTTGACTTTTTTTTGTCTTCTACTGTCTATAGGTTTTGTCTTCATCAAAGTGCCTTACAACATCACCTAATTAGCCCAACAACCCCATTGTGAAACACTGAACTGCTGCAGAAATTTAGACAGGTTTAGATCCTGCCTCTTCTGTTTCAGCTTTCTTCATTGTGTTTTTTAATAGCGAGATACTGTTTTAGCCTTGTGACAAGGTAAAGCTGCTGCAGTCCGTAAAGCCTCAGGTCCTGGCGGGTGATTTGACTTTTGTGGGTAGTGTATATGTGGAAAGCAAAGTCAACGGAGTATTGAAAATATATGTTCTCTCCCTTGCTGGCTGGCTAAAGCAGGGAAAGTCTATGTAGTTATTGCCCTCTGTTTTTCTTTCAATCTGCTTTTGTTTAATGGAAAACAAAACAAAGCCTGAATAACACTGTGACACTGGCAGACCAAGTGCCAGCTCATGCAAGGCCCAGGACCCCAATGAATAATGACAAATGCATACCTGGAAATCTGTTTGGCCACCTGTGGGTTAGTATAGTTAAAATAGATGTTAGTGTTATAAGAATGTGTTTAGACTTTCTGGAATGCTTGTAGCATGCTACATGTATTAATCCTACTTATAATATCTGTATCCCATGGTATAAAGCTATATTGAGTGTTTGCATTGTGAACCTCTGTAATTGTGTAATTTAACAAACAGGAAAAGCAGCATTAATTAAGAGGTAAAGTGTTCACCCTGCACACAAGAGGGCCCAGTGAAGGCAAATGAGGTATTATGTAGAATCAAAGGACAGAGCCCTTGTTGACTGCATTCCTCACTCCCTCCAGGGTAGGAGAGGCCTATGCATGATCTCATCCCATCAATTTGGATTCTGGGGTGAAGGGGATAAAAAAATCCCTGACAACGAGAAACTGGAATCTTTGTGTTGTTTGGACTCTGAGGGGCAAAGATAAGCAAGAAATCCCACACTGCTTGGCCTAGGTCAGCCTGAAAGGACATATAGAGCTGCTTTTTATAGAAGCTTATATTACCTTTTAAAGTCGAAAACTGTAACTCATTTGTGTGTGTGTGTTTCCTGTGTTAACCTTATAAATAACTCTAATTTCTTTTATTAGTTAATAACCAGTGGTGCAAGTAAAATCCATTTATTACTGGTACAGGGGGAGGGGAGGAGGAGGAAGGGCACCAGCTAATGGTGGGAAGTATGTGACCTCCCCATGTGACCCTCCATGTGACTGCACCCTGCCCCCAGCCCGGGGCCCCAACGCTCTCCCCATCCCCTCCCCATGATCCATCCCACGTTACCTGACAGGGGGCAGAGCTCTGTCCTCCTCCTGCCATGCCAGAAAATTCAGAACTGCAGAGGGGAAAGAAGCAGATTTTGGGGCCACTGTGCAGCCCCACACCTGCAACTCTTCTGGCGTGGCTCTACCCAGCCCCACCCCCTGCTCTTCCACATAGCTGCGTCTCTGTCCTCTATCTGTGTACCACAGCAGCAGCCCCGCCGGAGGACAGGGAGGGGGTTCTGCTCCTTTCCCCGTGGAGCAGAATGCCGGCAGCTCCTCCAGCAGCTGTACCACCTCCAGCCCCGTCCCCTCAGCCCTGTCCTCTGGTAGGGCTGCTGCTGTACATACAGAGCCGGAGGAGAGGCAGCTCTGTGGAAGGTCAGGGGGCAGGGCTGGTGGCAGTACAGCTGTGCCAGAGGAGGCATGGGGCCGCCAGCTCCTCCTGTGTCTTTCTGGTATGCTGAACCAGCTATAAATATCTTGCTGGTACAGTGTACCATACCATACCGGTGTACTGTTACTAACTCTTTAGTTAATTACAGGATTGGCTACAGGCATTGTCTTTGGTTTGAGATCTGAGTACAATTGACGTGGGGTAAGCAATTGGTCCCTTGGGACTGGGACTAACCTGAATATTGTGATTTTTGGTGTGACGTCTATCTATCACATAGTCTGGCTTACCTGGGTGGCAAGATAGACAGGAATGCACATGGGAACTGTCTGTGACAGGGTAAAATTCTTCTAGGGCCGTAGGAGTTCACACTTGTTCCTGGGTTGGTGAAATCTAACTATAGAATTTACAGCCAGTTTGGGGTTTCTGCCTTGCCTTTTTTTTTTTAATTTCCCTTTCTTGGTTGATGAAACTGCCCACTGGTTTTACAAAGCACTCGGTGCTGTAAAGACTGTAGGTATGTCTACACTACGATCTGGAGGTGTGAATTCCAGCTTGAGGAGCCATAGCCGTGTGAGCTTTGATTGAGCTAGTGTGAGACAAATGGAGTGTAACCACCAGGGCAGGTGGTGGACTGGTGGAGGGGTGCAGAGGGGCTAGTGCCCATGCAATGAAGTATTGCAGAGGCAGAGAACTCACATGCACCCAAGGGAATGGAGGCAAGAGCAGGACCCAGAAGGGCTGGAGCAGGAACTGGAGGGGCTGGAGTGGCCTCTACAGCACCTGGGATAGGGCCTGGTAGTAGGGACTAGAACGCAGCGGGGCTGAAATGGGCCTGGGAATAACCTCCTTCCTAGGCTAGAGCAGGCTGCCCCCATCCCTCCCGGCCAAGTCTCAGTACCTCCCCTAACTCCTCTCCTCTCCTTCCATCCCACACTCACAGGCAACCTCCACTCATTCCCTCACCCTGGTTGCCATGGCAATGCAAGTGATGGGAGGGACTAGATGCCCTCAGTATGTACCCGTTCAAGACACTAAGCATGTGCTCAGGAGAGCTAGCCCTCCTGCCTCTCACACCATTGTGGCAATATTCTCTTTTTAGCATACTAGCTAGCATGGGCTGGATTCACAAAAAGCACTTAGGTGCCTAAATCCCAGAATCAGACCCCACTAGGACTCACAAAAGCCTCTGTTCAGCTGCCCTTGAATCTTGTAGGTGCCCAACTCACTTGGCGCCTAAATTTTTGCAATATAGGTTTGTGCATGTGCACTGCAGCCCCCTGCCAGGCATCTGGATATCTAAGCCCCAGGGCGATAGACAAACCAGGAAACCTTGTTCTGCCCATGTCACTCGTAGGTCCTTATCCAAAAAGCGTGCTCAGACCTTGTCTACCAGATAAGGTCCCTATGGGCGAGCGTATCGCCCCACAAATAGCCTGGGGGACATGTAAGAGGAGCTCGGTGGTTAGGGTACTCACCTGGGATGTCAGAAAGTCTGGTTGAAGTTCCTCTGCAGCTGAGGAGGAGAAGGCATTTGAACAAGAATCTGTCACCACACAGGTGGGTGCTCTGACCACTGGGTTATGCTGACGTGGAGGGTCCTCAGTTGAAGCTGTGGCTAACAAATAAAAGAAACCATTGGAGCAGTGGGACTAAATGCTGGGTTTCCTACATGAGTGTTCTAACCAGCACACTACAGAATTATTCGATGGCTCCCTGCCTGCCTCTCTTCCCTTGGCCCAATGATCCTTCTGTTATTTATCCACAGTGGAGCAGCTTCAACAGGAGCCCAATGTCAGATGAATTTTATCCCCGGTTTTGCTAAATACATGTTTCCCTTCTTAATAGTTGTTCTTTTGATTAATTTTCTAAACTCATTAAACAGTCTTGATTTCCTCATCGCTTAAAATTGTAGCCTGGAATCAGTTGTCTGTTCTTCTCTCTCAGGCCATCAGGGATTAGCATGCGTAACTCCTATTAGCATTAACAGTGGCTGCCTGTGTAAATCCCCTGTGTACCCATCAGAAAAATGACCCTATAGTGTCGGTTTGTGGAACAGATGAGGGGATTGTGCCTGAATTGTTCCCACTCAGCATGAGTGATATTCTTTCTTTTTGTCCTGGTTGTTTTTTCAGTCTGGGCTAATCAATGAGAATGAGAACGGAACATTGACTTGTGACAGACACAGAATAGCCAGATCTATGGCTCGTTGACAGCTTTCTATACAGTGTTTTCTAATGATTCTCAGGACAGATTGGGGAAACAGAGTTTATTCCTTCAGCAAACATTATGCATCTTGTCTGTATGTGATCTAGTTAGCTGGTGCTGTTTTTTGCGAGGAGACACGGTAGACCCCAAATTTGAACTACAGGTTTGATTTTGTTTGGTTTAAAATCTGATTACAAAGCTTGCAGCGTTCTGAACAAGTGTTATGTTTTTCATAACCAATTGCCTTTATGTTATTATATATAGCACCTCAATCACAACACCCTTGTACTATGTGCTGCACAAATACCAAACGAAAGCAATATAAATACTAAATTAAAATAAATATGACTGCCACTCAAAAGTAACACTACAGTAGCAATCCACACTGTACAATGGGAAAATATTTTTGGCCTCAATCCTACAGATACTTAGACATGTGCTTAATGTTCTGCATGTAAGTAATGAATGAATAAAATTACTTACATGCAGAAAGTTAAACACATGCCTAAGTGTCTGCAAGATTGGGGCCTTAGTTTCCATTGGATTATAAGAAATAGGAAGGAGGGTGAGACTCTGACAGACCAGGTGAAAGCACATGCCAAGGCTTGTAGGCCTCACTGAACTCTGAAAAATGCATAGCTGGAAACCAGACTGGCTCATTTGTGTGTTAGTATTGTTAAATGCATATTAGAATTTATAAGAATGTGTTTAGACTTTATCAAATGCTTGTAAGGATGTCACAAGTATAAATCTTACTTATAATATCTGTATCCCATAAGGTAATATTTAAGTGTTTGCTTTGTAACTGTGAAAATGTTTGCTAAGACTATGAGTAGAGCAGCATTACTAAGTATGAAATACTAGTTTACCACAAGAGGTGTCATCTCCTCCCCAGTAAACGAAAATCTATAGACACCAGACAAACCATTGTGGGACATCAGTGGACAAAAGACTTTGTTGATTACTTCCCCTCACACACACCCATGACGTGGAGATGTGCACAAACCCTTTGGCTTGAGCTCTGGGGGAAGGAGATAAACATTCTTGTCAAGAAAAATTATCACTGTGCTGCTTGGAATTTGGAGAGGGCAATATTTCTAAGCATAAACAAAAAATCCCCAAGATGCTTAGCTTGGGTTAGCCCTAAAGAACCTATAGTGCCTGCATATTACAACAGTATCTATTACCTTCAGAAACCTAAGGCTGCAGCTCGTGTGTGTATGTTTACCTGTTTAACCTTGTACATAACTTTCTTATTCCTTTTTCTTAGTTAATAAACCTTTAAGCTATATCTACACTAGCACTTTGTTGGTAAAACACACCCCTGACTGACATAAGTTTCACCGACAGAAGCGCCGGTGAAGACAGCACTATGTCAGCGTGGAGATGTTCTCCCACCGACATAGCTACCACTGCTCATTGGGGGTAGTTTAATTATGCCGACGGGAGATCTCTCTCCTGTCAGCATAGAGAGGCTAGACAAGAGACCTTACAGTGGTGCAGCTGCTGCAGTCCAGATGTGCCACTGTAAGGTCTCTAGTGTAGACATAGCCTAAATTAGATTATTACACGGTTGACTACAAGAGTTGTCTTTGGTCAGAGATCTAAGGTACAATTGACCTGAAGTAAGTGACTGGTCTTTTGGGATTGAGAGTAACCTGAATGTTGTTGTGATTTTTGGTATAAGGAACTAGCTGTCACAAAGGCTGTCTTGGCTGGTTGGCAAGGCAGTCTCCTTGGGCATTCCAGTCTGTCTGTGACTGCATGTTAAGGCTGGTAATGCTTGAGGAATTCACACTTGTTACTTGCTTGGTGAAATCTAACTATAGCACTTACAACCAGTTTGGGGGTTTGGCCCTGCTTTTTGACACTCATAGGGCTGGCCTTCATACTCATGCAGAAAGTTAAGCACATCCCTATGTGGCTGCAAGCTCAGGGCCATAGCTTCCACTGAAATAGAAAGGAGGGTTTGTTTTAAATTAAGTAATCTGGAAAATAGCTTGACCTTGTCCTTCTCAGATTAATCTTTAAAGGCCGAATTTAAATTTTAAACATGTACAAGGGCTCAGCTACTTCTAACATAAACAAGAAACCTCTGCAGCCTGGAAGAATTAACTCACATTCATTTAAAGGACAAATCAGCCATGGCATATTTTGTTGTCACATTTCCTCCTCCTTCAATTCATCCCACAAAACCCCACAACAGCTGTCTGAGAGGCAAGCTGCTGGGAAAGGCAGAGTCTAAAACAACCTACCTTTTAATTCCTATCCTTAGTGATGAATCAGTGAGCAAGTACTACACGGTGCTTGGCCTTAGATATTTTCCTTCCTGGTTGTATTTCCCCTTTAGTAATAATAGCTCCCAGGACCAAGAACACTGAGTTCCAGAAAACAATCTCACCAAGAGACTGAATCCCCAGCTGGGACTTGAACTTGTGGCACCAAAGTGCAGGTGCAGAAATTCATTGAAGCAGTACTAGAGCCTGTATCCATAAAATAGGAGATGCAGCTCCTCTGTAATTAACTCAGTGTTGGCTGATTTCTTGTGTTGCCTTTCAGCAGAAGGGGATCTTATACACGATCTTGAAAAATGAACGGCTGCCTCATTTACACATGAAAAACTATCCTCCTCTGTAACTCAACAAGACAGACTGTGGCGTTGTAAATATACAGTGCATTTAGGGGCTTAGATCTTTGCACACATGCTGTGCTCCTACAGGCCCCCACTAGTTTGAATCCTATACAGCAGCCGACTTCTCAGTCACATCTGATTTTGGTTTTTTTTATCGTCTGAAATAGTGCGTTTAACCAAGCTTCCAGTCTGAAAGCTGCCAGATGATCAACTCCTGAGCTGAGATTTAGAAGGTGTAGCCCAGTTTAAGCACTGCAGGGGCCAGAGCCAGCCTTCCTCAATGAAAAATGTAAGACTGAGGTGTTGTTTCTATGACACTGCTTTTAAGAGACAAAGCATTTTGTGTATTACTATATGAAGAGATTTATGTTGTTGATGGGCTGTTCATAATGGGTTTGTAGTGTTGCTGAGCTGATAAAAGGACAGTAACTGTTTCCCAGTTAATAGAGTTATTAACTAGAGCTAAATTGGTTCAGTAATCTGAAAGCAGTGGGGAGTAACTCTGAAATGTTTTGCTCACGGACATAGAGGAGCATCAGGATAGTCACCTGCACAGCCTACAGAAAACCATGAGGCATCAGTAATACTCTAGATGCAGAGCCAGATTCTCAGCTGATGCAAATTAGCACAGCTCCAATGACTTCAGTGGTCCTATGCTGGTTTACACCATCTGAAGGCTTGTCCAAAATATATCTATATTTAATGTTGTTTCCCCTCTGAGAATAGCTGCAAAGAACACTTACTCTCCCCTTCCCCCATACAAACATCCTTCAAAGAGACACTGACCTGAACCCTCCAAACAATATTTGCTTATTTCCTTTCCCATCAACAAGCTTGCGTCTTTGGGAATAGAAAATATGATTTGCATCCAAAATATCTCCTCCCCTTCCCTTATCACCTGTGCACCCCAAAAACAAAGCTACAGAACGTATCTTTAAAATATTTTTAAATTGCATTTTACTATAGTATTTTTAAAGGAATACCTCCAACAAATTAGTTTTTCTAACAGTTTCTAATTGCTACTTGTTCATAATACCTTGTAAGGAAGTTTGACCATTAAAGTGATCTCCTACCTATTTTGTTCTTTAGCCCTTTCGTAAACATTTACTTGTTTCCACCTATGTGTTTGCAATAGAGCTGACATTTTAGTTATTTATTTTTCCATTTGCATCCAAACAGGCTTTGGGCACTAAATAAATAAATCACGACAAAATAAAAGCTGCAGACTTCCTGGGGGACCTTGGAGCAAGTCACAAAAGTGACAGACTCATCATTGCAATACCTAACTTTTTAGGTGCCCTGCAGTTGGCGGAGTCCATAGCCCAGGCACTCTATACAATGACTGGAGAGAGTTAGATGCCTAAGAATGGGATTCACTTAGGAAATAGGAATATGGAAATGCCAATAGGAAATAACAAGGAAGGACATTTAGATGCTTAAGTCCAGGCCAGAGGGAGGCGCCTCCTTCTGCTCACAATTCACAGCTATGAACACTCTCGCTGAGTGAGGAGACTAAACTCTTCATTACGAAAAATAGTAGTAGTTGCAGCCCGTTTGTAACCTTGGGTGCAGTGGTCAGAGGTGTCACCTAAAATACTGGAGACCCCCATTCAAATCCCAGCCCTGCCTGATGTGCAGCAGAGAGCTGAACCCCAGTCTCCCCACACCTAGGTTCATAACCGATCCACTGGGCTATGCTGAAGCATATCCGTTGAAGCGGTTCCGCTTTGTATAAAATACTTAGTCATTGAACCATGCAGATTCTAGCCACTTAGGCTCACTATCTGTCACAGAAAATCTACCAGATCTTTACGTTGACTATGCAGGCTGTAAACGGGGCTATTGTTTCAGTTTGTCATGTATGGCTGGCCCACAGATAACAACAGCTTACTCCTGCTATTTGAGACAGCCCTTTAGTTCCTCAGGTGGTGTTATCTCCTGCAGCTCCCATTGTGCTGCTTTCTGAGGTGGGGGCAGGTGAAAAGAACAGTGAGGAGTCTATGGAGATATGACGTGAGCAGAAGGGCATGGGGGTTGGGGACTGTGTTAAGGAGACCACTGCTATAAGAAAGTTGGTATCAGGAAGCAGATTAAGTCTCAACTGCCTCCCCCATCAACTTCCTTGAAATTACTAATGAATGCCCCCATCCCACCTACATTAACACCCCCTCAACCACCATGACCCTCTCTTCTTCTCCCCACTCACAGCACTCACTCCATAATCTTCACCCAGCCCTGTCTCCCTCACCCATTGTCATTCTGCTGCCCATTCAGCTTGCAGGCTGTCACAGATAACCCAACCCAAATTTATTTCTTGTCAGCTAAATACAGTGAAATCCCACTGTTTAATACTATGAGAGTTTATGAATAAATTTGATTATGCATTTTATATATCATATAAAAATGTAAAAATGTATATATTAAATGTATATATTCTACATTAAATTTTTTATTGTTTTTTAAATGACACCATCAGGGAAAAATATAAAGAAAACATATGTGGCCTGAAAAATCAATTTAATGCAGATTAGTGTTTTTGTGGTAGGTTAATCATCATTGTACAGTTATTTCATGGCATTACTACAGAGCAGAGTTAAGGTTTTTTGGGTGCCTCATCAGTACATTTCTGTATGTTAACATATTTGACTCTCTTTAAAGGTTAATATTAAATCTACATTTCCTGTATCTGTAATACTAGTTTTGAGGCTCATGTTGAAACAACATGGCTGTCATGTTTTTAACCCTAAAATTACTGATGTGTGCGCTCAATCTTATCTCCATTTTTTTTGTCTGGGTGGGTGGATGGATAGATAGATGAATGGAATGGACAAATGCTACATAAAAGAAACATAAAAATGAACCTTGATTCCAGTATTTAACATGTATAGTTGTCATAACATTTTTCCCAGATCTGGACCTTAGCGTCCAAAATATGGGTGTTAGCATGAAAACCTCCAAGCTCAGTTACCAGCTTGGACCTGGTAAAGCTGCCACCAGCCAGGAATCTATACAGTGCCTGGCGCACTGTGGTCTCCCCAAAACCTTCCCTGGGGGACCCCCAGACTCCTTGAGTCTTACAACAAAGGGGAATAAACCATTTCCCTTCCCCATCCTCCCCTCCAGGTGTTCCCTCCCTGGGTTCCTGGAGAGATATACAGAAGCAAGCTCCGTGAATCTAAACAGAGGGACTCCACCCTCCCTGTTTCCAGTCCTGGAAACACAAGTACTTCCCCCCTCACCCAGAGGGTATGCAAAGTCAGGTTAGTAAATCTAACACAAAGAGATTTCCCCCCCTGACTTCTTCCTCCCACCAATTCCCTGGTGAGCTGCAGACTCAATTCCCTGGAGTCCCCACTAAAGAAAAAACTCCAACAAGTCTTAAAAAGAAAGCTTTACGTAAAAAGAAAGAAAAGGATATAAAAATGGTCTCTCTGTATTAAGGTGACAAATACAGGGTCATTTGCTTAAAAGAAAAAAATGAATAATCAGCCTTATCCAAAAAGAATACAATTTAACACATTCCAGCAACTACACACATGTAAATACAAAAGAAAACAATATAAACCTTATTGTCTTACTATCTTTGTACTTACAACTTGGAAACAGAAGATTAGAAAGCCAGGAGATAGAAAAATCACTTTCATAGCCGAGAGGGTCCGACCCAAGACAAAGAACAAAGAAGTCACACACAAACTTCCCTCCACCCAGATTGGAAAAAGTCTTGCTTCCTGATTGGTCCTCTGGTCAGGTGTTTCAGGTTACTGGTGTTACCCCTTTACAGGTAAAAGAACATTAACCCTTAGCTATCTGTTTATGACACGCCCCCCAAATTGCAGACAGTGGGGAACCTCACTGGCGGCGATTTCCTCCTAGAACTTTAAAATAAACAGATTAATACAACACATGCACCTTTACATATACCACTAAGTATATAACTAACTGACTTTTACATTTTAAGAACACTTTTTAACTACTGGATTCTGGGAAACTCTCATGGGAGAGAGCATCAGCTACTTTGTTAGAAGCTCCTGAGATGTGCTGAATTTCAAAATCAAAATCTTGGAGAGCTAAACTCCAACGAAGAAGTTTCTTGTTGTTCCCCTTGGCAGTATGAAGCCACTTTAGCGCAGCATGGTCAGTTTGTAGTTGGAACCGCTGTCCCCAAACATATGGGCGTAGCTTTTTCAGGGCATACACAATGGCATAGCATTCCTTTTCACTGACTGACCAGTGACTTTCTCTCTCAGACAGTTTCTTGCTGAGAAACACGACAGGATGGAAGTTGTGATCCGTTGCTTCCTGCATGAGAACTGCTCCTATACCACGCTCAGATGCATCCATGGTTACTAGGAATGGCTTGTCAAAGTCCGGGGCCCTGAGCACAGGGTCAGACATGAGTGTCGCCTTAAGTTGGGTAAAGGCCTTTTGACACTCATCAGTCCACTTAACTACATTTGGCTGGGTCTTTTTGGTCAGGTTGGTCAGTGGGGCAGCGATTTGGCTGTAGTGTGGTACAAATTGCCTGTAGTACCCGGCCAAGCCTAAGAAGGATTGGACCTGTTTTTTTGACCTTGGGACAGGCCACTTTTGGATAGCATCCACCTTGGCCTGTAGGGGGTTTATGGTTCCTCGACCCAGGCGTGTTTGGGAAATGACACATCTGGTTTCCACTTTTGGGTTCTGAAATGCCGACGGGCATGATCCGAGGTTATCCCCATTCTGTATCTGGCCTTGGTTTGAAAAATTTTATAGTCGTTCATTTTCTCCTTAGGCATTTCAGCCACCACCTCTGCTAAAGGTCCACTGAGCTGTGGCCTCAATTTTACCATGTACTGGTCTTCAGGGATGCTGTACCCAAGACAGGCTCTTTCAAAATTTTCCAAGAAGGCCTCGGTGTCATCACCTGCCTTGTAGGTGGGAAATTTCCTGGGATGTGGAACCATAATTGGTGAAGGGTTGTTAGGATTGGCTGGAGCATGTTGCTTAACCTTTTCTAATTCCATGGCCTGTCGGTGGGTTTCCCTCAGGAGTTCCAGCTCTCTCCTGTGCGTAGTCGCTTTTTCTCTTTCCCTTAGCTCCATCTCTTGTAGTTTTTTTTCCATATCTCGCCTGTGCTCGGCATCTTTGATTTGTACCTCGGCCTCCATTTTTGCCTTAGAAGGCATGGTTCCTGTTTTCTTGTGGTGGGGTGCCCTCTGGTGTTTATTGTCTGAACTGCTGGCTCTGTTGCCTCCTGGGGTCTGCCTAGCAACAGTGCCTTTTTCCCTTTCTTCCTCTAGCTAATCTTTTAAATGTAAAGTAAACCAGAAAAACCACTTTATTTGCATGTGTATTGTGCTGGTACTTTACTCCTAATGGGAGTGCTATGTTTAACAAAAGACCCTTAATAGTCCCTTAATGGTTCCTTGCTTAATATGCAAGCCAAAACTGCAAGAGAGAGCAGAAAAAAAAATCTCTCTGGTTCCTTTTAAAACCAAACCCTCTCTGCTTAAAAGCCCCTAGCAGAGAAAAGGAAAATAATATTTCTACTGGCTTCTGGATTCTTCTATGTATCCACACCGCTGTGCCACCATGTCATAACATTTTTCCCAGATCTGGACCTTAGCGTCCAAAATATGGGTGTTAGCATGAAAACCTCCAAGCTTAGTTACCAGTTTGGACCTGGTAAAGCTGCCACCAGCCAGGAATCTATACAGTGCCTGGCGCACTGTGGTCTCCCCAAAACCTTCCCTGGGGGACCCCCAGACTCAGATTCCTTGAGTCTCACAACAAAGGGAAATAAACCATTTCCCTTCCCCATCCTCTCCTCCAGGTGTTCCCTCCCTGGGTTCCTGGAGAGATATACAGAAGCAAGCTCCGTGAATCTAAACAGAGGGACTCCACCCTCCCTGTTTCCAGTCCTGGAAACACAAGTACTTCCCCCCTCACCCAGAGGGTATGCAAAGTCAGGTTAGTAAATCTAACACAAAGAGATTTTCCCCCCTGACTTCTTCCTCCCACCAATTCCCTGGTGAGCTGCAGACTCAATTCCCTGGAGTCCCCACTAAAGAAAAAACTCCAACAAGTCTTAAAAAGAAAGCTTTATGTAAAAAGAAAGAAAAGGACATAAAAATGGTCTCTCTGTATTAAGGTTACAAATACAGGGTCATTTACTTAAAAGAAAAAAATGAATAATCAGCCTTATCCAAAAAGAATACAATTTAACACATTCCAGCAACTACACACATGTAAATACAAAAGAAAACAATATAAACCTTATTGTCTTACTATCTTTGTACTTACAACTTGGAAACAGAAGATTAGAAAGCCAGGAGATAGAAAAATCACTCTCATAGCCGAGAGGGTCAGACCCAAGACAAAGAACAAAGAAGTCACACACAAACTTCCCTCCACCCAGATTGGAAAAAGTCTTATTTCCTGATTGGTCCTCTGGTCAGGTGTTTCAGGTTACTGGTGTTACCCCTTTACAGGTAAAAGAACATTAACCCTTAGCTATCTGTTTATGACAATAGTCTCCTATATGTTCTTGCAAAATACTTCTGGCTGATATGATCTGCGTGGCACTGTCACCTCATATGTTTGTTTTGAAAAATCCTCAGACAAATGGATGAATAGGAAGAGATTATTGCCAACCTTCAGCAAGGCTCCGGATCCACTTACAGGTCTTCCACAGTAATCCTGAGATAACTTTTCATACATCAGCACATTTGCAAAACTGTACATGCATCATCAGTGCACAGGTCTTCATGTCAGGTCACACTGCATTTAACTACCCATGAGTCTGATCCAAAGCCCATTGAAATCAATGGAAAAAGTCTCCTGTTCCTTTATATTTAGTGTTTGGATGAGGCCTCATTTACACAGACACTTACTGAATGTGAACACCAAATGGCCACTTGAACTGCTACGGATTATTGCATGAGCAGTGGCATCCCCTGGAATTTTTAAGAAGACTGTAAAAAAAGGGAAAGTTAGGAAGTGGACATGAGGTATCATGACATAGATGCCCACCTCCCAGTGAGAGCACTGTGGAATATGTATTGCTGCCTTCTTAATCAGAAGTAGAGTGACCAGATGTCCCTATTTCCATAGAATATCAAGGTTAGAAGGGACCTCAGGAGATCATCTAGCCCAAACCTCTGCTTAAAGCAGGACCCATCCCCAAATAGATTTTTGCCCCAGATCCCTAAGTGACCCCCACAAGGATTGAACTCACAACCCTGGATTTAGCAGGCCAATGCTCAAACCACTCAGCTATCCCTTCCCTCACCCCCTTTTATAGGGACATTCCTGATTTTGGGGTCTTTTTCTTGTATAGGCTCCTATTACCCTGCATCCCTGTCCCAATTATATACTTGCTATCTGGTCATCCTAAACAGAAGCAAGTCACAGTTTCTCTCTGTCAACACTATTCATTTGGGCCCCAATTCTGGACAGATTTAAAACATGCTTACTTTTATTCACTATGAGTAAACCCAAGTTACTACTCACAGTACATAAATTAAGCATATGTGTGAGTCTTTACAGGATCAGGGTCTTCGATGGTAGATTTAGGCTTCCAAAATATTTCCAGATTTTCCTATATGTTGGTACATGATCCTTTCTGAATCTATACAGTCCTTTTATAGAAACAAGTTTCTCTATAACACTCGGTTTACACACAGGAGAAATTATTTCAGTGTTTTGTTTCAAAAAGAGAGCTGTGGACAGCTTATAAGGGACTTTGTTGTGTAGGTTTTAATTTTAATTCACTCATCCTCAAGAACAGAGCCTGACAATGCAAAACTTTGACCAAACAACGGAAACTGCTTTGTTCTGATCTTGTAAAGAAAATACATGTCAGACATGAATGACCTGACCTGTTTAATGTTTTTTGGTTATAGATTACTAAATTAACTAAATATGCCAAAGAATCATGTTGAGTGCATGACCGAACTGCTAACATACCCCCTACTTCCAAGACTAGGGAAGTGGTCAATCTTTTGCAAGTGGGAACACACACGCACTGCAGGCTATTCAATTGAAACAACAGCCTCTGAGAACACATTGCATGTTTTATACTACAGTAGACATAAATGGAGCAGCACTGGTGCTATTTTCTTTTAAGATATACAGAAATCAGAAGGGTGCAAAACTCAGCTCTCTCTCTTCGCCTGGTGTTTGCATCACTTAGGAGTACAGTTACACTACAAAGGTGTGATACGTACACGAACTTGACTCTAGCTAGCATGGGTAACAGTGACAGTGAGGATATGGAGGTGAGACTTCAGGACAGGCTAGTCACCTCAGTACAAGCCCCATCAGGGACTCTGGGTACATATTCATGTTGCTGGCCCATGGTCGGGTCTGGGCCCCTGTGTCATCACTGCTCATATTCCCTGTGTTGGCTAGATTAAAGCTAACCACACCGCAGTCATACTTTCCTTTGTGCTGCAGTCGTACCCTGAGTTTTGCTTTAATTTTTAGTTTAGACAACCCTCAACGCCGTGAAACTCCTGCTGAGGTTTGCTTGAAATCAAATGATTTCTATGGATACTTTTGTTTGGCTCAGGTTTGGTTCAAACTTGACTTAGGTTCTACATAAGGCTCATAAAGAACAAACGTTTCAGTAAATCCAGTCTAGATCTCAGGTTTGCAACAAAACCTTAAATCAAAGGAAAATGTGAAATGCCTTAATGAAGAGTAGGATATACTCTACCAGTTTTGTGTGCAGTAAAAAGAGTTACCTGTTTGTCTAGAGTAAAGACAGGCCAGTTGTGAAATACTGTATCATAAACACTAGCTACAACCCATAAACGTTACCAAATCACCCTGTACATACACTGGGTTAAATTACTAACTGGAGGGAACACTTTTGCAATCAATCCCATAATGATGTGTTTTTTGAATATCTATTGGAGTTGTTGGCTACAGACTTATACTATCCTAAGTAGCACTGAAGGGGCATTCTTAGATTTGGGCCCTGTATTCTGAATGCTAAGTATACAGATGTTTGTACTAAATAAATGCAGGATTAAAAATTTCAGAAGTGTTCAACTGACGCCACTAAATCTTGATATCAAAGTTTGGAAGGGCCATGTGAATCATACAAAAGCTATTAAATTAGTGGCAGAAGCAGGGAGGAGTTCAGAGGCAAGATATAGTGGGATCATTACCCTGTAATGCTACAGAAATCAAAGGAATTCTCAGCGAATAGGCCATAATTAAAGTGTAATCAGAAAGGATAACCCAACCCAGTTATTAGGTGCAGTCAGGTAAGGTCCTTTACCTTGAGTGCTTTATTCAGTACAAACTACGTATAAACTAAAGTACTCATCAAGTAACCAAATCCGTTAATTACTCATGAAGGGCATCATCCAAAACCCACTGAAGACAGTGAAAAACTCCCATTGACTCTAATGGGCTTTCTTTAGCTCATGCCCTAAAATCTGAATTGAGGGTTTGCCTTTCAAAAAGGGGTGAAGCTAGAGAAATGTAAATTAATTTGTCAGTTTGGAAATCTGGTTCTCCTATGGGGTAATTAGCAAGGGGCTGATTTTGCAGACATTCCCATTTGGGGGTGTTCCACTTATCATGGATATACTTGCAGTATGTTTTTAGGCATCCAGTAAAATGCAGTTGCACAGTTGCAAATGGCTGTTCCAGCCTAACAAAAAGTAAGAGAATGGATATCATTGTGGTATTCAAAGCACAAATAACCACAATATTATAATTATCTGCTAAATACCCTGTGATGCATATTAATTAAATATCACTGTAAGTTACATGGCATAATAAAACAAGGGGAGCTTTTTCAGCATCTCACACCTATGAAGAATGAAATATTAAGCACTCACAAATGACACTGGAATCTTTGTTGCTGTTAAATATCCAGTCAATTCACTGCTTTTCACAGAGGACTCTTAGAAAAAAAAATATTCTCTTTCTGAACCACGCTTTGAACAATGTTTCACCTATGCCATGCCCCCAGGGTGACATCAATGGGATGTGTGATGAGAAAGGAGTACACATCTTCAAAAGTATAAGACCAAAATAAAACAAAAAGGAAAACATTTCTTACCCTCATATAAAAAGAGAATTCCCTGACATTATGTTATATTCACAGTAAAAGGACTTTGAGGCTATCAGGCCCATTCAGTAGCAGGTTTTTGCCTTATTCAACCCTTTGCCACGATTAGTAGCCATTGACTATGCCACTTGAAGTTACTGTCATATTCCAAACCAGTGCAAGTCACAGTTTACATTGGCACAGAGTACCTCTATCCTGGGGGGTTTGCACCGGAGCAGTTACATGAGTGTAGCTACACCAGTGCAACTATCTCTTCGTAGATAAGTCTCCAATCCTGCAAAGTGCTGAGTGCCTCCCGTAGGATGTTGAGTGCCCTCGATGGAAATCAGTGGAGGCAGAGTTACTCACAAAGTTACTGACAGAGGATGAATTGCAAGTGTGATATGGAAAGCAGCAACTTATCAATGCTTTTGGCATTCACAGAGCAGCTGCATGCGGTAGACCATCACTTTTTGGCTAGGGAAACAAGCACTGATTGGTGGGATCTCATTGTCATGCAGGTGTGGGATGAAGACCAGTGGGTACAGAACTTTAGGATGCATAAAGCAACCTTCCTGGAGCTATGTGCTGAGCTGGCCCCTGACCTGCAGTGCAAGGACACCAGAATGAAGCGTGTTGCAATCTCTGTGTGGAAGCTGGTGAATCCAGACTGCTACTGGTCAGTTGCAAATCAGTTTGGAGTGGAAAAGTCCACTGTTGGGGCTATATTACTGCAAGTGTGCAAGGCAATAAATCGCATCCTGCTGTGGAGGACCATGACTCTGAGAAATGTGCATGAAATAGTGGATGACTTTGCAGAGATGGGTTTCCCTAACTGTGGTGGAGCAACTGATGGCACACACATTCCAACTTTAGCGCCAGACCACCTTGCCTCTGAATACATCAATAGGAAGGGATACTTCTCCATCGTGTTGCAGGCACTTGTGGATCACCAGGGGCGTTTCACAGACATCAGTACAGGCTGGTCTGGAAAGGTGCATGACACATGCATCTTCAGCAACAGTGGCCTGTGCAGAAAGTTGCAGGCAGGGACTTTCCAGATCACAAAATCATGGTGGGGGATGTGGAAATGCCCATAGTAATCTTGGGAGACCCAGCTTACCCCTTACAGCCCTGGCTCATGAAACCTTACACAGGACACCTGGACAGCAGCAAGAAGCGTTTTAATAACAGGCTGAGCAGGTGCTGCATGGTAGTCAAATATGCTTTTGGCCATTTGAAAGCTCGCTGGATGTGTCTCAGCGGCAGGCTAGACCTTACCGAGGATAATATTCCCATGGTCAAAGCTGCGTGCTGCACTTTGCAAAATCTGTCTGAATCTAAGGATGAAGGGCAGGGGACTGGACTCGATGACCTCTCGAGGTCCCTTCCAGTTCTAGAGTCTATGAGTCTATGAAATGTTTGCTCAGATGTGGAGCACTGAGGCAGAGCACTTGGCTGCACAGTTTGAACAGCCAGATGTCAGAGTGGCTTAGAGGAACCACTTTGACAATGAGGGACACTAACACGTCTGCTTTGGAGGTGCTTCCCTGATGCATCCATGAACAATTTTGGGGTCCAAGATCCATGCAACAAAATGCTTTAGAAGCCTTGTCTGAACAACTCCAGAGGTTGGCAGAGCTTTTAAACTCAAGGGCACCTGTTTCAATCAGTTCTGGCAGATAGTGATAAAAAGCTGTCACCATCTGACCGCAGTGTGGTAACCTATGTGAAATGTGGTGGTGGGTATGTAACTATCTTACAGAAGAATAAAAATGTCCCCATAACTGGATCCCTTATTTTTCAGTAGCCTCAGAAGAAAAGACAACAGTTGCATAGACAGAGATTTAATTATATGACTCCAACATGTGATCCCTCCAGATTATGCTGGAGACAGGATGGCATGATAGTGTGGGTAAACTTGTGCTGCTTGTGTCATGCAGAACATGAAGACTGCCTTCTGCCTCCAGACTATCAGTCTGACACCATTCACAAGAACCATATTCAGTCAAAGCATTAAAAAAAAATGAAATACCAAAAACCTGCACCCACACTCAGGCGAAACCATCTCTGAGGTTTAATAAAATCAATTCAGCTTTGACTTATACCCTCCTCCTCCTTCTAATTGTCTTTGCTTTGGCCACAACTGCAAGTGGTAAAATTCTACAATGAAGTTTTTTTATGGCAGTAGTTCTGTCCCCTATGAAATCAGAACACATGGGTTATTTCACATGTTCTCCAGTGTGATTTCCAGATCCAAGATATCCCTTGGGCATGCTTGAATATAAACTTTCGAAATGCCTCCACATTTGGAGAACTCTGTTCTTTTGATGTTACATGGGTTATCTGTTGCTGTAGCAAACTTTTCTCTCACCCACACTTGGCCATGTACTTCTTAGCTTAATGTGGAAGTCTAGCTTTAAGTATTTAATTGGTCTTTTCCATTTTGTTTCTTTATATTGTATTGCATTTCCATTGTCTCACTCCAGACAGGAACAAATTATTCTGCCAAAAGAAGAAACTCTATGTCTTTAATGAAGCTTTTGGATTGTACCCATGATTGATCTTAAATTAATCCACCTTCTTGTAAAGACTTTGTTCTTTTGCTAGCATCACAGCATTTGACATCATAATAGCTCAGTAGTGCCTCATGTATCATCACTGGCTTCAGAAATACCAATGGCAGCATATAGATTTAATGGTAGGAACCTTTCACCTTTCCTGGTCGTTGAGACTGAAAGTGCATCACCTCTAACGGAATAAAATTATTTGTAAATAATATCTATTTTTTTTTAAATGTAAGATTGCAACATCACCAGCTTTTTCAGACAATTTTACAATCTTGGGGGGGGGGTTCCCTGTGAGGGGAAAAACAGCTTTGGTGTGGATTAAATATGCCTCAAATTTAAAAAAAAAACAAGTTTTTAAATTCTGGCTTCTGCTTTTGAGTAGTTCTGCTACTGTAAATCAATGGGGTCACAGTGCATCTCATACTTATGTACATGCTTCACTCACGAATTAGCGACTTGGACTTCTTAATGACCTATGGGCCTCTCCAGCTCCCGCAGAGGCCAATGGGAGTCTTTCCACTGACTTCATCTAGAACTGGAGCAGACACCTAAATTACTCCCACAAAAGGCCAGACTGAAAGTCAGGCCCTTAAAAGGAATTTGAGTTGATGTTCCAAGTTTTAAAATACAATTGTAAAATTTCAGCTTTAGTTTTTTCATTTCTCTCTCTATTCCCACCTCTATTTCTCTCTTTCTCTGTTTCTCTCATCAGTGCTTAACAAGAGCAAATTATTGTCTGAAGTCTGACACTGGATTACTTAACTTCATCAAAAGCTACCAACCTAAACTTATCAATGCAGTATTTTTTTCTATACTTTATAACTAGTGAAATCTCCTCTTCCCAGCCTATACTCACTACCTACTTCTTTAGGACATTGTCCAGCTGAGGTTCCAGCTTCAACCAAAAGAAGGCGTAATCACAACAGAAAACAAGTTAACTGTATCAACAACCAAAGTACTTTTAGACAGGAATAAATTTGTTTTTACTTTACTTCCTTTGATGCTTGTGGCTCCAAGGGATCTATAAGGCATTTCTGCAAAATACCAACCAGAGAAGAGTAGTATCACTGCACAGCACTGAGAACTAACAAACTTAAATCTTGGATGGATGTGGGAGGGTCTCAGGTTTTGGATGCCTAACTTGAAACTCATGAGAGGGGCCTAATTTTCAGCAAGTTTTGGGTAACCACCCTCTGAAAATCAGGCTCCCTTTTGGTGCCTCAGACTTGACACACAAAACCAGACATACTCAAAAGCAAAAGTCAGCTCTGAAAATTAAGGTCACAGTCCCTCTCTCCTCTACTGGATAGACTATTAAAAGATGAAGATCTCTTGTAAGTTATCAGAAATGACAATGAATGTTAAAAGTGCCCACCCACCCACATCAATTTACAGCAAAATCAAGGACTACATAATTAGAGTTGCTGTTAGACTAATCAAAGACAGATTCTTCCCTAGGGTTGCTTCAGGCATAGTTTAATTTCCCCTGACTCTCTGCTTCACACGGTCAGGTAGCTGAGGAGCCAAGATTTTTCCTTGTTCAGTCCTGTAGCTGCTCCACAACTTTCCTGATCCATCCTGCACAGATAGCTTTCTAGTCCACAGGTTTAAAGGGGAAGGTTGAAATGCCACAATGACAATCATAGTTTTATTACTTCCTTCTCTAGTTATGCACAGGTGTTTTCCCACCACAAGACCATATTTCATACAGGACTAGGCAGTCATTTTTCAAAATGAGAGTGATATTAAGAAACCTAACCAATGGTCTGATTGGTAATGTGAAGCTTAACTTGGCTACTTATTTATGGGCAGACAGGATGGGTACTGCCAGGAATCCAGAGAAGCGGTTTGGCTCATGTCTAAGAAGGCTATGTAGTGAGATAGGGTTCAGAAATCACCAAACACAGGCTAAAAGGTAGTGTTTAAGAATATAACCAAATTCATACCAGGGGGTTCGTGTGGGCAAGAGCCAAGAACTAATAGCCTTTAACCAGTCATAGGCTTAAAACATAAAGCTTAAAAAGGAACAATTCTCTGTGTGTCTCACAATATTAGTGATAGATCTACAGTTATCAACCAACCAACCAACCTCTTTCCTGTTTGTCCTTTTATCCTCAGCTAAGTTTTTGGTTATGTACTTTGCTTTCCTGATTATTATTATTGTTAAGAACTAGGGCTGGCTGAATAATAAAATTTTTTTAAGTTGTTTTCCTTTCCAACAATTGGAAGTGGAGCCATTTTTCTGAATAATTTTGTAATTTGTTTTTGGATTATTTTTTCAGTCCCCAAAATATAAAATTTTACTAAACATTTTTCTTTATTGAAAATCCATTTTTAAATGTAAATTTTTATAAGTATTTTTCATAGATTCCCAGGCCAGAAGGGATCAATGTGAAAATCTAATCTAGCTTCCTGTGTAACTCAGGCCATAGAACTTCTCAAAAATAATTTGTACAGCACATCTTTTAGAAAAACATCCAGTCTTGATTTAAAAATTGTCGGTGATGGAGACTCCACCCTGACCCTCAGTAAATTGTTCCAATGACTAATTACTTTCACTGTTAAATATGCATTATTTTCAGTCTGAATTTATCTAGATTCAACTTCCAGCCATTGAATCATGTTATACCTTTCTCTGCTAGTCTGAAGAGACGATTATTAAATATTTTTTTCCAGTGCAGATACTCAGACTATAATCATGTCTCCTTCTGATAACATTTTTAATGTTTCTGATGATTTTTTTTTAAATCAAAACGGCACACTTTGCAAAAAAGTAAACATTTCAGTGAATATTTTAAAATAAATCATTCTGGTTTTGAAAAAAAAAAGACATTTTTCCAGCAAAAAAACTTTTCATTTGAAAAACTTCAACCACCTCTATCAACAATGTAATTTACAAGAGTGCTGTAAAATGCACAGAGGCCTGTACCACAAAACAGATCAGGAACATTCTCTCCCCCAAAGAACTAACAATCTAGGACTTGATCCTACTACTGATATGCTTGGCAGACTACTACCTCTCCACAGAGTTTCATTAATTTCCATGAGGCTCTGTAAGGACACAGTGGTCTGGTCGCTTGCTCTCAATTGCAGGATTAGAACCTACATGGATATTAATAATATTCTGACCTCTCATTTCCTTTCTCCTCACCCCCACCATGCGCTGTCATCTCCGCCCTATGAGATGGCAGAAAGGGAGACTTTTTACAAATACACGCTCTAGATCCAAAAATAAAATACTGTCTGGTGTGGGATTTTGTTGCCCATTATGATCTACACTTTCCAAGATGCCCCTTATGACTGACCAATCCACTCAGGAGTTCTTGTGCAATGAAGACAAATATGTTCCTCTCTCCGCATCCCCCTCCCCCAACCAAAAAACCAAACCAAATGCCTTCCGTTGGAAATCAGTCTGAAAAATAAGAATACTTGGTACAGGAGAACTGTGTTAACTTATCAGAGGGTAGCCGTGTTAGTCTGGATCTGTAAAAGCAGCGAAGAATCCTGTGGCACCTTATAGACTAACAGACGTTTTGGAGCATGAGCTTTCGTGGGTGAATACCCACTTCCTCAGATGCATGTAATGGAAATATCCAGGGGCAGGTATATATATGTGTGCTAGCAAGCAAGCTAGAGATAACGAGGTCAATTCAACGCCCCATCATCTCGGGCATTGGCACTCTCACTGAAGGACTGTCTGGATATATGGACTCTCTACTCAGACCCTATGCCACCAGCACTCCCAGCTATCTCCGCGACACCACTGATTTCCTGAGGAAACTACAATGCATTGGTGACCTCCCAGAAAACACCATCCTAGCCACCATGGATGTAGAGGCTCTCTACACAAACATCCCACACACAGATGGAATACAAGCTGTCAGGAACACTATCCCTGATGATGCCACAGCACAACTGGCTGCTGAGCTCTGTGCCTTTATACTTACACACAACTATTTCAAATTTGATGACAATATATATCTCCAGATCAGTGGCACTGCTATGGGCACCCGCATGGCCCCACAATATGCCAATATCTTCATGGCCGACCTGGAACAACGCTTCCTCAGCTCTCGTCCACTCACACCCCTTCTCTATCTACACTACATTGATGACATCTTCATCATCTGGACCCATGGGAAGGAGACTCTGGAAAAATTCCACCATGATTTCAACAGCTTCCACCCCACCATCAACCTCAGCCTGGACCAATCTACACGGGAGGTCCACTTTCTTGACACCACGGTGCAAATAAGTGATGGTCACATTAACACCACCCTATATTGAAAACCCACCGACCGCTATGCCTACCTTCATGCCTCCAGCTTCCATCCCGGGCACATCACACGATCCATTGTCTACAGCCAAGCACTGAGGTACAACCGCATCTGCTCTAACCCCTCAGACAGAGACCAACACCTACAAAATCTCCACCAAGCATTCTCAAAACTACAATACCCGCATGAGGAAATAAGGAAACAGATCAACAGAGCCAGACGTGTACCCAGAAGCCTCCTACTGCAAGACAAACCCAAGAGAGAAACCAACAGGACTCCACTGGCCATCACATACAGCCCCCAGCTAAACCCCCTCCAACGCATCATCAAGGATCTACAACCCATCCTGGACAATGATCCCACACTTTCACAGGCCTTGGGTGGCAGGCCAATCCTTGCCCACAGACAACCTGCCAACCTGAAACATATTCTCACCAGTAACTACACACCACACCATAATAACTCTAACTCAGGAACCAATCCATGCAACAAACCTCGATGCCAACTCTGCCCACATATCTACACCAGCGACACCATCACAGGACCTAACCAGATCAGCCACACCATCACTGGTTCATTCACCTGCACATCCACCAATGTAATATACGCCATCATATGCCAGCAATGCCCCTCTGCTATGTACATCGGCCAAACTGGACAGTCTCTACGGAAAAGAATAAATGGACACAAATCAGACATTAGGAATGGCAATATACAAAAACCTGTAGGAGAGCACTTCAACCTCCCTGGCCACACTATAGCAGACCTTAAGGTGGCCATCCTGCAGCAAAAAAACTTCAGGACCAGACTTCAAAGAGAAACTGCTGAGCTTCAGTTCATCTGCAAATTTGACACCATCAGCTCAGGATTGAACAAAGACTGTGAATGGCTTGCCAATTACAGAACCAGTTTCTCCTCTCTTGGTTTTCACACCTCAACTGCTAGAACAGGGCCTCATCCTCCCTGATTGAATTGACCTCGTTATCTCTAGCTTGCTTGCTAGCACATATATATATACCTGCCCCTGGATATTTCCATTACATGCATCTGAGGAAGTGGGTATTCACCCACGAAAGCTCATGCTCCAAAACGTCTGTTAGTCTATAAGGTGCCACAGGATTCTTTGCTGCTTGTGTTAACTTAATTTGTTTAAAAGATTTTGTATTTCATTTTAATGAAAAAGACTTGTTAGAATCAGAGTGATATTGTGAGCACTTCGGACTAGATTTTGCCACCCTAAGGGCTTGGCTACACTCAAAACTCCAAAGCGCTCCCGCGGCAGCGCTTTGAAGTGCGAGTGCGGTCGCAGCGCCAGCGCTGGGAAAGAGCTCTCCCAGCGCTGCATGTACTCCACATCCTCTACGGGTGTAGCTTGCAGCGCTGGGAGCCGCACTCCCAGCGCTGCGGCACTGTTTATATTGGCGCTTTGCAGCACTGTAACTTGCTGCGCTCAGGGGGGTGTTTTTTTCACACCCCTGAGTGAGAAAGTTGCAGCGCTGTAATGCGCCAGTGTAGCCAAGGCTTAAGTCACATTGAATAGTACCTTCCTTTGAGAGCCCGCCAGCCCACTCAATCAGAGTACTCTCAGCGTAAGGTATTATTCAGTGTAGAGATGGCAGCCTTGGCATGAGTTTATGACTGAGAGAGGGAAAGACAGACACACTCTCGCAGACACGCAGAGAGAAGGATATTAATGACCTTGAACAAATGATTCATTTTTCTTTCTTTTTTGTGCTGTTTAAATCCAAACCAATCTGAATGGTGTCCTGGGCAAAAATTGGTTTGGAGAAGCAAAGAAAAAATGTTGCCGTGGGCCTGGCAGGGACAGCTACTTTATTCTAACGAGCTCCTAGTTCTAAGCATCCAATATTAGAAAAGTTAAGTATACAACAGTCACTGACTTCAAATTAAGTGGCAATGAATGCAGATTTCCATGAAGATTCCACAAGTAGGTAATTACAGTTTTATTGCAATTGGAAATGGTGAAATAAACTCAGTCTCAACTGTCCCATACATGTAATTGATGAGTTAATTTGTCTTCAGCACTCTCACTGTTCTAATATTTCTCCATCGATGCCATGAAAATTAATAGGATGCAAAATGTATAAAATTATACCCACCAAGAAACCACTGTACTGTACCAGTGAGGCATATTTATTTCATCTGCCGATAGTACAGGGTCACCATCTTTTCTATTTTTCCCCCTTCCTTTTCTCTGTGACATTTTCAGACTTGACATTCTGTGACATTTTCAGTTTAATATTGCTAATACTCTGGCTGCAGAATTAAAAAGTATACCCAGAGGAAGGGCTGAATTCAGGCACATCAGCAGAGGACTACAGGGGCTGTTTCCTAACAAATATTTACATGTAAACAGCTCTTACATTAAAAGGTTTGGTTGAACTTTGTTGTTGTTGATGCTGCTGTTGTAGATTCCATTGCAATTCGCATCCTCTGTGAAGCCTGTGGTTTGTTAGGGTTCTTCTGAGATTCAGCCAGGAGATAATCAACAGGAATAAAAGAAACTGCTGTTCTGAAACATACCAGGGTTGTGCATGGAGAGGGAAGGCTTTCATAGAAGGGGATAGGAATGGCCTTCAAAGAATAATCACTCTTGCTCTCTACCTTGCATGCATACAGAGATGAACATGCTTATCCCTGTCTAGCTAGCTGCTGTAGAAAGGTATCATCCACAATTCTAGAAGAAGCCTATATGATTCCTTCCAACTGCTGTATAGCCTACTGTAGCCCCGTGGGCTTACCACTATTATATTCACTGCTTTGCATTATATTCTGCTTTATTATATTCAGCAGTAATGCATGGAACATACAGGCTTGTATCCTGTAAGACACTGGCTTCAGCAGATAGCATGAGGCTTGGGGCCTACAAACTTGACGCCTACAAACTAGATAAACTTAGGTAACCCATACATTTTGAGGAACTGGAGGTAGAACATAGGGGGGAATTGTGTCCATAAGGACATCAGTCAACCACAGAAACACGAAGTAATGAGGAAGGTGATGGTGATGAGGGAGATAATGGCTAACATTTCAGGTTGTTCTGCCAGGGCTGGTGTGAGTATGGATGTTCAGATGTACTTTCTGTATCATCTCTATCTACCTTACTGAGTTAGAGTGTGCGTGACTTTGCTAAATGTATCAATACATTACTTATGTGTAAATATAAAAGAGTTCCTATAGTGTAAGTGTTGCATCCGTGGGACCTGATCTTGGGACAAGAACCTTTCTACCCTTAAGTAATAACTGGGAATTCTTATTCATAATCTACAGCTCAGACTACACTACATGGCAATCCAACATCTGTGGTTCATGAGACTTATGTCTGTTTGGATAAGCATAATGTTAGATTTATATCAAAATAAAAACTCTGTCGTGTAGAGCACCACTCTCAAAGAAATGCCACATGGTTTACTAGCCTGGGGGCTAGAAAGCAGGGCTGTTTATGTGGGAAGAGGTGAATAAGGAGAGTTTGCATCTGTTATGGCTGCTGTGCTCCAGATTTGAGGCATGATTCTACCCCATGGAAGTCAATGGAAGGTTTGTCATGAATTTCAATGAGAGGAGGAACAGGCACTTAAGTGAACCATGAGACTACTTGCATCAAGGCTTTAAAAATTGCACTAACCTTGTCTGGTTAGTAAATGTCTTGTTTAACCCCTATTTAAATATTGTTTTCAAAACTTTAACTTGAATGCAAGGCCATTTTAGACAATAGAGATGACTGAAATTTTCCCATCAAAACTTTTCTTTTGCAGGTGGGAGGGGCGGGGGACAGAAAATGGCTTTTCCACTAAATTAAAAAAAATGCCTAGAAAAAATGTCCATTTTCATCTAGTTGCAGGTATTTGCTGAACAACTGAATCCCAATGTTGGGGGGAGGGAGAGGGGTTCAATTTTTGGTGAAAAGTCAAAACAGAGTTTGATGCAAATGAAAATGTCTTCATTGAAATGCTTCATGGGGAAAAATATGACCTCTAGGAGACAGGGACCAAGAAAACATTTCCACGGTTCTGCAAGCCTATTTCCACTTTACAGTGGAGTGTGCAGTGGGATGTGGTACACACATGGTAAAAGATCATTTCCTGATGAAGGCAAGTTAGTTGGATGTTAATACAGGAAGAGCTGTAACAAGCAGCTTGTTAGCATTCAGAGGACGGAAGGGGGAGCCAGTATAACATGAGAGCAGCTCCCACCCTCTTTTGCTGTCATCAACAGGTGTCTCCAAACCAGGCTGGGCTCAGACTGCATAATGATATAAACAATGCAATGGGGAGAGCCCGAGAAAGATACAGTTCTTTAGACAAGCACAGCCATCTGGTGCATTGAGCTTTCCTTCAGTCATTTCTTTTATGGAAGCAAGCTGGAGAAGAAGCAATCATTTAAAGTGATGGGATGAAGCTTAAATAATAATAAGAATGTCATCGCTATTTATTTATATTACTTAGATTTATTAAAAGCACCTAACCAAGTTCCAGGCACGTGTATAAATATTGAACATACAAATCAAAAGGCTGTACCACCAAGAATGCCTGACAATAGAGCCCTTTTAGTATCCCAAATGGCCCATTTAGCAGTTAACAACCCACCATAAATAATCATCTCCCACAACTAGCCTTCCCAAATCCCCTGGCATACACCTGCCTGAGAGGAAAGATGAGCTTTGCTGTCCAGCAAATGCAGGTTGCACCTATCTAACCACTCGGGGCTGTGTCAGACTGTCTGACCTTGCTCCAGCACGCAGTAAGCTGCAGAAGCCAAGAACAGATCCCCTATTTCCCAGGTCTATCCATGGAGCCCTGTGGACACGCTAGTGTTTGCAAGCTTGAGCTTAGCATTACTAATGCATCTATATAAATATCATCATCCATGAAGCTCATTAATATTTTCTTTTGCAGCGTGGTTGTTTTAATGATTATACTGCAAATACCGTAGAGAAGTCTAAAACACTCTCATTTTCTCATGATTTTGCTGAGCATTCAAGTGCAAATAATAGCTATTTTCCCTCTCCGCATCTGTCTGCTGTTCTCGTCATATTTTTTTCTGTTGTAAAAGTAGTCTTCTGTCAGCATTCAGAGCTCCATCTATTTTCATTACTCTTCAGCTTCCCTTGGAGCTCTAATTAGTTTAAAGGTAACAAAGATCAGACCTGTTACAAAAATAATTTCTTAAATGTAGGAGTAATTTTATGCTTCCCTTTTCATGGTGTCCAGACGTGTAAGTGCAGTTGCAGGCATATAGCTAAAAAATATCAAAAGGGAAGCGCCTGAGTGGCTTAGTGGATACATCTCTTCTTATGTCTGCAAGCTGCTGGGTAACAACTAATGTGGCCATAATTTGTTATTGGATTCCTCCCACCCCATTATACTGTCTCCATGTCCTACTCATTATCACAGCAGAGACTCAACCCACAATGGTGTGATCAAGGATCAAAGTTCAACTGAGGAAAAGACAACAGAGCCAAGAGAAGCTGTACTCAGCTTGTCTGAGCCATAAGTCAGTCTTTGCCTGCCTTATATTGGCTCCCTCTTCCAGGAGCTGCGTGGAAGCAGAAATCCTACATCATGGCAAATGATGTCTGCCAGATCCTGGTTAGACACTAGAGTAGTCTTGCCCAACTAACCCATTCATTGAGTGGAACGAAAAGCTGGCAGAATAATAAAAAGTACCTATGTAAAAAAACAGTTGAATTATGACCATATTCCATTATACCATGCTCCAGCACTTTTTCATTTGCTAGTCACAAATACTTGTGCAAATGGACTATTTTACAATGTTTGAGGAATTTGTATGAATACCTGTATTTGAAAGGGAAGTATATATTTGTGCATGAACAACACTATTCAATATTCAAAAATGTGGTTTTCATCATTCACCATTTTCCTGTTTAAAATGTCTGCCACCAGTTAGAAAAGGAAAATAATACTATGCAACTTAAGTGACCATGAATAGTTAAAGCAAATAGTGTGCAAACAAACCAGAGGTTGAAAATTGTTCCAGCAAATTGATGGACACTTGCAAATAACAAATACATTAATAGACATCAGAATCAGTTTGGAAACAAGTTGTAAACTGAAAAAAGCTAAATTTGTCAGATCATTTATTTGTTATGAATAGTTCAACTAGCTCTACAGGTAGAGAAAGGCATGAGTCTGAATAATGAAAATAAAACGACATGAATATCATGTTATTTGGAACATTCTTTTGGAACCCACATTTCATTCATGGCCTAATTTGAAAAAAATGTGTGTGTGCAATTGTGGATGCAATTATGATTGTCTGAGCAAATTAGGTAGGTGTCTATACAAATAAACAGATATCACTGTCCATCCAAAAGTAAAATACCCAGATTGCTGTGGATCTGGCCTATAAGAGAAGAAGAAATTATTAGAAAAAGTCCAGACAAAAAAACAAATGGGTTTTGTCATTTACTTAGAATCCAAACCTTAAACCAAATCTAAATCCCTGAAAGGACCAGAGGTCAGACTGGAAATAAATGATAGTTCTCTTCCAACCTCTGCCCACATCCAAGTTCCAACCATTAGTAATGCCAAAATGAGATGCCACGTACAGTGTGTTGTGCAAATCTTAACACAGAGTCATCCTTCTCCTTCCTTGTGAGCTTTGATGAGTAGTGAATTAGTAAATGAGGCCAACATTTAAGCTGTCATAATTAGATTTAAGTGTTTACTACTGGTGAGGACCCATTTATATATTTAGGAGTATATTTACTGCATATTTGCACTGACTCTGACTTCAGCTGAAACCCAAACAGTGATCCTTATGGCAAATGCTTCCAAGTGAGCAGGAGGAATTCTCCCTCTCTCTGAGCCAATAGCAGCTTTGTTAATCCACTGCATCTCAGCCACTCTTTGCTTATTTCAAAGCCCTCACATTTCACTTCTTGTTCGAATCCTGGGAGAGTCTACGTAAAATTATTTTCGGAGCACGAAATACCCATAACACAAAACAACCCACACCATAATGTGACATGTTTCAGGAGCTGCACTTACGCAAGGTCAGAGCTGAGCAGGTTCGGGAATTGAATTGTCACCCCTACAGATGGTTCTTCCTCCAGGTCGCAGCAACAATGTCTTTGGCACAGGAGAGCTTTGGTTGCAGTTGTCTGAATGCATCTGGCCTGTGAACGCACACAGAGAAAACCTCCCAAAAGAGACATGTCCATTGCTGCAAGTCACTTAATCTTCATGAGCACAGAGAGACACTAGAGAAAAAAGAATGCAAAGAATAACAGGAAAAGTAAGTAAAATGTTAACACGGGGAAAGTAAAACAAGCAGGAAAGTCAAGGGAGTGACAAATCAGCACACAGTTAGCTTCTGAGTTACAACAATTGCCCCTAACATTTTAGACAAGGGAAAGAATGTGTGGCTTTCATTTGAAACCATTCCTTTCCTTTTCAGAACAATGGTGGAAACGTGTCAAATCCTTCATTTGTTTAACAATCAAAAATAGGTTCTGGTCTTTGGGGATGCTCTACTGAAGGTTAAAGTTAATCTGCGGAGCGGAGCAAACTGAGGGCTGCACACAAGCGGTAGCTATTAAGGTTTTAGGAAAGCTATTTTTCTTTTAGTATTTACCATTTGCTTTCACCTTCCTCCTCTTTTTTATGGGTAAACTCTTAAAGAAATGATGCATTGCACTGCAATTTATCCACAATGAACAGTGAAAATAGGGAGGAAAAACAACATAATAAAAAGACATTAAAATGTACATTTCCAAAAGCAAGTTTCCTCAGTTTCTTAGGCACTCATGCATTCATAATTTCCATTTTAACAGAATGACAAAAAAATTGTAAACAAAGTGATTCCTAGGGAAAAGCTATACTTAATGTGCATGCAAAAAGTTTTGTTTTGTCAAAACAACCTTATTTCCCCTGAAGAAGAAATGGGTTATTTTGTTGAGGATTGTGATGGTCCTGAAATATAGTGGCAGCATTTGTAAGGTGGAGTGATGGATTCAACCACACAGCATGTTATGTTCTGCATGACACAGTTCAGCTTAATGATATTTTATTGACATAATGAGCTAGGCAATTTTGTCAAAGTGTAAAAGAAACAGACCCCTCAGGTATCTGTCAGAAGTAGAGGTGATCTGCCCAGGATGGGCTTCACACTGTGTTTTGGGTTTTATCCCCAGTGTCCACTTGTCACTAGTGTCCATTCCTGATCTGGTGACAGGTTGTTACATAGCGGGATGCTGTCTTTGCTGTCTCTGTCCTTTCTCTGACGGTTATACATAGGGTTTTTTTTTTCCCCTCATAGCTTTTTGATGAAAAGTCTTTGATCCTTTGTGATGATCTGAGGCAATAACATTTTTGCATTTCCTTCAGTGAAAGGCCCAATTGCAGACTCTGCAAAATCAGCCACCCTATTTGTGTGGCCCCTTTAGATTAACTGCCCCTGGGGGAATACTCCTAAAGCAGGGACAGCATGAAGCCAACATGGCTAGTACTACAGCACCCCCTCTATTCAGCCCCTGTTTTAGGGGCATGCTGGGGGAGTGGTTAGGGCTGCCAAAGGCACAGCCTAGAACCTGGCCCGGAATGTTCACTATCCACTGCCAGTAGGGGTCTTTATTATACTGCGGCTGAGACTAACCATGCTATTTTACAGTGCAATACCACAGTTACTACTGAATAAGGAATTCACATGTTGAGAAACATAGTCTTGCTCATGTCTCAATACCTGTAAACCAGTACTTAGCTCTTTGAAACTGTTTGATGTTTATTTTGATACCACAGGTTGCTTATATTCATATTTCACATATTATGTGTATCAGTCCTTAGAACATTAGTGTAATAATTTCTTGATAGCAGAGGTGTGAGGTTCATAAAATTATTGGACTAAACCTATTCTGAGACAAGTGATGTGTAATGATTTTAAATGTATTGATGTCAGCAAAAACCAGCTGGAAAACAAGTAAAGGTAAAACAAGTTGCTGCTGGCATCCATAATTTTGTGCCAATTTATCAAATCTAAAAATTAAAGACAAAGTTCCTTTTTATTTAAAATCTACTTTAAAGGGACACTATCAAAACAACAATTAGACCTGAGTGAATAATGCACAATAGTGTTGATGAACATTTAGTGGATGGATCTATCCATGTTTCTGTGCTTTTTCGTTTGCATTCATATAATCATTTGTATGGGCGTAGTTTTGTTTACACAAGCATTTAGGGAATGTTGTGATTTATGTAATACTTGTATCTAGTTACTGTTTTATAGCAGAAGTGTGATATTTAAGGATGCATATTAGTTTTCATCCTAAGCCCGTTTGCAGAAACTTTCACTGAGTGGGATTTTCAAAAGCACCTAAGTGATGAAGATGGGACTGGTGCTCTTTAAGTCACGCAGGCACTTTTGCAAACCCCTCTCACTGCAGCATCTGAACACCTCACAGACATTAATGAATGTATCATCTGGACATCTCTGTGGGGTGGAGAACTATTATCATGCTGGTTTTACACCTGGAGAGCTGAGACAGAGAGACTAAGTGACTTGTCCAAAGTCACACAGGAAATCTGGGGAAGAGCTAGGAATTGAAGTGATATTTCCTGAATCCCATTACAGCGCCTACATCAAAAAACCTCTCCTTTGGCATTTCCTGACGTCTGCATACTAAGGCTTTGTCTACACTAGCCTTTTTTTCCCTTCGAATATTCCATCATTACTACCCACAGTGCAATTCCACTGCTGATAGCAACAGTAGAATTGCTAGCACTAAGTATTTTTAGCATTGTGTCATCTAGACTTGCTCTGCGTAGGAGTTAGACAATATGATGGTAAAAACAATGGTAGATGCCAGGTCCTTGTCTGTATTAAAGCCATCGCTGAAGTGGAGTTAACAGCAGGAATCTTGTATGGAAAAAGGGATAATGTAGACACAACCTAACTGTGCATATTTAATGTTCTCTTAACATCATTTTTCTACTGGATAAACTTCTAGTCATTGTGTCAATTAGAAGAAACACCAAGAACAACAAATAGCCAAAGCAAATAATTCATGAATAGCCCATAGGCTGAAAGAGACAGGCATGACAATTTTGTTAAGAATTTATGCACCAAAGTCTGTTAAAATCAAAGGAAGAATTCTATTGATTTCCATGGGCTTTGGATCATGCCAAATGGGACAGATTCATAGTTGGTGTAAATCAGCATCACTGATAGAGCTGTGCCGATTTATACTAGCTGAGACTCTGACCCAATGAATACACGTGTAAAAATCAATTAGTGACAATTAGTAAACAGAAAAACAGCGCCATAAAAAATCCACCACTGTGCATGCTCACACATTAATAACTGAGCAACTTAGAGTGGAGGATAGAGTGCGTGCAATCCATCACTGCAGAGTTTCTTCAGCCCACATTCTGGTTCATTCTCTTTCACTTTTTAATATGGAACTGAAACATTCAGGTGCGTCAGTCTAGGAGTTCAGGAAGATTTAAATGGGACTTCAAGAGAGGATGACAAAAGGGAAGCTGTCTCAGCAGACTGAGTCTCTGTGATAAGTACATGAGATATCCCAGGATAGGCAGTCGGGAGATCTGTGTTCTATATTTGCTGTTAGAGCCTCAGATGGATGGTTCTATTTTATTATTAAAAATCATCACTAACATGTTATGGAAAACATGTTAGAGAGCACTATTCCCACCCGTCTGTATTCAACAACAGATTCAAGATAGCTACTACAGCAGTGGGGAGAAAGGGATTTCCATTTAGTGGAGAATTTTGACATTTCTAAATTTGGTATCATTCCAAATGGAAGCTAAAACCAAACATTTTGAAATTCTCTGCGAGAAGGAATGGAGCCCCAGCTCCAGGGCAGCCTGTCTGATGGGCTGTCCAAGAGCCATGACCCTGGAAGCCATGAGGTATCTGACCCCAATGCTTTCTGGCAGGTGGACCGCCAAAGAGCTGGGTGGGCAAGCTAGCCATTAAACCAGGCAAGTTTCTGACAGAACCTGGCAGTTGGAGTTCTGTCTCCCCTCTGCCTGTATTGTGTTGAAACATAATTGAAATTGAACCATCTCCACGAAACATTTTGATTTCAATGAATCAGCAAATTCCAATGAAAAAATATTTTGCCTGAATTTTTTCTAGCAGCTCCAACAAAGAGTTCCTCCCTCTCTCTCTCTCTCTCTCTAGACCGAGACAGAAACCTCCACCAATAGAAAGTCTACCAGTGGAGGAGTTTCTGTCTGCAGAAAGCAGCTGTAGCTTCTATCCCATCAGGGGTCTGCAGGCTGACCAGACATAAAAGACAAGGGCATTGTCTAGAAAATAAGTGTTGAGCCCAGAGTGGGTGTGCAGTGATGTGCTGATTCAGCACATTTCCACAGCAACCTGCACCTGAAAGGACACTAAAGAGCTGCCAGCGGAATTTAAAGTTGTTTCCCTGGCAGTAACCCTGATGGAGAGCAGCGGAAGGAATTGTGCCTGCCCTCTCTGATGGCAACGAATCCCATATGGGCCAGAAAGCCTGGCTGATATAAGACAGTGTACATTTCTCTCATCAGCAAAGGTGAATCAGACCCCTGGTATGTTTTCTTCTGTTGCTCTATCAATCATTGATGCTCAATAAGGAAGACATGTTCACATCCACTTCTAGAGTCTCTCTTCCTGCACTTCCTCTACTAATACTACGAGCCAAAAATGCGCTTGTCTAGCTCTGATAAAAAAATGTGACATTTCCTCCTAGAGTTGCTAGGTTTTATGCCTTTAGTGTTTGATCCGGCTACCAAAGTTTCAAGGAGGAGGGACATGTCATCTGATAACTGGTCAGGTACAGTCATTCCAAGATGTCTGTGTTTGGTGTTTCTCAGCTGAACAGTGAAAGTGCAAAAAGCATGATCAGAACAAGAGTCTGAATGCTTTCATATCTACTTTTATCTCAGCAAATAATAATCTTGTTTTTAGTGATGACCAAGGCATACTTTTTAAAAACAAATAAAAAATAATCAGCCAATCAATTTTAAAACAGAAACACCAAGGAGGTTTATGTAGAATATATAATGAAACAAAAGATCTATCCATAAATGTATACAGCAGTGTACAAGATAGATAAGAAATGGTTCCCTCCTTGAAGAGAAAGCATAATTGAAAGGCCAGATTTCAAAACGCCTGGGTGCTGAGCATTTCCTGAAAACCTGGCCCATATTAGACAGGACACAGGACAACAATCCAGGTAAGCAAGAGCATAGACAGAATCTGGTTTTAGCCAAGATATCCCAAGTGCATTACAACATTTTGAGTTAGATGCTAGAGATTAGTGTCTTTTTAGGAAGGGTAGCTATTATAAACCCACCAGTAAACTATGTGACATTAGAACTTGCTTGAATGAATAGGAGATACTAGGGCTACCCCTATGCTTTCCAGAGCTTGTCTTCAGATCTTTAACTTTCTGTGTATATATCACAGATCGGAGAAAAGAATCTTGATGAATATCTCATCCAAACAACACTACCTATGTGATGGAAGTTCCCACCTACAGCAAATATTGAGTATAGCCCTAAATCCAACAATTATAAAGAGTTAAAAATACATTGTAGGCCTGTTGTGAACAGATTTTTTTTTAATTTATACATTGGAATATACCATTGTTTTAAAGATATAAGGCTCATTTCTGATTGTTCTGGGTTCTGGCTTCCTCTGCTTGAAATGGGTCTTGAATGTCATATAATACAACAAAATCTGTTGTCTGTAAACCTTCTTTCATAGTATAATTAGCCAGAATATCAAAGAATAGATTTTTCTGGACAAAGAAGTGAACTCTTATTCTCAACAGTTTACATTTTGGACTTTATCCCTAAAATATGCATTGGATAATCATCATATTGAATCATCTACGATTTACCAGTAACCAGAAAGGGACAAATCTATTTATTTATTCCGGAAGTTTTAACAGGTTTACAAATCTTTGCCATGTAAATATCAGAGACAAAACAATAATCATTACAACAGTGAGCTTTGTTGAGAGAAACATTATTCAGTGATATAATCATCAGATCTCTACTTAACAGGGTGTTAGCATATTATAGAGTGAGCATATTTACATTAGGGACTTTTTTTTTTTTTTTAATAGACCTTCGTTTCCTCTGCTAAGATACAGAGTGCAGCCAAGATTGTGTTTCTGGTAAGATTGTCACACAATGCCAAAGAACGGTACGGGCCAGTTGTTTTCTGGCTTCTACCAATGGTTGCTGGAATCTGACCATTCTGTTTTGCAAAGACACAAAGACAGATTGTTCCACTGCATAGCCCGCATCCACGGTGATAGCCACCCTACTAATATCTGTCAAGGTGTTCTCCTAAGTTAAAGTGGTAACAGTAAGAAAAGGGTAAGTTCATTTGTATGTATGGAGTTGAAACACGAGCAACCTCCGTCACGTATAGGTTTAGCATTTACCTATAGATGTGCAACACGAAAATGGAAATCCAGCGAAAATGGCTCTCTGTTCTGTTACAAACCCCAATATTTTGTCCAGGTTCCTTTAAAAAAAAACTCAGTTTTGAACAAACCAGAGCTGGTTAATGGTTTCAGATGCTGCCTACAAATCATCACCTTCTAGTATTGGTTATGCATGCTGGTAATTATCTGCAATTACTAACTTGCAAATGCATTTGTCTCTACTGTTACTTTGTCCTCTTAGCTCACTCACCGTTTGTCTTATTCACCAGTTGCATATTGTTTAAATTCTAGATTGTGAGCTTTCTGGAGTGAGGATGGTCTGTGTTATTTGCCTAGGATAATAGGGCTCTAAACTTTGTTTGGCTCTTTACGTGCTACTGCAATAAAAACAACAAATAATATGAACGCATGAGAGATTTAGTGGTAACTTTGCATAACTCAGGGTGTGCAAAATCACATAGCCTGAAACAAAGAAACGGGCCTAATCCTCAATGGTGCTGAGCACCTAAAACTCCAGTCTAAGTAAAAGCAGAAGTCAAAAATGTTCAATACTTCTCAAGATCAGCTCCAAGATTAGGACAAAACTCCTATAAATGTTTTGCATAATTCTAAATGAACCACGGTATCTGGCAAACTTTCACCCAAATAACAATCTCGACCCTGGTTATAGAGTAGCAAGGTACAGAAAACATCTGAACTGGTGGTTCGATAAGATGACAGTTGTGTCCTATTGCAAATGCCATGATATCACATAGCTATATTAACCAAAACTGAACTCACAAAAGAGTGCAACTGCCTACCATAAGATGTCCATTTAGGTACAGCCCTAATCCTGAACCAGGAAAGTGTCACAAGCTGAAAATGTTTGCTCATTAGTAGCTGACAAAATTAATCTTCTTCTTAGCATATGCGCCACATGCCTCAGGTGGCACATGACCAGGATTCATCACCAAATTTGATCCACTGGTTGGATCATTCGCTTCCCCAGACCGGGCCAGGTACTGGCAGCACGACATGAATGCTGCTCCATACTCCCTTCTCCCCCCGACAAAGTTAATGGCAAACAAGACAGAGTTGGTATTTCCATTTGATAGCATAAAAAGGCCATCAAAATTAAGCAGATATATTTGGATTTTGAGGAGTTCGAATCTAGTTTACCTTTTGCTAAACTCGAAATGTTACGTTGCAGAGGCTGGTCAGAGCTAGCGTTGCCAACGTTCTAATTGCACAAAACCAAACACCCTTGCCCCACCTCCTGCCCTGCCCCTTCCTGAGGGCCCACCTCTAGTCCGCCCCTTCTCTAAGGCCCCACCTCTGACCTACTCCATCCTACCTCCATTGCTCACTCTCTCCCACCCTCACTCACTTTCACTGGGCTCTGAGGTGGGGCCAGGGATGAAGGGTTTGGGGTACAGGAGTGGGCGCTTGTCTGGGACCACAGGGTTTGGAGTGCGGGAGTGGGCTCAGGGCTCGGGCAGTGGGTTGGGGTGCAGGCTCTGGGAGGGAGTTAGGTTGCAGAAGGAGGTTCTGACATGGGGCATGGGGTTGGGGTGTGGGTTTGGGCTCCAGTTGGGTGAAGCTTACCTCAGGTGCTCCCAGCAGTGGCGCAGCAGGGCTAAGGCAGGCTCCCTGTCTGACCTGGCTCTGCACTGCTCCCAAAAGCAGATGGCTCCTCAGCTCCCATTAGCCGGGAACCATGGCCAAGCAGCTATGTGCGGTGCACACTGCCTGTGCCCACAGGCGCCAGCCTGCAGCTCCTATTGGCCACAAATCCCGGCCAATGGGAGCTGCGGAGCCGGCGCTGGAGGTGCAGACATATGCTGGCTGCTTTCGGGAGCCATGCAGAGCCAGGTAGGCAGGGATCCTGGCTTAGACCCACTGTACCACCAACCAGAGTTTTAACAGCCCAGTCAGCAGCGAGCCACCAGGATCCCTTTTTGACTGGGCATTCCGATCTAAAACTGATGCCTGGCAACCGAAGTCAGGGCTGAAAGTTAACAGCTGCAAAGTTGGTGGTTATTTGAATTTTGACTATGAGAAAGGTTAAATTTCTATGCAGGGCACACTACATAAGAGATTAGCTCAGGCCATAGGGGGAGCGGGGAGAAGAAAAATCCACATCAGTTTGGATAGTTTAATACAGATTTGAAAATATAGAAGATACTTTTCAAGCACTATAAAGGGGGTTGTTGCTGGGCAATGCATCCTTTACATTTGATCTACAGCTTTATTCTGATTTGACATTCAGTAAAGCATTTGCATTTTAAGGGGTCTTGGTGTGAAGCTCAGTGGTCACTGAAATGGCTCTTGGCAAGGGTAGGGAGAGACATCACGTATTTGGAATTTTTCCCTCTGCTGATAGTAATAACCATTTGGGGTCAGCAGTTGGCAAACAACAGTTTTGTTCAACTCCGACAATCTGGCTGTAGTGGCAATTGCTCATAAACAGCCAGCATGCTCCAGTTCATTAATGTGTCTGCTGAGGCTCTTTTGGTTGTACTGTCTGTTAGGTAATATCTAGTTTCATGCTAGGCATATTTCTGGGAAGGTGAATGACTCGCTTTAATTTCTAGTGGCAGCATTTCAACTCAGAGCTCAAAATGTGGCCTTGAATGCTAATTGCTGAATTTCTTCATCAGTCTGGAAACTGATGGCCCCTCCCGCAGGACCCGATCTTCTCCTGAAGCAGTCAATGGCCGCAAACACCTTATGGTTTCGTGATAAGGTTTTGTCAACATCTTTAACATTCAGGAATTTTAAGCATCACATGCTGTAGACTTTCTCCTTCTGAACAGGAATTACAAAATATTCTGGCACAGAATGACAAAGGGGTGCTTACTACACTGTATGTTAAATTGGATGCACACCTTTATTTGCTTGGTTTTAGGATTCCAAGTTCATGAGATTTTTTGTTTATCATATGCTTGTGAAATGGGCATGATGTATGTCACATCCAGGTGAATTATGGATACCTACAGCACAGTCTTATCAAAATGAGTTACATTAGTCTTTCCTGGGACAGCGCTGGTTTTGTTCGAGGAAATTTTGTTGTTGATTTTCTTTTGTACTTTCTAGGCATCATGCAGAAAATGTTATCACACTGGGAATTGTCTTCTTCGCCACACCGATAAGTGAGTGAACTCTAATTTTTGAGTGATCCGTTGTGAATTAAAGTGAAATACTCTAAGTCTGACTAAAAAGGCAGAGATTCTTGCTAGGATCCAGGCAGAGATATTGCTGAAATCTGCTGGGGGAACACTGTCTACAGGTACCTGCCCAAGTTTACAGTATTTAGTACTCCCATCTATAGTGACGGTCCATTGCTTACAGTCTCTAACTGGAGTTGCTCTTTTAAGAAGACACTTGTTTTTCCTTGGTATTGGAGAAGGATCTGAAGATTAGCTTATGGAACTCCTTGGAATGCTAGTTCTACAATAATCAGTTTTTTATGTGGAGGGCTCTTATCGCTAAACACTTTCTGTTGCTTATGTTTTTTATTAACTTGCATTTGGCGCTCTAGAACAGACAAATAAACCATTGAAAATTCCAGCTGACCACATCTGTGACCATGTTTAGATGACCCAGAGAGCCATGATTTTATGGTTTCAAGAGAGCATTTCTCTAGCAGTTATAAGACTAGGGGGAATTAATAAGATACTAGTGCAGTGGGACTATTTATACTGACCTGTCAATCTGCATCTAGAGGTGCAAGTTCTCCCAATTACTTGATTAATAATGAAGATAACCAATTAAAATAACTAAATAGTATGAATATACAGGCAGGCCCGAAACTTTTATTACGTATCAAAGGGAAGTTTGTTGCCTGGCACAACAGTTGCTGATCATGATGGTCCCTTCTGGCCCTAAAGTCTACGAGTAGGTGGTTTTCTGAAACCATGCTGGTCTGCTCTGCCTTTGCTTGCTGAGATGAGTGTGATGAGCAGCCAAACAACAGCGTCCAGTGGCAGCAGAGCAGATATAAAAATAAAAAAGGTCAATCATTTGGTGACATCTTTTCCCATCTTTCTGAGTATTTTAATATTAGAGTAAATTTGATTAACGATGACAGCCTCCAGTCTGTTGAAACTGGAAGGGGTTCACCAGACTGAAATTGCGCTATGATTGTTTGAACATGGATAGGCAAAGAGGTCTTCTTTTAGTCTGCATGGAAACTGGCCTGTCAAACAAAGGGGATTTTTTTCTCTAGCATTAGGATAATTAACACTCTGTATAAAGAACTGGCATGTGGCATTCTCAAACATATATTGCCAATGGGGTTCATGTCATTTGTCATTGTGAACTGATCATCCTGGCACCATTGTCTCAGTTTTTCAACTGTACCGTGACTTGATGACATTTTGCCGTGGCAATATTTTTGGCCCCATTATTATGTGCTCCGTGTACAATGTGATTTCAGTGGAAGTTAGGAGCCTAAGTACCTTTGTGGCTCTAGGCTATAGTCCAAGCAAACACAGGGATTTATCAATTGTGTTATGGTACTAACCAAAGGTCTGAACCAAGATGTGCAGAGAGACTCAGTGAATTGCCAAAGATTGCAAAGAAAGCCTAGCACAGCTGGGAATTGAACCCAGTTCTAGTACAATGGGTCCTAGTACACTGCCTGAATCACAAGACCATCCTTATTTCACATAGTAGTTAATGCAGTGTGTTTATCCCTATATGCAGGGATTATCACAATTGTGACAGAATTTGTTGTTGTATCTTATCAAGGTAATAGGGAATTCTAAAACTGAACAAATAAAATTCATCGGTGGGGTTGAAGTGGTTGTATGTAAAAGTTCTCCTAGTTTCAAATGGGCTTTCCATTAGAACTGGCAAAATCTTTAAAACTGGTGAAACTATTTCAGGGCATCCATAGTAAATGATTGCTTCAGCATAAGTTTGGCACTTGAAAGATGCAAGTACCTAGCGAGTATAATTTGTACGCTGTTGCAATATACTGACACTGTACATGTGTGTTTTAAATATCTCTTAGCCATGAAAGGTGTAGAAGGGATGGCATAGGATTCAGATAGGGTGTGGTAAATGTGAACAGGCCAATGGTTTTGGGTACTGACATCTGTGACCATTTGGGTGCTGTAAACAGCCTGGGGTGACTAGAAGAGGGGTTTACACTAAACTAATCCCAATTCTATTTCAGAAATTTAGGTCCTTGCCCCAGACCTCTAGGATCTTTTCCAATGTTGGTGACTGCTGGATAGTATAACCTGCTTCAATCCCTGCTGTGGTCCTACAAAACTGTTGGTTGGTGGAATCAATTTTTATTTTTAGCATTAAATGTAAATTCCATATACTTATCCTATTATTCTGATGAATCCAATTCATTAAAAAAAAATCAGTGTGTTTATGCTGCATTGTCTATATTGTTTGTTTATCTTTTTCACACTCTCACTTTGATATATTTGTAGCCTTCTTGAACCCAGTTATTTCTACTATGTCAATTTTGTGTTTTGAAGCACTGAGACTAATTTATTCTTTATCACCCAGAAACTACCTTCAGCATATCAGATTTACCTTCTAATATATGAACAGAGATAGTTATTCCTAACAAAATACTAGCCAACCAAACTAGTACATTTTATATTCAGTGTATCACCCCATCTTAATGGTTTGTGGTACTCTATCAGCATCACAGAAACAGAAATACATTGACAAAAATTAGAAACTAAATTATGAGATAATTTTTAATTATGTTTTTAATCTCAAAGTATATCACACAAAATCTACGCAATGTCCTGTGATGAAAGCCTTGTGATATTAAAAGCTTTATAAACCTGACCATCCACTCTTACAGGATCGCAGAGCTCGGGCTCCAGGTCAAACCCAAATATCTACAAAGCAGCTTTTCAGGCCTAGGAGCCCAAGCCCAAGCCCAGTGAGCCCCAGTCAACTGATCTGGCCAGCCGCAGGGCCTTTATCCGTGTGGAGACATACTCTTACTCTCAATTTTTAGAGGGAGACAGCATACATCCCGCACGCTATAAAAATAAAAACAGGACTGTATTGTACAATAATTGTCCCAAACATGCTAGCTTCCAATGGTACTGTTAAAGGGCTATGTGTCTTTACTAGAGAATACTGTAGGATTTTAGTAGTTGTTGCTGCTACTGCTTTTGTTTTCATAAGGGATACATGGGGCAGCAGCTCTAGCAAGGTATCTGGGACCCACTCTGTTAAGTGCATCATACTGCAAAAATGAAATCGTAAACTCAGTCAGTGTCTGTGCAGGCAGTCAGTAAAGTCATCTGAGCAGCAGGCAGGCACAATCCCCTCTGGCCGTGCCAACAATCAAGCTGCTGAATTTTGCGCTAGCTGCAAGCAATGGATCAGTCTCCCAGATAGCCACAACAGAGAGGACAGTAGTAATCCAACCCCAGTGTCAAAGAGGCATACGTTACAGATGTCAGTTTTTATTAGAGATACGCCTAGAGTCCAAACCGTACTAGCTCTCTGAGATGGCTCTGAAAATTTCTAGGAAAGCGCTGCTCTCCTCCGATTTCAGCATAATTTGGGCTTTCCCTGGGTTCAATCTCAGCCAATTCTGAGTCATGTTAATATGGATTTCTGATATTCAGGTCATAACACACTGCTTATCCCTTTCAAATTATCATGAGAATGACATACAGTATCACTAGGTATCATCGGCATGGCAATTTGTAGCTCATAGTTGTCACCAAGACGGAACATATAGAAACGAAAGAGCATATGAACCAGTGCAAACTGCATATATAATCCTTGCAAGGCTTGGTGAGAATTCACCATAGCTAAAGCTTTACCAGCTCTTCCGCTTTCAGCCAGATCCTCAGCTCCTACAAATTGGCATCCATTGACGTAAATGGAACTACATCAGTTTACGACAGCTGAGGCGCTGATCCTCCAATTTTTAAAAGTGAATGTAATGCTTGTGAAAGGTGTAAGAATGGCAGCCCAGGAGCCTAAAGTCCTCTACTTATCTACAGAACAAATACAAATACAGGGAGTGAAAGTTTCCCCACAGGGGATGGCAATGTGCCTCTGCTGATCTGTAGGGTTCACTACTTGAGCTGACAGAGCAATTCATTCTTCATGTCCATTCAGTGTGCTACTTCTCTGCTCCCACTGTCAAAATGGATACTACTTATGATTGTCTTATGTTACGGACACCTGTCTATTAGGAACTGATTTTTCACATCCACCATTAAATGGTAATAACTTTTGTTCAGCAACCTCCCATTCTGGTTTGAAACCAGCAATCTATAAATGAAAGGCTTTGGATCCCATTACCAATTCCCTAAGAGCAGGGGGAAGGAACTGGGACCATTATGAATCCCCTGAGTCCTCAAATAAAGTTATTCAAATGAAAAATACAAGAGTATCCACATCTTCCTACGAAGAAAATACAACAAATAGTGCTTGGGTGCAAAAAGTTTCCACAGCTCTAATGAAGTTAGAAGAATCAATAGTTATTTCCTATTTTCATAGTAAATTTTATATTACAGTGATGAATCAATGAACATGACAAATAGCTTTCGTCTCTGGGTATCTAAAAATATAGGAGATAAACTAAATCACATTTTTCTCATCATATTATTTCATATGTATGTTTAAAATGTGTTTATTTTAGTGTTCTCTTTGTGTGTACATAAAGTTGTAACTTGAATTCAAAAAGCATAGATATCTTCAGCTCCTTTATTAACTTGTTCACCTTGTAGAAATTGTTCCTGTCAATATTTTAATTTCACTGAGACTGAATGGGAGAAAAATGTGGCATTCTAAGCAGATGGTTGTCACAGACTGCATACCACAATTAAGAATTACTATACAAGTTTATGCAGCTTGATACACTATAAACAATTCCTGCATATAAATGCTGAATGAAATTGGCCTTGGAGAATACTTTAGCGAGATAATTCATTTTTGTTATTTCTCTCTCTCCCATACACTCTTTTTTAACATTTCTAAATATGAAATAATAAGACTATCCAGTGGCAGATGCTGAGTCTGTCTTCAGTTTTGTGGCACCTGCGGCAAGTTCCCTGAGATTCTGCCATTTAACTAAATGAGGACATGGCAGGTAGCTCCTGCCCCACAGCAGGGCTGTTGCAGACATTTCCAGAGGCTTGGCACTGTAAATTGTAGTGCAGAGAACCAAAGCACTATAATGGAATGCAAGATGCACGGAAAGACTCTGAGATATAGCCTCTAAATATATTATGATTCAGCTTTTCTAGTTACTTTCTGAACACCGGGAACTATTGGCTTAGATACAGAAATACAAGAAGAAATAGAGTAACAATACTAGCTGGTAAAATATGCAAAGAACCTATATTTTAGAATTGGATGTTTCACTCATTAATAACCCTTGTTAACATTTAGTTAATCTCTTCATTCACAGGGAGGCAAGAGGACTCTGATAAGAAGCCAGGATTCATGTGCTGTTTGGGAGTTCCTGTCCGAATATGGAACTGCACATTTTGCCAGCCTAAAACCTACCAGCTGAAAAATTACATCTTCCCTTTACCATCTCTCTCTCTCTCTCTCTCTCTCTGTCCAGCTACTACCTCTGTCTATTCTTTACTTCTTAGCTCCTCAAATAGGCCATTTCCAACCACTACGTTGACTTTCTTGTTCTTTCTTTATGATTTGTTTTAGAGTAACACCTAAAGGCCTCAGCCAATCCTGGGGCCTCGTTGTGCTAGGCATTGGATATACATGTACTGAGTAAGACAAGAGCTAGTATGATTTAGTTCATAGGGTACAGAGCTGAGAGTCAGAAGACATGGCTTCTATTCTGACTCTGCCACCGACCTGCTGTATGACCTTTGGCAATTCTCCTTCCACCCTTTGTCTGGCTTATCTATATAGATTGTAAGCCCTTTGGTGCAAAGTCTCTCAGTTTGTACAGCACCTAGCACTATGGAGCTCTGATCTTGGATTCTGCTACTGTAAATAGCCTGTAAGTGCTACTGTAATATAAATAATAACAGTTCCTGCTCTGAAGGGCTTACAGCCTAAATAGACAAGACAGACAGAAGGAAAAAAAAAGATACAAAGTACAAGCAGAAGATTGAAAACGGAGGCACTCTTCACCTTGTCAAAGTGACTGTAACTTCTTGAGACTATACATGCAAGTTGCCCTACTGCCTTGCATCTATTCCAAAATGTACCCCTTCTAAGAGCAAGTACTTCTATTAATTACTTGAGCTGTGGTTAAATCTGAGAAGCCCTGTGTTGCTACAGATGCTTCTGTAACAATATTAGTAAAAACACTGGGACCAGACCTGTTTGACCCCCAAGATTGAACGTGGAAACAGTAAGGTGGCTTAAAGCTAACTTTACCTATATACCTTCTCCCACCCTACCATGCCAAGGTCACATGCTGAGCACAGCAGAAGATCCAGCCCACTGTCTTTTGGAAAGGTAATTTCCCAAATTCTGTAACAGCACAGAATCATAGAACCATTGGGTTAGAAGGTAGATTGGTGGATTTCAGAGGGGGAACCCCTTGTCACCGTGAAGGCATACTTCAGCATCTGCTAAGGTGTCCCAGCAATATGTAGTATGGCATGTTAGCAGGTCCCCAGCATACACTGTGACAGGTCAGCAAATGCCTGTGGCACTCAATATAGCAGAGACATTGGGGCATATAGTAAGTGCCTGCAGCTGAACAGACTGATAGATATCTAGCTGTACAAGTTATTTCTAACTGTTCTCCCAGTCACATGCCACAATGTGGCTTCAGACTGCAAACTATGGTGGTTCTGGTTGTGTGGAGGTTGTTTTGTTTTTTTTGTTTCTGTTTCTTTGGTTAGGCAATCCACGCCTAATACAAAGAACCCAGCCTGAATTTGTTTAGGTAACTAGTGGGTGGGTTGTTAATGCTCATGACTAGAAAGCAAGAAAGTGAAAATTTCAATCCCTGCACATCTCTTGTTTGAAGGGAAGAGAATGGCTGTGCCACAGCTTTCATTTCTATTAAGTGAGAGACTGCTGATTTGTCAGTGGTAAGTATTCACACAGCAGCATCCTTCCAAATAACAACAAGGAAATGGCTTCACTTTGCTTTCGGGGATATATTAAAGAATCCAGACAACAGCAAAGCAAACATGTTAGTACGAAGCATTGTGTTGATGTCAAAATGAAAAATACTTGATGTTGATGCACAACGGGTATCTTGTATCTTTCAGTCTCAGTCCATCATATTTAATCGTGGCTGATTTAAGAGGTTTAAGCATTTCAGCTGACTCTTGATGAGCCTTCTTAGGGAAATGAATTTTTTCTTTATTCATTTTATAGGTCCCTTCAGCTTTAACAAATACCCACAATAGAGATTGTCCAGTGGGTAGAAAGTGTTCTAATTTTATAATCTCAGATCTTTCAAAATTCCATCTGCAGTGCCTATGCTGAGGGGTGATCTCCACTGATTACCACAAAATTCCTCTTCACTACTGCAGCACTACAGATGGAATTCTAGGGTTCCAACTTGTAGTGTTTAAAATGTAAAGATTTTTGAGTTATTTATAATAAATAATAAAATGGCCTTTGGTCAAAAATTATTGCAGACATGATAATGGGTATCAGAATTTTTCATTTGTCAAACACTGGGTTTTTGGTAAATGAAAAGTTTTGATACTGTTTTCAATAAAAATATCAGGAAAAATAGATCTGTTTTCAAAGCTTTGAATGGCAAAGTTTCAAAGTTTCTCACAAAACTAGTTTCAGCTAACTAATAATAAACAACAAATGACATGCGCTTCAAATGACTGGATGATAACAAGGCGCTGTTAGTGGTTCTCATCTATATTTTATCCTTCCTGCTGCCCTTGTTTCTCTTGAAATAACTGCTCTATGTCATGAGCCGCCAGACAAGGATGCACTGCAATTCAGAGCTCATCACAATGCGAAAGCTTTTGCAAGATGTAGTGTAATAAATAGATCACATCTTTTTATCAGATGCCACTGTTGTGTGCATTATAGACATTGTCTTATCCAAAATAGTTAATATCTTAGAACATGAGCAATATGGTCACCTATACAGTGGGTCATATCCTAGTCTGCGGTTGGGAAGGCCTGTGCTACCAGTGCAAAGCTTCCCTAAGGCCAGATTACTTTGCCACTGGAAGTTTTTCCAGTGTAAATGGATCCTGTTGGAGGTCGAGCCCAGCCTTAATAGCCTTACCTACCACCACTTTCCTGTGACTGGTGCAGAGAAAATCACTTATGAATCAATAAAATAATAATAAACAGAATACAAATTCACCCTCATTGGGATCTGAATCTGCAGCATCCAGACTATGGTAGAGCTGGTCAGGAATTTTTCTTCAAAATGATTTCCTGATGGAAAATGCCGTTACTGCAAAATCAAAATGTTTTGATTTGATTTTCTATTGGGTAAATGAAAAGGAAATATTTCATTTTGAGTCAGTTGAACTGACTTGAAATGCATAGTTTCAAGTCAGTTCAAGAGTAAATCTCCCATGGGATAGAAATTATGATTCACACTCAGTTCTGACCCAAGCCTTCAGGTGTCCAGTCACCTGCAGTACCACAGCACTGGCTGAGAAAACCACCTCCCCAAAGTATCTCACATGTTTTCAAAACAGGTCATGTACCAAAAGGCAACTATAAACACTGTACCAGCAAAATATGGTTTTATAGGCAGCTAGTTACTGGACTAATTACTTAATCAGAACACTTCTGCTAACACCCACATACTGTGTCCTTCAGAAATGAATAATTCAGAGTATTCTAATGTACAGAAACATAACAATGGTAAATGAATAATAATGTATTAATAAAAATAAACAGTAATAAGGTAAAGTAATTAAGGTCTGCTAACTGACAGATGCCTCTTCTTCACCCATAAATATAATCTAATTGATCTCTTGGAAACTATTAATTTTGCTAGCCAGGCCCAAAATCTGGGCTTCCTTCCTTAATTCGGCAATGATACGTGAGATAGCTTGTCAGTTATTCAAGTGGTGGCTAGCAGTAGTTACTCAGACTACTTCATAATCTGCAAAGGTAGCATTGCAGTTTTGACAGTGTTTTCACAGAAAGGATTCAGCTTCCGTGTTTGTCACTCAAATTAAAATCAGGCTAAGAGGCTTTCGTCTGATAGGGCCTGACTTAAAGTGTGCCACTGCCACTGACTTTCCTGATCTTAAAAAGGCTGATAAAGGGGAAAAGAATCATCAGTCAGAAACCACTGAGTCTCCTGGTCAATGTGTTTTTGCATCAGCTTCCTTCACTTTGCTTCACATATTTAATCTGTGTATTGTTTCTGAAACATAGTATAATTTCTATCAAACCTCGTGACCTGACTATTTATTTGTATCACAGTAGAATCTGGAGTTATTGAACAAACATGTAGTAAGAGACTGTCCCACCCTAAAGAATTACATTGTAAATAGACAAAACAAACAAAGAGTGTAAGACAATTATACCCACTTCACAAATGCAAAACTGAGGCACAGAGATTTGAGGTCCCAATTCAGCAACATACTTGAACGTATGTCTAATTTTAAATATGTCAGTAGTCCTATTAGGACTGCTTAAGTTAGGCATGTGCTTAAGCAGCTTATTGAATCAGGGTTTACATGACTCACCAAAGGTCACACAGAAATTCTGTGGCAGAGCAGAAACTGAATCCCGAGCGCCAAAGAGCCAGTCCAGAACTTCAACCACAAGACCGTCCTTCCTTTCTTCATTGGCAAGTTGAGTGACTTCACTCCAAAATTAATAAAATATTAAATGTACAGTGAATTCCCACCAGGTGCGGGGTACAAAACTGTAGAGAACAGCTCTTCCCTGGCTTCCTTTCCATGGTGGGAAGTGGATTCCCTGTGGAAAAGTGGACTAATGGAGACGATAAGGTGAATCACCTTCTGCTACCAGGTTAAAGTGCTCTTTAATCTAGTGGAGAAAAGCATAACAAGAAGCAATGGCTGGGAAACTACCAAGGGAAGTGGTGGATTCCCCATCTCTTGACGTCTTCAAATCAAGACCGGATGCCTTTCTGGAAGAGGTGCTTTAGTCAAACACAAGGTATCAGGCTCAGTACAGGGATAAGTGGGTGAAATGCAATGGCCTAAGCTGTACAGGAGGTCAGCCTAGAAGATCTAATCCCTTCTGGCTTTCAACTCTATGAAGCCACTCCCCATACAGCAAACAGCCTTGCTGACTTGTGACATAGACTATGCATAATACACTGTGAGCCACTTCAAAGCCTTTAATACAGAAGTTAATCCATTTTGTGACAATGTGTGTTTTCAGTTCAGTAGATGAAGGATCTGTCTTTAAACCATCCTTATTATGCCTGCTTAATATGGAATCCACTGCTTGATCCCTCCTCTACAAATCAGTTATGATTATGTGAACTTTATGTCCTCTTCTTCCTTTCATACATAACTCATGTAATACAGCTTCAGAAATCACTGTGAAATTACCTTTGCAGGGAAGAAACATCTTGAACATTAGAGGTTGGCGATCATATATGCAATAAGCATATAATGCTTAATTAAACTTCTGATCCCCCTAGTATCCTGAAAAGTATGTGTTGCATTCAGTACCTCAGTTAGAAGAACCAGTGAAATGACTGCTTAGTATAGATGACAGTATCGTCTCATCAGCATTCAGTGCTGCTGCCATAGGACAGAACAGAAGAAAGCCCAATACAGGAGAAGGCATGAAGAGAAGTGCTAAAATGTGTTTCTTAATTGAAATGGGAAGGGGAAAGGAGGAGGGTAACACTGAAGATATGGCCTGTGGCTCTTTGTTTCTGAGACAGTCTTTCCAGTGAAGTATGGTATATGGTAAGTATGGCGCTTTCACTAACATTTACAGCATTTAGGGTTGATCGTACAAATATATCTGCATGAATATCTGAGCAGAGCATATAGCATGGTATAACTACTGACATGTCTGCCAATTTTAACTGGAGTTATGTCAGTTAACGTGGCCATAAAATGTTTCCTACTTTAGTAGCAAAACTCTATTTCTAGGATCCTGATCCTGCTAGGTGCTGGGAGCAGATGGTGCTCAGCACTTTGTAATCACCCTGATCCAAAGCCTAGTGAAATCAGCAGGGAGTAGAGAAGTCTTTTCACTGATCTCCAAGAGCTCTGAATCAGGGCTCAAGTCTCTTGTGAATGCTTCCTTCCATCCCATCCACTCCCAGTGTAAAAAAACAACAACAATGGTATGTGGCGCATCCTGTAAACAAATTAACACTGGAAGACACTGTGCAGGCTACATTTTGCTCCCAAATACACCATTCCAAGAATGAAAGAACAGAATTTAGTTCAAAGTATAGGCCACATTGTGAACACCTTACTCTTACTGGGATGCTCACCAGCTGGCGTAAGAGGTACTGTATCTGGCTCCATGTAAGTAGGCATATATCGCAAAGAGTTATTTCTTCTTCCATTTACTACTTAGGCACAAAGACCAGCAGGACTTTATCTTGGGATTTTGGGGAGGGCAAGTGTTATAACTCTTTGGAACCCACGCTGAATCAAACTGCTCTCCATCACATATGTAACATGACAAATTTTTCATGAACTATACTGAAAAGTAACTAGCTGTATGTTATATTTTACTGAAACATACATGTCCTGCTACTCATTCCCCTCCTTTTCCTTCTCTATACTTTTTCTTTTGAAAACTTTTTACTATTGCTTTGCAACTGTTTAAAAATGTACATCTGTACAACAAATAATAATCATATCTCGATTCTTATGTGCAGAGAAGCAGGTGGTAGTTAACAGTGACTTTTATATAGGTACATTGTTATATCCTTGAGGGCAGCCGGTTTAGGAAGAAATCACTTGAGGCCAGAGAGCAGAGAGCTAACAATGCTACCATTTATTTATTTATAGACATGGAGCTCACCTATCCGGCCAAAGCTGGCTGGGCTATCCCCTAATAATCTAACTCAGTTGCCATAGGAACAAAAACCATGACAACCATATACACAACATATTCTTCCCCCCTTAATAAGAACATCCCCTAAATAAACACACACTAGACTAGAGAAGGAAGGTAGACTGCCTCCATTTCCGGCTAAACCCCGGGGGATTATTTTGCCCCATAACTGTGGGTTCGCCCTAGCTAAAGATCCAGCCAATGAGGAGGCCTTCTGTCTCTAGGTGGATTACAGCGAACTTCTGTGTTGTTGCACCGAAAGTACCATGGGCTCAGGGTTCGCAGCACGAACGGGTGAGAAGGTGGTATCAGCTCATATTGGGCAAAGGGGTATCTCAGCCACCAGCAGTAACGGAGGAGAACAGTCAGGAACAGGTGATTCGTGATTCAGTGTCTCACCAGAAGAAGTGAAGTCAGACCACTCAACTGTAGATGTGTCTTGAGGACTGACATGACCTGGCAACAGCTGATCTACATGTCGCCACCAGGTAAGATTCTCTGCAGTCCGGACTGTGTAGGAAACAGGTCCTGTTTGAGTGATGATCGTGGCAGGGACCCATTTAGCTCCGGAAGTATAATTCTGAGCCAAAACTGGCTGTCCCGAGCTAAAGGTTCGGTCTTTTGCTCTGGGTGCCCATCTGATGACTTGATATTGCTGCTAATGTTGCACAATTTGTTGGGGTTCAGAAGGTTTCAGCAGATTAAAGCAAGTGCACAGCTGTCAGCCCATCATTAGAAAGGCCAGGGAAACCTTGGTCGTAGCATGAGGTGTGTTTCTGTAGGAAAGTAAGAAGGTATCCAGACGCTTTTGAATGGAGTGCTGTCCCCTTGCTGATTTCAAAGCGTGTTTCATTGTCTGCACAAATCTTTCAGCTAATCCTTTGGTGGATGGATGATATGGTGCTGAAGTGATGTGGTGTATCCCCATTTGCCTCCATAAAATTTTGCAACGCCTGAGAGATGAACTGCGGTCCATTGTCGCTCACAAGTTGTTCTGGCAGACCGAAACGACTAAAGAGTTCCTGTACTTTTTGGATAGTACTCTGTGCGGTAGTGGACTGCATTATAGAGACTTCTGGACATTTAGAATGGGCATCTACTGCCATCAAGAACATGCTTCCTTCAAGGGGGCCAGCAAAGTCAACGTGAATACCTTGCCACGAGTTTTCAGGCCAGTTCCATGGGTGTAGGGGTGTCCACTGGGGTGCATTCCTCACACTCTGACATGACATACAAGCTTTTGTCTTCTCTTCAATAGCACTGTCCAATCCAGCCCACCAAAAATAGCTTCGTGCAATTTCCTTCACGCACACTATTCCATAGTGACCGGAATGTAGCTGTTCTAATATCTGTGATCTCAGTGGTGGTGGAATAATGACACATCTCCCCCACAACAAACAACAAGATTGGACCGATAACTCTGTCCTCCTGGACATGTAGGTAACAAGGTTGGATGAGATCGGAGAGGTTTGTCGAGATTTTCCATGCATCACCAGGTCCATAACTTGGGACAATACTGGGTCAACGCAAGTTGCCTTCTTTATCTGAGTAGCAGTGATGGGTGTATTCCCTACCTGTTCAAAGTAGAAGATGGCACTATCTTGATGTTTGACCAGCAAAGGCAACCTTGAGAGGCCATCTGCATTGCTGTGCAGAGTGGATTTCCGATATTTGATTTCATATGTGTGTGCTGAAAGTAACAATGCCCAACGTTGCATAGGACTAGCAGCTAATGGGGGAATGCCTGTGAACGGTCCAAAAATTGACGTCAGAGGTCGATGGTCTGTGAGAAGAGTAAACTTCCGCCCAAACAGGTACTGATGTTCCGAATTCCAAAAACAATTCCTAATGCCTCACATTCGATTTGGGCATAGTTAGTTTCTGCTTTGCTTAGATGCGTGAAGCAAAAGCAATAGGTTTCTCTTCTCCCAAAGGCATAATGTGTGACACGTCTGCTCCCACTCCATAAGGGGAGGCATTGCAGGCCAACTGTAGAGGGTAAGGATGGATCAAAGTGCGTTAGAACTTCAGAATTGAGCAATGCATCCTTAGCTTTGTTAAATGCAACATCACAGGCTTCAGTCCACTTCCAGGCCTTGTTCTGCCCAAAGAGCTCGTGAAGTGGTTTTAGCAGTGTGGCTAACTGTGAGATGAACTTTCCATAATAGTCAGTAGTCCTAGAAACGAGCGCATCTGGCTTACATTTAGAGGTGGGGGAGCCTCCACAATAGCCTTAACTTTTGCAGGGGCCTTACGAAGACCCGCACCATCAATGATGTGTCCCAGATATTCAACAGAGGGTTGGAAAAATTCACACTTGTCTTTGTGAACTCGTAGGCCATACTCTTCCAGTCTTTGTAGGGTAGCCTCTAAATTCTTTAAGTGATCCTCTTCATTCCTTCTAGTGACCAGGATATCATCCAGATAGCACTGAACTCCTGACAAGCCACACAAGATCTGGTCCACAGCCCTCTGGAACAGGGTGGGAACAGACGTTATTCCGAAGGGTAGGCGACGGTATCGATAAAGCCCCTTATGAGTCACAATAGTCAACAGCTCTTGGGACTTTTCATCGACGTGCATCTGTAAATATGCTTGACTCAGATCAATCTTACTGAACTTTTGTTCCCCAGCCAGACCTGCGAAGAGGTCATCGATGCGGGGAAGCGAGTATTGCTCTGCACACAACACTGGGTTGACAGTGATTTTAAAATCACAAATCCAGAGAGAGCCATCTTTCTTCACTATTGGAATGATAGGAGTGGCCCATGGGCTATCGGTAACTGGTATTAGGACTGCATTGGTGACCAGGCACTCCAGGCCTGCTTCAACTTTTGGCCATATGGCACAGTTCAGGTTTTCAGATATTTTGGTGGACTGTCAGGTTTAATGTTCAATGTCACAGTGATTCCCTTCATACTTCCCAGATCCTCTCCAAAAACAGCAGCATGTTTCCTTAGTATAGGGATTAGACTGGTTTCTTCTTTAGTCATCCGGTGCACTTCTGCCCAGTTCAGCTGAATCTTCTCAAGTCAAGACCTACCTATTAAGGCTGGGTAATTACCTCGCACCACAAACAGTGGCAATCTAGCAGCCTGTCCATTGAGCTCCACCTTAACATCAATAGTGCCCAACATGGGCACAGCTTCTCCCATATACATCTTCGGAACAGTTTTTGTTGCCTTAAGCGGAAGATGCTGTAGCTTTTCTTTATACACAGTCTCAGAGACCTGCAAGACGACTGCACCAGTGTCGAGTTCCATGCGTATAGGTTTGCCATCCAACAACAGGGTTACTCAGTATTCATGTGAGCCCACTGCCAAAGACAAAACATGCAGTGGCACTTCCTCTTGCGATGAGTTGTCACCTTGATCATCCTGGGTCTGCTCTAGGGTATGCAGGGTTCCTCTTTTTGTCAGCCAGACCACAGGCCTCTTTTTCTTTTGTTTACAGGCACACTCAATGTGTCCCTTTTTGCCACAGTGTCAACACACCAGGTCCTTACACCAGCATTCTGATGCCTGGTGACCTGGCTTACCACAGCAGTAACATTCCTGACTCTGCATAGTTTTGTAGGTAGGTTCTTGTGACACTTTTTGCACCCTAGGGAATGCACTGATGTATTGCACCTCCCTTGTAGCCAGTTATATGGAGACAGCAATATCAACAGCCTTCTGTAAGGTAAGCTGAGCCTCTGTCAGTAGGTGCTTCCGTATAGCTTCACAGTACAGGCCACACACTAACCTGTCACGCAGGGCATCATTTAACATCCCCTTAAATTCACAATGTTCTGCTAGCTTTTTTAAAATTGCTACAAATTGTACAACTGTTTCATCTTCTTTTTGGTCTCTTTTTTGGAACCAATATCTTTCAGCAATTACCAGTGGTTTTGGGGAAAAATGGGACCTCAGGATTTCCACAATGTCACTGTAAGATTTAGTCTCAGGCTTAATAGGGTGTAGTAAGCTGTGTAGCAGGGAGTAGGTTTTAGCCCCTACAACACTTAAGAATATTGGCACCTTCTTCTCTTCTGTAATGTCATTTACAATAACAAAAAGCTCAAAACGCTCAGTATACAAATCCCACTGCACTATATTCTCATCAAAAGGTTCCAGTGGCCCGGTCAGAGTAGCCATGATTTTTAGTTTCACTTTCACAGTCAGTGCAAACAAGCAGTTTTTGTTTGTCTATTTGTTCTTTACCTTGACTTCTACTTCCTTCTGTTGCTGGGGCAGCACCGAGATCACATCCTTGTCGCCACTTGTTATATCCTTGGGGGCAGTCAATTTAGGAAGAAATCACTTGAGGCCAGAGAGTAGACAGCTAACAAAGCTGCCATTTATTTACAGACACGGAGCCCACCTAACCGGCCGAAGCTGGCTGCGCTATCCCCTAATAATGTAACTCAGTTGCCATAGGAACAAAAACCATGACAACCAAATACACAACACATATAAGTAACAATTCTTGTGGTATGTAGGGGTACACACCTGACTCAACTGCTATTCTGACATAAAACTTCCAAACAACAAACTTTTTTTTAAATAGTTGTTTAAAAGACACTAAGCACCTGGCCTGATAAACCATCTCACACACCCAAGAGTAGTAATAACTAATATTATCATAGAACCTAGAGACCTTAACTAACATCAGGGTCTCATCATGCTGGGTGCTGTACTTAACCTTGTATTTCTTTTCACTTGTTCTCTCTAGGCGAAATCCACCTTGTGCTGAGAACAATGTTAATGCACCATTTTACTTGCACTTGTACCCTATTGTGGGCGGCTTAAGTGATGCTTAGACTAGTGAATTTTACCCTTTCTATTCAGTAGTCTGATGGATTTGCACCATATCTGATTGTAACATTGCAGTTGCATAGAATGTCTTACTTATGGTGGTGTCACTGTATTTTAAAATTAAAGAAAACCAAAATACGTTTTTCTCTCTCTTTGGGTTACTGCTCAATGCCTTTGCAGAATTACTTTAGCAAGTTGTAAATGACATATGTTGGGGAAATTCATTATCTGCTCACAGATAATATAAACTGGGGGCTGTATAATGACTGCTGTGCTGTGAGACACAGGTACAAAGCCTTCATCTCAAAGCCAGGGAAGTCCACTGATTGAGGAGGAGGATGCCATCCTCCCAACAGAACTAAGTGTGTAAAGTTTTTAGTGTTTTCCAGTGTGTGCTGCCCACCTTGCTGCTCCCTTGGTTTCTGAAACGTATGAGTTGTAGCAGGAGGGGTGGGTTTTTTCCCACCCAATGTCATGAGCACAATGTTGCCTGTCTCTACAAAGTCAGACATTCTGAAATGGCTGCCAAGATGTCCGAGAAATCAAGCACAGCACAGTGACAGCTAAAAATGAGCAGTTCCTTTCTTTTCTTTTTTTGTCCTCTATGAGACTGGTGTTCTGCAGGCAGAAGAGGCAGAGCTGGATTTTAGAAGCTTTTTACAAAAGAAGACTTTTGCAAGAAATCTATGTTCATTTTTAGAGCTGGTCAAAAAACTTTTGTCTATCAAAAATGCCTTTTCTTTTGACCCAAAATGTTTTGTGGAAATGTATCAGTTTTAACAAATTGTTTTGGTCAAAGGTTTCACAGGGAAAAAAAAATCACACACATAAAGCCTGAACAGCCAATAGCCCAGTGGTTTGTGCACTCAGTGGAGACGCAGGTTCAAATCCCTGGTCTGTCTGACTCAGAGTTGGTACTTGAACATGGGTCTTCCACATCACAAGTAAGTGCCTTAACAACTGGGATATTCTGGAGTGTGTGTGTGTGTGTGTGCTGGGGGAGTTACCAAAAAATTCAGGTCTCATTTTTATTCTGCATACAAATGAAAACAACTTTTGAAACCTCAAAAGGGTTCACAAAATGGAAGGGTTTCCCAGCTGAAGCTGGCATTACTCGTTTTAAGTCTTACTTCTCTGGTGCAGGGAAGTAGGGCACTGAGGTGCAACCAGGGGAAAATTGAATATGATCTTCACAGGGCTAATCTGGTCTCCTCATCCAAACAAATTATTCCAAAAACAGCTGTAGTAAAATCATCACCTACCCTCAGGAAGAGCAGTATTAGCAGGAGTTAAAGTAAGGCCTTGTCTACACAAGAAAGTTAGTGCAGAGTAAGCCAGGGTATGAATTTAAAGCACACTAACTACTCCATACTAACTCCTCATGCAGACGTGCCTATAAGTGCCTTTGTGAGCTTTAGTCTGATACATTTCTGAAGGGTATTAAGTTAAAACGCACAAAGACACTTTGTAAGCAATGTTTACAGTGTCCACTTACCGCATGGAGTGCCTGCTCCTGGCGGCTCTGGGGATTAGTTCTTGCCAGGTGCTGCCTCCTCTGGCAGTTTCTCTACCCATCATCTCTCTCACTCTGTGGCCCTTCTCAGTCCCAGAGCTTTCTGTTCATGTCTTGGCACTTCGGCCAGGTTACTGAAGTCCTCCCCTTCCAGGGAATTCAAAGTCCTTCTAGATCAGCTGTCCAACGACTGGCATCTCCACGCCCTGCACCACTTCCTAGTAGCTGGTGGGGGAACACAGGCCCACCCTCTACACTGGGTTTCAGCCCAGGGACCCTAGGACAAGCAGCCACGGTCTGTACAATCCTACCCCTTGCTGCTGTTTCCCTGGGCTTCCTCCTACCTATCTGGCTTCCCTCTCTTCCTGGGTTTGCCAGCCCAAGCTCCCTCCTCCTAGGGAGTGACTGTAGACTACTTCCTAACAATGTCTTGCTGCTCACAGCTCCTGGGCTTTACACAGGTCCCACCTGCTCCTACCTAGCTGATCCCATTTCCAGTTAGTGGCCTGCTCTCTGTCTACTTCATGTGAAGCCTGGGCAGTTAGTTGGCCTGCCTATCCACTTTAATCTCTCCAGGCCTTGTATGGGGTGGGCACCCCATCACATGGCGTAAGAGTGTCAATATGGGGAGATAGTGTTGAGTAGCTACTGTGCACTAGGTACTCTGGGCTTTTCCACAGTGTAGGCAAGCCGTAAGAGAGGGCAGTGTATTGTGCTAAAAATTCCCCCTCTCCCTGCTCCCCCTCCTCCCATGGCTAATACAGTAAGAGCTGTAAGTACTTTAACCACTGGGAAAAGTGCTACACACAATAAACCAGACTGGTTTTGCCCATCCATACTCAAAACATAGTGTGGGGCTTCAGTTAGAAGCCATTAAGGTACAAATTTCTATCACTGAAATTTATAGCCCAAAGACATTATATTATAACGTTTCCATTATAATGAAATTGCTATCAAAGCACAGCTAGATGGAATTAACTGCCTTGTAATTAAATTCCTTTGGAACGAAACAAAGCTTTAGTAGAGATTGATACTACTTTAGATAAACTCTGTTAGATGGGCTAGAACTAATACCTGTAGCATTAGCAGGAAACTCGCAACTTACCACCACTAAGGGCTTGTCTACACTGGAAACTTGCATCGATGTAGCTGTAGCATTCTTGGTGAAGATGCTCTAAGCCGACAGGAGAGAGCCTCTCCCATCCGCTTAGCAACTCCGCCTCCATGAGAGGAGGTAGCTATGGCAACAGGAGGAGCTCTACTGCAGCCATAGCAGTGTCAACACCAGCACTTAGGTCAGCATAACTACAACGCTCAGGGGCGTGGATTATTCATGCATCTGAGCAACATAATTATACCAAAGTAATTCTGAGTGTTTACATGTACAATGCTGATGTGGATTACTCAGAGAGCCAGACTTGAGCCAGAAGGCTAGGATTTAGATTTGGAGCCAAACCCAAACATTCCCAAAGTTCACAAGGTTTCAGATTTAGTCCTTTATAGCGGCAGGCCTGAGGCAGTTCATAAAAAAGATCCAGATTTCTGGTTAGCTCCCTTTCCAGTAATTTATATAGGGCCAAGTACCAAGTAGTAATGAACACCTGCAGCTGTTATTGACTTCAATAAGAGTTTCAGATGCTTAGCACGCTTTAGGATTTAGCTCCAAATCGAGCAAACTATTTAAACATATGCTTCAGATTGCAATTACTACTTGAGATGATTTAACTGAGACTAATGAAAACACTATATAATTTCATTCTTCAGTCACCACCATGTATTCTTTCTCCTGGGCACACCATCTTTCCTTCTGCATGTATGCTCTATCTGCACACCATGGAAGCAGGTCGTCTGATCATTTAATGTTAAAATATAAATAGAAGAAGGAGGAAAAAAGGTTTAGACCCAAAGAAATAAAGCCAGAAAATTCAAAGTAGAGCCTGACACTTCTTCTTCAACCTTTTTATTATTTTCAGAGTGTTATGAGTCAATAATGAAAATTTCAACTTAAAATAAGTGGATATTCACTTTTTTCCAAAAGTAGTTGTCTTTTGTGACATTGTTTCCATTATCACATTATTTTTAATAGCTGGATATTTTGGTTATGGACAGTGTACATTTAATACTCCTGGGGAAATTCTGCGCCACTGCGCATGCACAGAATTTATGTCCCCTGCACGTTTCTTTGTTTCCTCACAGAAAAATGACTTTCTGACAGGGAATCACAAGAGTGGTCATGTGACCCTCCCGGGCTGTATGTTTTGAGTGCCCAGGGCAGCTGGCAGAGCAGTAAATAACTGTGGGCAGGAAGCAGGACTGGAAAAACCTGGTTGATGACTCCTACCCTGCACTGGGCTTAGCTGCCAGTCCAGGCTGGGCTGGGCTGGGGAGGAAGGGACTTCCTCTTTCCCTGCACGGCATCAGGGGCCAGGTCAGACCCACTCCCAGATTTCTCCCCTGGCTGCAGGAAGATCTGCAAACTCCCTCCTCCTCTGCTTCCTGCACCCATCACTCCTCAGCTGCAGGGGGAGGGATCCCTGTACGAGGAGCTGCTCCCCATCCACCCAGCCCCCATGCATCCAGACCCCCTCATACTCAGACCCTTCCACCAAACTTCACCCCCCCCCGCATTCAGAAACCCCCTGATAAGCCCCACTCCCTCCGCACCTTGACCACCCCAAAGAGACTCCTGCACCTAGATCCCCATCCCATCGAGCCCCAACCAGCTGCATCTGTACCCCCACCACTGAGTCCTCCACACCCATATTCCCCCACTGAGCTCTGTTCCCTTCCCTGCTGAGCCCCAACCACTTTCACCTGGACCCCCTGCAGAATCCCCTTACCCTTGCACTCCAACCTCCTCAACAAGCCCCTGTGCATCCAGATCCTCCCTGCACCCAGATCCCCCACTGAACCACCCACACCCAGACTGCCCCACACAGAGCCCTCTCAACTCACACCTGGATCCCTCACCCACTAAGACCCTCCACACTTGGATCGTGCCTTGCTGAGCCTGCCTGCCCACACTTGGTGCACATGGCACAGAGGGGAGGGGCCCTGGGGTGTTTCTGGGGCAGGCCCAGTCCTTGCACTATGTCAGGGTTGGGTGCAGCCTCACGATTGAGTTTGTGTCGTAGGGTGGGGAGTTGCACAGTGATCTCCCACCTCTGTGTAGCCAGTGGCCGGTGCTCCATAATGCCATGCTGGAGCCTCCCACATTTATTTGACAAATAAAATTCGCAGAATTTTGCAGAATTTTAAAAAGATTGTGCACAGAATTTTAATTTTTTGGTGCAGAATTCTTAATGTTTTGGCATGGAATGCCCTCAGGAGTAATTTAGTTTTCTCTAATGTGGTCCCACCCTATTTCAGTCACTGCAGCAAAATAATACAGAGAGGGGGGAAGGATTAGTCAGTAAGTCATAATATAATACATGTAAGAAGCCTGACTCCAATATAAAGGACACAAAATTAACATGTTCACTAAGTCCCAGACTTAGGGGACCAAACTTGGAACTGTGGGCACTCAGCACCTGGCAGAGTGAGCCCCACTCATCGATCACTGAACGTAACATGTTCAGTGATCGGAAATGGCCTTTAGGACTTGGCTGTCATCCTTGTGACAAAGGGCCTAACTCTTGAGAAAAATGTTTGTCCCATTTCTGTGAGTCTCATGCATGATTTACACAGCAAAAGTGCAAGTACAGTTTTCTGCACTATTTCCTCTTAAATTATATCATAAATCATAAATTACACTACATTGACATTAATCAATCCCCGTTTTCCTCTGAGCATAAAAGTGGTCACCTCATCACACTCATATGCATCTGTGAGATGCACAGCTCTAAACGCGTAAGGGCGAGCAAGAGTGTGGAACTGGCAATAATGACGAATTAGTAGAGCATGGGGGGAGGAGGGTGCTATGGATTTATAAAATGAACCACTTCCTGGATGTGCAATGCAAGGGCTGCATCCTGGCTTATCCTCTGCACTATTACAGCACTAACTGAGATCCCATTCACAACCAGCTGCTGGGCTACAAGGAAATTAGATTATGTCAAAGGTGAAGCATGCAAAATTTGCCAATTTCGATCACAGATTTAAGCAGAGGCTTGCTAATATGCAAGCAGGAAAATCAATCAAATGAGTGCATTTCCTGATAATAGTCTTTCTTCCATTTCAACTCATAGTGACGAAAGGAGAACCAGAGAATATAATTTATTTAGATTTTTAAAAGGTGATGTCATAAAGTCCCTCTCTCAGGAGAGTGACTATGCTTAAGTGGTATGAGAAACGACTCCTTGCTGCAAAGTGCTCTGAGTCTTTGGGCTGAAATACCATATATAAATGTGTATTTATTATTATTTATTAAAGGGACGTGATAAGAATGGGCTGCAAAGGAAAGTCCCAAACAGAAGTAAATGGCCAAGTTACAACAAGAGAAGAGGTTAATCTGCTGCCCCTCAGATCACAGGCTTAAAATTGTTCAGTTATAAATTCAAAGGCGGGATGAATGGTGAGCAGTGTTTTGTGACCCTCAGTATATTCAGATGAGTAGAACTACCCAGAGTTTGACTACTTCTCCAGACCTTTTCCAGGCTTCAGTGTTTCTTATGTTTGCAAAACCGAGCTGGAAGTACAATTAAGACCAGTCTCCCTTGTGGTATTTTGGCACTCCTCTTTCCTTTTCAGTAAGACCCTAAAAGGGAAGCCATGTACAAAAATGGAGGAAAAGCCTTCGGAATCACACAAAGAGATTTATTTTCAGGATGAGTGAACCTTCCTGTTCGACTCAGTGCTCATTTTATCTGAACTGATTCTCTCAATATAGTATCAAGATGATAAACTTCCTGGATTTAAATGCTGGGTGGGGGGAAGAAGCAATGGCTCTCCTTTCATACCACACTTGCTACTTCTATTCCCTCTATCTCTGCCTTAGTGGTTGCTGTTTTCCCAAACCCCCTTCCCAAGTTGTTGCTACTCGTGTTACTCCTTTCTCTAGCAGCCGCTGCCATTTTCACTCTCCCCCCCCCCGCCACTGAAGGTTCTACTTGTGCGCAATCTTCTTTGGTAGCTGCTTCCACCTATACCTTCTTCCTCTCATGGTTCCCATTTGTCTTATGTCAGTGGCTAGGCAACATATCTTATTCAATCCTCTTGTTTAAAACAACAACAAGCAACTCTAAAGACTACACTCAATTAAAATATGCAGCCGTGTGCTCCTGTCACGGTCACATTTCCCCTTCCAATCCCCACTGAGTTCAACATCCATTTCTCCCTACATAATTTGTATGCTGTTCAGGGCAGGGTGTACCCTCCACTTTATGTTTGTATAGTGCCCAGAGCAAGAGGAACCTGATTCTGACTGGGGCCTTTCAATACTAATGTAATACAAATACCCTATTTATTATTAATAATTAACTTAAAAGTTCTTATTGTCTTGTTGATGGCATACATACAAGTGTCTCATATAGAACCTCAGATCTGAATACAGTTCTTCATACCTACACTTCTGCCCTCTCCACCCCAACTCCTTTGCCACGAAGTCCTGAGGTTCCCATCCAGATCTTCTGAAACGCTTTTTTTCCCTCTCTCTTTCTCCGCCACTCCAGCTTGGTACTAAACAAAAGCAAACTTACAGTTTATAAAAATAGGTACTAGTTTAGCAAGTCACTGTGTACTTTCCTATTTCCCTTGTTCTTTGTTAGAATTATGAGTCAGTACTGGCACAGTAAATCTGCAAATGAGATTCTGTTGAGAATCACAAGTCATGCTGCAGAGATGCTTAAAAAGCATAATTTCTTTTATTGTTCCAGGTAGTGATAATTCTGCCAGAACCAGGAGTGATAACAGGCTGGCTTAATGATACTTTTTATCAACAACTTGAAGGATTAGGAGGTTTTCACACAGATATCATTGGCAACCAAGAGACAGATTTCTAGTTTCTAAACTTATTTTGAATTGACAACTAATGAGTAGTTTTCTCTCAGAGTACTTTTTATTTTTGAATACAGCCAAGGAGAAATCCACCACAAAGGCATCATGCATTTATTACTTTCAACTTCAAGTTCCATTTTTTATCCAAGATCTTAACAGTCTTATTAATTTATCTCTACATAAAACACAAAGACAAAGAAACCCCCCCCCCAACACCATATTTTATATATGCACAGAGTTTAAGGCCAGAAGGGACCATTGTCATAATCTAGTCAGACTTCCTGCATAACACAGGCCATAGAATTTCACTGATTGCCACAGCAAGCCATACAATTTGGTTGAACTAGAGCATATCTTTTAGAAAGACAGCCAACCTTGATTTAAAGAACAGCAGCATAGAGTTACATGAACAAGAGCACAGGCACTGCTGGGTGGTGCCATGATGCTGGTAGTCAGCTGGTTGAGAAGAACAATACTTCACAATTAGTATAGTGCAGAGGTTCTCAGACTAGGGAGTCAGGCCCCTAGGAGGGCCCAGAATGTATTCTAGGGCAGCATGAGAAGTTTTAGGGGGAAAAAAACATACTGCGCATATTTTACCAACACCAATGAATAACTAGCAAAGCCAATTCCTCCAGCTACATCAGGTCCTCAGATGGCACTGTGCATTTTGATGAATTTCTGTTATGTTTGCAAAGCATTATACATAGTTGTTGCCATCTGTACATGAATCCGCTTGCTACGACGTGGTGTGCACATTTAATTGTAAGCATGGACCACAGTTGCAGTTTTGCTTTTCCTCTTATTACAATGGATTGTTGGCTCATTCATGCGAAGGGAAAAAAAACAACTCAAGTGAAAAAACAAAGAAGCCCAAACTCAAACTGGTATATATACTTGTGTGGCCAGAGGGCATGTGTGTAAACTACAACAAACACAAGAAGGAAGGCGAGAACCAATAAGTCTGGGAACTACTGGTGTAGCGTGTTTTGAGTTTCTCAGAGAGCACATGCCTGAATAAAGCTTTTCCTCTACTCTACACATATATGAAGATGGCTTTTAAAAAAAGGCTCGGGTACCACATGAATGGGGGACACAAAGAATTAGCATTCATTTGTGTTATAAGGACAAACACAGGTAGGGGACTAATTCCCCCCTCACCCTCATTGAACGTTCAGTGAGCCAAGGAAGAACCTAATGGCTAGTTATTCCATTCACTTATTTACCAAGGTCCTGTTTCATATGTGGTGAAGGCAGGGAAAAGTCAAGGGAATTTACACCAAATCTGAATTGGGCCCTGACTCTATCCTGCCTTCCTCATATATGGGATTTAGGCTGTTGGTAATGGAGGCCCTACTCCAGCAAAGCATTTCTTCATGTTTAACTTAGAACATGTGAGTAATCCTATTGACTTCAAGGGGTTACTCACCTGATTAAAGTAGAGTCTATGACCAAGTGCATTGCTTGACTGGCACATAGATTTGTGAAGTCGCTGACCTGGCAGGTTCTTTGCTGGCTCACTGAATGTTACTCTGAAAGGCATAATGCCAGTGGTCTTTCACCAGCAGGGAGGCCTATTGGAGAAAGCAGCCAGCGAGAAGATAAAAGACTATGAAGATTTAAAACAATCTCAGCAATCCTCCCCAAAACACAGTAGTCTGTTGCTTCCTGTTTCACAAACAATTAAATCGGAGAAGAAAGGAATCAGAAAAGTACCCTGCTCATTCCTTCACTTTCAGAATAATTTGTGTCTTTTTCATTTGGATATATATGAGAAACCAGAAATATTTGTATTGATCCTGACTCTTAGGTAGTAGATGTATTTTTCATTAAAGGCATAATTTATCTTTTATTGTTAGGAGGAAAAAAATCATTTGTTAAAGATAGTCACTTTCCTGCTGAAATTAAGTGCCAGATTGTGTCATGATTTATACCCAGTGCAACCCCAGTGAATTCAGTATAGCTGCTTGCTTTGTAATTAAGAACAGAATCTGGCCCTACGTGTAATATTGTGTAATGCTCTAGAGGCAACTAGACAGGATCTTAGCAGTAGTTACATTTTTAAAAGATTGAGAAGAACAAAGAGATACAATATATTAAGCCAAGTGCTAGGATTTTCTCTGTGTATTTTTAAAAACTGAATCAAACTGTTTGTTTCTATCCTGAACAAAGCTCCTGGCTGACTTTGAGCAGAATCCTTCACTTATAATAGCTTGATGAGCAGTGGACTATAATTGAATTTTTGAGTGATAAGGAATCAAGGCAGTGCCCTTTCATTTGGACATCCCTCATCCTGTCTAAAGTGATGACAGGAGGGGAACCTAGAAATATACACTAGAGATGAACCTGGGCCCAGATTATTTTAACTGGTTTACACCAGGGATGAATATTTGGTCCATTGTAATTAAAAACACATTAAGAACACAATAATGCACAAATCCACAATGCACAGACTTTGGAACACACATAGGACATGAAAATGACTACTTATGTGTTTAGTAAATTAATCAAGAGGTCTATTAAATTGATGCTATTAAACCCGAGTGACTCCATCTCCATTTCTTTTCTGAGCTACCAAGCAGCGTTAATCAAAAACAAAACCACCTGCCCCTCAACCACAAAGGAAAGAAAAAATGAAAAATGAATCCAAATATCAATCCCCCAAAATGTCTTCTTTCTATAATTAATGCAAACAAAAATATGTTTAAATCTTCCTCAAGTGTAAAATAAATCAACGGCATGCTTGCAGCTCTCAAATGAATTCTTGAATCAATTTCACAACAAAAAGAGAAAAGCAAAGTTCATCTCGGCAGGATGCATATTTTAAAGGCAACTAGTATCATCTCTCTATCTTATACAGATATCTTATCTTTCCATAAACTTAAAAATCAAATGGAAAAAGAATAATCAATTTCATCATCTGAGAGGATAAAAGATCCCACTTCATAACGGTAATGGTATTTATAACATGATATTTTCTAATCTAACACTTCTACCATTCAGAAAAAAAGGCAAAAAGTTTGTCCAAGAAGGAAAGGCTTTTTTCTTAGTGATTTTTTAAAAAAATATTGTACCTAGAAAAAGTCTGCAATTTTGTAGTATTTGTATATTTTAAGGCTAGCAGGAACCATTAAAATAATTTAATCTGAGGCTGTAGAATTTCACCTGGTAACCCCTATACTGAGCCCAATAACTTGTGTAATGGGAGTTTTTCCATTAAATTCACTGGGATTTTGATCTGGCTCCAAATACTTAAAAGATTTTTCATGATACATAAAAAAGGTGGGCCAAACAGTTTCTCAGTCATTCACTGAGACCCTGATGGAGCAAGGTACTTAAGCATGTGCCTAAGTTTTAGTATGAGTGTACTCTCATTTGTGAACTGCAAATGTAAACGTCAGTAGGGCTACTTCCTTGTTTAAAGTTAGGCATGGGCTTAAGTAACTTGCTGACCTCTGAAGTGGAGAATTGGTATGTGAGTCAGGTAGAGGACAGGATAGACAGAAGAATCTATCCCTCAGAAAGGATAGGTATTTGGCTTTCCACCTCTGCTTCCAAGCAGCATGACTGCCATTCCCAGAAGTACTCTCTCTGATGGATGTGATGTCAGCAGTATTGAAAGACCAGTGCTTTGACATTATTTCTAGTCTTCAGAGAAGAGGCACCTCTCAGAATGACATTGTGCTGACCACTGTTTGGCATACATGAAGTTATGTGTCTGGTTGTTTTATCTATTTAGATAGCTGCACATTCTGGTGAGCACAGCAAGTATTCTAATTCATTTTCAGGCCCTCTCTAAAGTCTTTTATCTGCTGGAAATTCCCTTCTGAGAGCACTGTACCACTCTGTCTGTCTCTAGTCTCCATGAACAATGCAAAAAATCCTAGGAGAAAACAGAAACAGAGATAAAAGGAGTGAGAAAGAGCTGATCTGATCTTAAAAAAATGTGATATTTACAAGTACAGATGGCAATTATTTTCCATCTTAAGAGCTAACAGGAGCAACAGAACCAGCTTTTAGCCAATAGTAACTGCTTCTGTACAGCTCTGAACAGGGAGTTAGCAGTGAAATCTCTGGACTGTCTCCTTAAGAAGGCTCTATTAAAGAATTACAAAAACAATTTGTGTGACTTAATCTGCTGAATCTGAATGAGATTCTAATCAATTACAGCCATTAGCTGTGGATGCATAATATAATGAGGAGCCTAATGCATTCACTAAATAGTAAGGTAAGTCACTATTGTCTGCATCTGAGACAAACATAAAAGTTTTTTTTTAAATATGTAAACAATGTATATACTTGAGAGAAACAGATGGTACTGTAGGAGAGTAAATTGTATTGAAATGGGCTAGAAAGAAACACAAAGACTTCAATAGGACTATATGCAAGATTAAGAGAAATAGGATTTGGACTGTATGCAATATATCCTTACCATTTTCTAAGAAGGCAGAATGTCAGGATGAGAGGAAAGGCTTGAAAGCACCGAAATATATGAACATTCTGTGGAGAAGGAAGAGACAGATGAACAGATTGTGAGATGTGACTAGTGATTTGGAGAGCATCAGGTTTTGGGTATGCAGCCAGCAGGTCCTCAGCACTTTCTGAAAATCCGGCCCCTTTATGGTGTCTCAAAGTGGCACCCAAAAAAAGGAGTTATTCAAAATCACTGTCACATTTTAATATCTAAGACTACATATGTGAGACAGAGGAAGACAATTAAACTATAGGTACAAATGAGGAGATAAATATTCTTTATGAAATTTGATGTAATATCTGAGAAATGGACCAATTGTAATTTTAGAAATCTAAAACCACAAAATGTTTCATGCATCTACAAATGTGAACAGTAATACTATCTGCATTCAGTTCTGGGAGAATGAAAGTCAGATGTAAGACCTAAGAACAACAGTGAATGCAACAAGAATACTTGGCTCTGTGTCCTTTAGCTCTTGCTTTTAAAACAAAAGCAAAGTAAAGTTAAAAATAAAAAAACAGCCCAAGGCACCAGATTTTACAGGAGCGTTTTTTTTCTTGAAGCACAGTTGTAGTTATGGGGCTTTGAAGCTGAGTGAGAGTAATTTCAAGACAGTTGGGCACAAAAGCTGACACTGTAGCCAGCTGCACTGTGGCTGGTTCTGTTTCAAGGAGCTCTGTGTTAATCCACAGACCATTTTCATACAGCGTTCTCGGCTTCACACATTTGTTACTGAAGTTAAAAAATATATAGAAATAATTTGGTTGGTCGGTTGGTTGATGATATGCCATTAGCAATGGCACCATGAATATGGTGTCTCATTGCCCAGATGCTGCTCAATTCCTGACACAGGCTTAGTCTAAGTGTAGCGGGGTTCCTGCTGGGCCCACCTGGCTTCTGCCCCCGCTGGGCTGAGAAAGTCACTGAGAGTCCTTTGGTGTTTTATTTTACAAGTAGTGTTCCCACCACCTTTTCACCACAATACACACAATCCCTTTCTGCTTGTCTACCAGCAGGAGAGAGGGGACAAGCTACTCCTCCCTGCTTTCCCTTAGTGCAGCTTCCCCCTCTTTCCAGTTCCTCCCCTGACTTCCTTTCCCTGGGGCTCTTATCCAGCCCCAACTGATGAGGCAGCAGCTGTTCTAGCTTCTCCAGTAAGGGCCAGGTGATCTACCCAGCTCCAATTCACCTCCCTTAAGCAGTTTTCTGCTTAATATCCTGTCACACTAAGCCATAAAGATTAAAGCAACAGCTTTTTAAGGACTGGACGACTAATGGAAATAGCAATAGGAAAGAAGTCCAAAGGGTATAATTTTTAGGTCACTAGGTTGAATCCAACCCAGGTTGTTAGTTATTGAAAGAAAGCTGTCCAGGAGCATCTCAGTCCAGGTGCCCATGTTGCAGAAAATCCTTCCATTATTCACACCCTTGAGTGGAGAAGTCAAAAAGTGAATGAAAAAGTAGATTGATCTCATTCCTAAATGGAGTCCCTCCAATTAAGGGTTGATGCACATCGGCACAATGGTACTGGAGAAAATTTAGCTGCCACTGCCCATGCTGTATCTGTTCTGTGAACAGAGCAATGCAATCTCCAAGATTGTTGAATTGGCCTATTTTACAAGCACTAAAGTCTGTTATTAGTTCAAAGAAAGCAGCTAGATTTCCAGAGTGTGCAGCTGGTCAAACTTTCAATAATATTTATTAAGATTTTAGCTCCTTTCTTGTCAGCATTTCATTCACAGGTTGACACTCATTTTTTCAAACATACTTTTGAAAAACATCTGTTGAATAGTATCAATGAATAATTTCAGAGCATGGGTCATTTGTGAACAGTTTGCTTCCATAATTCAAAATATTGAAAAGCAGCAAATTCAAAACTGATAAAGGAAATATTTTTTTCCCACAACACATAATTAGACTGTGGAATGTACTGCTCCATGATGTCATCAAGGCCAAGAATGTACCAAGATCCAATACAGGACTGAACATATGTGAATAACAAGAATATCCAGAGCTATAATAGTTAATGGCAAAAAATTTTTTTGGACAGTATAAAAAAAATCTCATGCTTCAGGATTTAAAGCCCATTTCCAACTATTAAGGGATAAAACCATCATGGGGGCAGTTTATCCCACATCTGTATATTATGAGGTTTCTTTCACTTTTCTCTGAAGCCACTCTCGCTGGCCTCTGTCAGAGAAAGGATACTGGACTATATGGATGAATGGTCTGAATCAGAAATTTCTATGTTCCTATGACCATCTGGTATTTGTGTGGTACAGTTAATTACTTACGTCGTACGCTATTGTTTCTTCTCTGTGACTTATGACAAACATTATAAACATGAGAACAACCAACAAAGAGTGAATAATGAACTTCCCATATGAGTTTTTGAATTAATAATGGTTTGTACTAAAATTCACAAACATATACACAAATACTCAGCATTTCTCCAAGTACCGGTGAATAATGAATAAGACCCCATGAATCACAGCAAACTGAACTTGGTATATTTATTTTGCAAAAATATTCACAAGCCATTTTTAATAGTCAACGAATTCCATTCTTAGTTTATTGTTAAACTACTTTCTACTACCTTGCTTTCTTTTTCCCTCTTCCTTCGTACTTAGGATTCAGTTTATTACTTTTTTTTTCCACACACCCCAAAGGAGCAGAAAACTAAAGTGTGAGTTTTATGGATGTCGGAAACAATCCTGTTCTGTCTTTTTTTTTTTTTTTTTTTTAACACGAAAGATGACTTTGTGTCATAGAAAACTGTGTTGCTTTCTGCTTTCTCTGACAGTCCAAAGAAAGAGTAATGCATACAAATCATTTTACTGTTTAAAAGTTTTGAATAAAACATGCTAACCTTGTCATACTAAGTGACAGACAGAAATGTCACCATTGTTTGCCTGCGACAAATAATCCATATACTTCATGTATAATTCATCTGATCTTTAAGAATGTTTAACAATATTGAATTTAGATAAATTTCAATGTTATGGTGCATCAAGCTCCTTTATCAATTTACACATGTGCCTCATCAATTTAAGTCTTCATCTATATCACTCAATCTCTATATTAACCCTGACAGGTTTGGAGGTTGTTCTTATTTTACAGCATACCAATACCTGTATTGTTCAAATTATATCATTCAATAGCCTCCTTGTGACCCCCCCTTTCTATCTCCCTGATCTCAAGAACCTACAATAAACCAGAGATGTAAATCCATCACAGTGGCACTAGCCACAGGCACAGGTATCTAATGGCGGTTGGCTCAGAGCCTTTGGACTCTAAATAGGGATTGAGGAACTAGTCCAGATAAGATTTCAATCCTTTCCAAAATAAGATTTCAATCCCTTCCAAAACCTCCCTGTCAATCAAACCTAAAAGAGGACAGGTCTGAAAATGAAAGTATATGGCAGTAAGGGAGATGAAAAAAAATTGTACTTTTTTTTAAGCACACACACACACACACCCCAACCTGCTGGGATTCCTCAGTCTCTGAAGTGAAAAGGAATGGTCTTCATAGTCTTTAGCTATCTCTCTCTTTTCTGAAAGGCAGTAGACTTGTTCAGCCCACCTTATGGCTTACCTGAGTACCCAGCTCAGTGCAGAGCTTGCTCAGATGGCTCTGATCAGATAGGATCAGCAGGAGATATTACATGGCAGTGGTGTGGTGGAAAACTTCTCTAATCCATTTCTAAAGCATTCTGCAGCTTGTGAGCAAAAAGGAAAAAAAAAGCATAGCCTGTCTAAGAGGGTTGTGTGACAAACAAAGAATCACAGAAAACATCACTTTCTTCTAGCAATGAACAAGGAGCTTTATTAGAATAAGGTATGTGTTCTCACGCAGGGGGTTCTCAACAGGTATCAAATGGTTACAACCACCATACCTCCACTTTGCTAAATTGAAAGGAGGGCCTGGTGTGGAAAAGGGTTGAAAGTCACTGAAATAGGGGAAACAGTTTTGTCCTGAAAGCTATTCTTCCTCCCTGAAGGAGCATCTGCTCTTCCCCCAGTCTGCTCCTGTCTGGAAATGTATTATTGTTCCCATTTTACAGATGAGGAAAATGAAGCACAGAGAAGTTAAGTGATTTTCCCAAGGGCACTATCTGTTACTGTAACAAGTTCTAAGCATTTCTATTCCTAGGCTCTAGGGTGCCTCCAGAATGTACAAATACCTTCCAAATAAACCCACCCACAATATTCTTGTTCTGTGATTGTACAGAGCCTAGCGCAATGGGGCCCTGGTCCATGACTGGAGCTCATAAGAGCTATCACAGTATAATCAATACAAATACTAATAATGAAGGATAACGTAAGGGCATTACACTAGGACGGGGTAAGCAACCTATGGCACGTGTGCCAAAGGCAGCACGCGAGTTGATTTTCAGTGGCACTCACACTGCTCGAGTCCTCGGCACTGGTCCAGGGGGCCCTGCATTTTAATTTAATTTTAAATGAAGCTTCTTAAACATTTTAAAACCCTTATTCACTTTGCATACAACAATACTTTAGTTGTATATTATAGATTTATAGAAAGAGACCTTCTAAAAATGTCAAAATGTATTACTGGCACCCGACACCGTAAATTTAAGCAAATAAATGAAGACTCAGCACACCACTTCTGAAAGGTTGCCGACCCCTGCTCTAGGATATCCTTCCACCATTGCTTAAAAGGGTTATGATAGACGATGGCAAGGTGATCAAACTCTGAAATACAAATACATATTTTCCATTTCCAGATTTTCGTTTCTTCTCCATTTTCAATTCTTTATTGTGTTCCTCATTTAATTTTTTTGACCCAAAAAAATGCTGCCTTTTTTCCTGGGTAGATTGACTTACTGCTTGGCACTAATGCACTAATGCAGAACTATTCAGAAAGAACCTAACATCTCTCTCTTGGCATAATGTTACCTTTCCCCCCAGAGCCAGCAGTCCCTTTCACCTTTCCAAAATATTTACTAGACCTGGGCCAGTGGTTGAGCAGAAATTGGATGGCTGTGAATATAAGTATCTGTGGAGCACTGCACATACAAAGCAGTGTGTCTGCAGGAGAAACAGGACTGTCCTCTTGAATTTGTACTAGTTAAGCAATGATGAAATCCAGTTTAATAGACACTGTCTCAAAGACAAACGGCAAATAAATGATAATTTTACAATAATAGTCTTTCTCACACTCCTGCTTTTTTGTAAAGTACTCACAAATGGACACAATTTTAGCAGAAGTGCACCAGGAAGAGGGCTGCTTTCAGTGACACATTTACAATTATTGTATTGTGCCTACACATCAAAGTAAAAAGGGAGCCACTGTTGCCTAGTAATTAAACCAGGGTGCCAGGACTCAGGATTCCTGGCACAGTCTCTATTACTGGCTCTGTCACTGATTCACTCAAGGCTAGATCATGTTCGTTAGGCACAGCCCAGAGAAAGGTAAAGTGCCAATTCGTACCACTCAAGAGGAACACTTGGAGGCCTCAGGAAGGCAGATTTCCTCCCTGGCAAGCACATGGAACATGCCTGCTAATATACTTCTCTATGATTCTCCCAATCACTGATACTGTTCTGCAGCCAATGTGGAGTGGGCGCTGAGCAACAGCTCTGACTCTTCTCTTCTCCCCAACCTCTTTGGGAATAGTGGTACACATGGCCAGGGCGACTGGAAGGGGAGCACTCTGTACACTTTTCTAGGCACAAGACTGCAATGCAAGAAGAGGTGAGAAAGTCTTCCTTCATCCTTGCACTCCCCAAGGGACCAGGAACAATCTGGCTTTGAGTGATCTTGAACCAAGCACTTGAATCTTCTGTGCCTCAGTTTACCCCTTTCTAAGCTGAATTATCACAGCACTTACCTCTGTCTTAAGTAACATTTGTAAAGGAGTCTGAGATTCTGGCTGAACACACTAAGTTCAAAGAATTTTTACAGGAAACAATGGACTAATTAAGTTAAAATACGCATTGCCTTAGTTATTGGTAATGTCTGACCATGGGCATGCTATAAAATTAGTGTCATTCCAAAGAAAGAGAACTACCATAACCTTCCCATTTTATAACACCCTATGAAAGAAAATTTGTGGAAATATTCCCCTAGTTGGTAAGGCTCAAAGGAAAATCAAATACAAGTTTGTCCACTGAGGCAAGGTGGACATAGGGGAAGGGGGCTCCCCTGGGAGAGGAGACCCAGAGTAAGAAGCTTCATAGAGGGTGAAGCCCATTTTTGTTACATGTGTAAATATTAATGCCCATTCTTCAAAGGTTATCTGGCTTTTGAGCCCATTAACCAAAACAGCTGTGCTTGGGCATCTTCGACAAGATTTACCTTTTCATCTCAAGGCATTATCAAAAATTAAATCTGGGGTCTCAGAGTCACATTCTTGATAGGGAGCAGGGCTGGATGAACTACGGCCCTTTACTAGGTGAAATGACATCTGAAAATTCCTCATTGCATTTGTGTGATTCTCAGTCAGATTAATTTTTAATTCTCTAATTTCCTAAAGGGCAAATCTTAAAACTGTTTTTTTTCCTTCTTCTCTACAATGCAGAAAATGTAAAAATGTCAAGATCATTGATCAAATAGCCATTATTACACAAGAATCTGACTTCTGCTCCTGGTTAAAATCTAAATCACTCAGTGTTGAGTAAGTAATATTTGGATAACAGAATACTTGCTATCTACTCTTTCAATATATGTAGGTAGATATTACAAAACAATAACAGTTATTATTATGTTGGTTACAGCTAAAAAATCAGTTAATTTACAGTTACAATATATGAGTGTGTATATACACACAAGCTGGTTTTGGACACTTGAAATATATATTTTATATTATTTTGAATTTTTTTCTATATCATCTTTCAAATTTATTTTCAGGGGGACATCTCCATGCTAGATGGCATAGTAAAAGTCTGCATTCCATGCAGGTCCAATTGCCTCTCTGATCCCAGGTACCAAAAGGAGTGGGGGACTACAGAGACAGAATATTTTGCTCTGTAGTTTTCTAATTTTCTAACCTCTTATTCATGCTGAGTAGTGCCTTTGCATACATAATCTCCATACATAATCACATTGATTTCAACTACTCTTGTAGTACTGTTTCACTAAATATGAGCAAGGATGGCAGAATCTGGCCCTTTAAGAGGAAATCAAACTTAGTGACACCTCTAAATAGTTAAGGACCACACCAACATGATCTAAAAACTTACTAGCTGTCAGAACAAACTTAATTGTCAGCTCAACTACAGTTATCAGTTCAGTACCATGCTATGTTTCCTAGGTATCTAAAAAGCTGGAGGTCTGATGGCAGGGATGCTAAGTGGAACAGTTCATAAAAGCTAAAAAAAAAAAAAGTTTGATCAAGCAAATTAGACTATGTTTTCACAACCGAAAAATTAGGGATTTTGTAATTATTTTTTACAGCAAGGTAACAAACCCACATTTCTGTAAAATCTTATGGGAAACAAGGTTCAGGAATTAGGTGAGGTCAGCATTAGACCTTCACCTAGCCACATTGCAGTAAAAACTAAAGAGTTTTGCCTCCACTACAATTTCACAGAGAGATATCTTAAGTGGGCTTTGTAACAAGCATAAGAATGGCCATTCTGTGTCAGACTAAAGGTCCATCTAGCCCAGTATTCTGTCTTCCAACAGTGGACAATGCCACAGGTGCTCCAGAGAGAATGAACAGAACAGGCAATCACCAGTGATCCATTCCCTGTCACCCATTCCCAGCTTCTGGCAAAAGAAGCTAGGGACACCATCCCTGCCCATCCTGGCTAAGCCAGGAAGTTTAACTCTGAAAAGTGGTGTTATGCCTGATGTATGCTGGTGGATGAGGAGAACCAAGCCACTTGGCACCATCAAAGTCCTATCTTGGTAGTTCGAATGCCTTAGCTGCTTTCAGATGCTGTTGTATCACAGGAGGGGAGAAGCCCTATGCTATCCCTGTAAAACGTTTTGTAAATATATTCTCAGTTATTCACAGATCTTTCTTAAAGGTGTTCACCACTTTCTAGAGAGCTGTATGCGTGTAAAGAGTTCCTTCAAAGAGATGCTACCCATTCACTAACACCGGGATTGATCATTTAGGCCTGGAAAGGTACTAACATGTAGGGAGGCATCCTTTACAAACTGACAAAAAGTTTGTCAAACAAACCACCTCTTGTGGCTGCATGAGAGCACAAAATTATCTCTCTGCAGGTGCGTATGAAGAAGTGCTGATATTCAACTTTTTCTTTCTTGTATTATTTGTCTTATTGTAGTACCTAGAGGCCTCAGCTCCAATACGCTAGGCACTGTACAAACATTAACAAGAGACATCTCCTGCCAGATAGGCTTATAACATATAGAGCATAAAAAGACACCTGTATTGTCTGCAATATAGCCAGACCCTGAGCATTCTGTTTTAATGTGCCCTAGTACTATATCATGGGCCAAGTTTTGTTCTAAGTTACATTTCTGTAAATTGGATTCAGTGAAGTTACTCCAAATTGACACCAATGAAACAGAGAATTTGACCATTGCCTGCCATGCTAACCAATATTGTCTCATTGTTTACTCGTATTCTTCCATCTGTTTTATCCATCTATTGTCTCTGGTATTATAATTTGATTATAAGCCCCTTGGGGCTGGGACCTTCCTTTGGTTCTGTGTCTGTACAACACCTGGTACAATATGGTCCTGGTCTATGACAGAGCCTCTTGTAGCTACTGCAGTACAAATAAATAATTAATTAATACTACTATTACTACTAATAATAATATAAAGTAAACAGAGTTCCGTGAAAAGTCTTAGTGCCAAAGAAAAAGTCGGAGACGTTTGTCTGTCATTGGGTTTTATGAACCAGCAGTCAAAAACAAATTACTCTGCTTGAAGTTCCTTTGCCAGTTTGGGGCCAGGTTTGCTGCAGTGGGGAATGAGAAGGAGAAACAAGTAGAAGATGGGGTGGTAAGCAAGAAAAGAAGGGAAGCCAGTCCTTGCAGAAGACAGGAAGAGATAATGGACGTAGCCAAGGACAGAAACCTAAGGAAAAATAGGGATGCTGTACAGGGGACTGCAAGAGAAAACATAAGGCAGATTACACCAAAACCAGGAAGAGATGGGTCTATGTGAGCAGGGACTCCCACTCAAAAGAACTGATGGGCTTGATCCAGAAAACAAAGAGGTTGCTGTCTGCCAGAAGCAAGGATACGAGATGTGGAAGTGAGGCTGAAAAGCCAATCACTTTGGGGAAGGATTGTAAAGGAGGTTCCAGTGGGATGATTTTAGGGATCTGCTATAGACTGTCAGGGTCAGAGTCAGTAATGGAAAGTAATCTCTTGAATATTATTAGAGAGAGAAATACTTCTGGGAATTATGTCATAATGGCAGACTTCAACATCCTGGATATAGATTGGAGAATAAATGTTACTAATACTGGGTGAGGCTCAGTTATACCCGGATGTGACAGATGACAGTTTTCTCCATCAAATCGTGAATGAACCAACAAGAGGTGAAGCAATTTTATACTTGGTTTTAGTAAGTAGTGAGGACATCATAGAATGAAATAACTTTGGATTGAATGATCGTGAACAGATTCAGTTTAAATTAAATGGAAGGTGTGACAGACCGAGACCAGTGGGGTACAGGAGTCTGGTAGAGGGCATCTGGTCACTGGATGAGTAGTTTTCTGTTCCCTGAGTGACGAGAGCAGGGGCTACACTAGAGTAATCAGGAACCTGCTAGAACCAATTAAGGCAGACAGGCTGATTAGAACACCTGCAGCCAATCAAGGCAGGCTAATCAGGCACTGGGTTTAAAAAGGAGCTCACTCCAGTAAGGTGAGGAGGAGCCAGAGGAGAGGAAGTGCATGTGAGGAGCTGGGAGCAAGACGCACAAGGAGCTGAGAGTGAGAGGCTGTGCTGCTGGAGGACTAAGGAGTACAAGCGTTATCAGACACCAGGAGGAAGGTCCTGTGGTGAGGACAGGGCCAGTGCAAGGAAGTTTCACGCCCTAGGCGAAACTTCCACCTTGCGCCCCCCACAGCCCTGCAGCAACTCCCCGCCCCCCCCCCCGCCCTGAAGTGTGCCACCCGCCCCCGTGGCAGCTCCCCACCCCCTGGCCTGAGGAGCCCTGCGGTACCTCCCCACCCCAGCTCACCTCTGCTCCACATCCTCTCCAAGCAGGACTGTGCAGTGGAACCCCTGGGCTAGCGGCTGCTGGCAGTGGCGTGCTGACCCAGGGGACCTCTCTGGGTTGCCAGCTGCGCGCCAGGGCAGCCCAGAGGATTCCGGGGGCCTGGGGTCTTCAGCGGTGGGGGGCCCCCGCTTTGGCGGTGATTCGGAGGGGGAGGGCCCTTCCGCTCCGGAATCCACCACCGAAGTGCCCCGGACACCCGCCACGGGGCCCCCCCACCGCCGAATTGCCGCCGAAGCGGGACCAGCTGCCGAAGTGCAGCTGGGTCTTCAGCGGTAATTCTGTGGCTGAGGGCCCCGCCGCGGGTCTCCGGAGCACTTCAGCGACTGGTCCCAGAGCAGAAGGGCCCCCCGCCGCCGAATTCTCTTCGATTCTTCCTGTTGAAGGTAGGGGCCCGGGCAGAGACAGATGCATTGTGGGTGAATGCCTGGTTGCGAAGATGGAGTCGCCAGGAGGGCTTTGGCTTCCTTGACCACGGGATGCTATTCGAGGAAGGACTGCTAGGCACAGATGGCGTTCACCTTTCGAAGAGGAGAAAGGCCTTATTTGCGCACAGACTGGCTAACCTAGTAAGGAGGGCTTTAAACTAGGTTCGACGGGGACAGGTGAGCAAACCCCACAGGTAAGTGGGGAACAAGACCTGGGAGATGTTTTGGAAAGAGGAGGGAGCACGGGCTATAATGGCAGTGAGGAAGGAGGGTCAGGGCAAAGCTGGGAGGCAAGATCAAACCAGTATCTTAGATGCCTTTATACAAATGCAAGAAGTATGGGTAATAAGCAGGAAGAACTGGAAGTGCTAATAAATAAATACAACTATGACATTGTTGGCATTACTGAAACTTGGTGGGATAATACATACAACTGCAATGTTGGTGTGGATGGGTATAGTTTGCTCAGGAAAGATACACAGGGGAAAAAGGGAGGAGGTGTTGCCTTATATATTAAAAATGTACACACTTGGACTGAGGTGGAGATGGACATAGGAGATGGAAGTGTTGAGTCTCTGGGTTAGGCTAAAAGGGGTAAAAAACACAGGTGATGTTGTGCTGGGAGTCTACTACAGGCCACCTAATCAGGTGGAAGAGGTGGATGAGGCTTTTTTCAAACAACTAACAAAATCATCCAAAGCCCAAGATTTGGTGGTGATGGGGGACTTCAACTATCCAGATATATGTTGGGAAAATAACACTGCGGGGCACAGACTATCCAATAAGTTCCTGGACTGCATTGCAGACAACTTTTTATTTCAGAAAGTTGAAAAAGCTACTAGGGGGGAAGCTGTTCTAGACTTGATTTTAACAAATAGGGAGGAACTTGTTGAGAATTTGAAAGTAGAAGGAAGCTTGGGTGAAAGTGATCATGAAATCATAGAGTTTGCAATTCTAAGGAAGGGCAGAAGGGAGTACAGCAGAATAGAGACAATGGATTTCAGGAAGGCAGATTTTGGTAAGCTCAGAGAGCTGATAGGTGAGGTCCCATGGGAATCAAGACTGAGGGGAAAAACAACTGAGGAGAGTTGGCAGTTTTTCAAAGGGATGCTATTAAGGGCCCAAAAGCAAGCTATTCCGATGGTTAGGAAAGATAGAAAATGTGGCAAAAGACCACCTTGGCTTAACCACGAGCTCTTGCGTGACCTACAAAATAAAAAGGCGTCATATAAAAAATGGAAACTAGGTCAGATACAAAGGATGAATATAGGCAAATAACACAGGAATGCAGAGGCAAGATTAGAAAGGCAAAGGCACAAATGAACTCAAACTAGCTATGGGAATAAAGGGAAACAAGAAGACTTTTATCAATACATTAGAAGCAAGAGGAAGACCAAGGACAGGGTAGGCCCACTGCTCAGTGAGGAGGGGGAAACAGTAACGGGAGACTTGGAAATGGCAGAGATGCTTAATGACTTCTTCGTTTCAGTCTTCACTGAGAAGTCTGAAGGAATGTCTAATATAGTGAATGCTTACAGGAAGAGGGTAGGTTTAGAAGAGAAAATAAAAAAAGAGCAAGTAAAAAATCACTTAGAAAAGTTAGATGCCTGCAAGTCACCAGGGCCTGATGAAATGCATCCTAGAATACTCAAGGAGTTAATAGAAGAGGTATCTGAGCCTCTAGCTATTATCTTTGGGAAATCATGGGAGACAGGGGATATTCCAGAAGACTGGAAGGGGGCAAATATAGTGCCCATCTATAAAAAGGGAAATAAAAACAACCTAGGAAACTACAGACCAGTTAGTTTAACTTCTGTGCCAGGGAAGATAATGGAGCAGGTAATTAAAGAAATCATCTGCAAACACTTGGAAGGTGGTAAGGTGATAGGGAATAGCCAGCATGGATTTGTAAAGAACAAATCGTGTCAAAGTAATCTGATAGCATTCTTTGATAGGATAACAAGCCTTGTGGATAAGGGAGAAGCGGTGGATGTGATATACCTAGACTTTAGTAAGGCATTTGATACGGTCTCGCATGATATTCTTATAGATAAACTAGGAAAGTACAATTTAGATGGGGCTACTATTAGGTGGGTGCATAACTGGCTGGATAACCGTACTCAGAGAGTAGTTGTTAATGGCTCCCAATCCTGCTGGAAAGGTATAACAAGTGGGGTTCCGCAGGGGTCTGTTTTGGGACCAGCTCTGTTCAATATCTTCATCAACGATTTAGATGTTGGCATAGAAAGTACGCTTATTAAGTTTGCGGACGATACCAAACTGGGAGGAATTGCAACTGCTTTGGAGGACAGGGTCAACATTCAAAACGATCTGGACAAATTGGAGAAATGGTCTGAGGTAAACAGGATGAAGTTCAATAAAGATAAATGCAAAGTGCTCCACTTAGGAAGGAACAATCAGTTTCACACATACAGAATGGGAGGAGACTGTCTAGGAAGGAGTATGGCAGAAAGAGATCTAGGGGTCATAGTGGACCACAAGCTTAATATGAGTCAACAGTGTGATACTGTTGCAAAAAAAGCAAATGTGATTCTGGGATGCATTAACAGGTGTGTTGTAAACAAAACACGAGAAGTCATTCTTCCGCTTTACGCTGCGCTGGTCAGGCCTCAGCTGGAGTATTGTGTCCAGTTCTGGGCACCGCATTTCAAGAAAGATGTGGAGAAATTGGAGAGGGTCCAGAGAAGAGCAACAAGAATGATTAAAGGTCTTGAGAACATGACCTATGAAGGAAGGCTGAAGGAATTGGGTTTGTTTAGTTTGGAGAAGAGAAGACTGAGAGGGGACATGATAGCAGTTTTCAGGTATCTAAAAGGGTGTCATCAGGAGGAGGGAGAAAACTTATTCACCTTAGCCTCCAATGATAGAACAAGAAGCAATGGGCTTAAACTGCAGCAAGGGAGATTTAGGTTGGACATTAGGAAAAAGTTTCTAACTGTCAGGGTAGTTAAACACTGGAATAGATTGCCTAGGGAAGTTGTGGAATCTCCATCTCTGGAGATATTTAAGAGTAGGTTAGATAAATGTCTATTAGGGATGGTCTAGACAATATTTGGTCCTGCCATGAGGGCAGGGGACTGGACTCTATGACCTCTCGAGGTCCCTTCCAGTCCTAGAGTCTATGAATCTGTGAATTACCGCCGAAGACCGGGCTGCATGTCAGCAGCGGATCCCGCTTCAGCGGTAATTCACCGGCGGGGAGTCCTTCTGCCCCGGAGTGGAAGGACCCCCCCACCAGCGAGGACCTGGAGCTGAAGAAGCTCTAGGGGCCCGGGCCCCGTGAGAGTTTTCTGGGGCTCCCGGAGCGAGTGAAGGACCCTGCTCCAGGGGCCTCGAAAAACTCTCATGGGGGCCCCTGTGGGGCCTGGGGCAAATTACCTCTCTTGCCCTCCTCTCTGGGCGGCCCTGCTGGCACGCTGACCCAGAGGAAGCCCTGGGCTGCTGGCTGCTGTGGTGGTGCACTGACCCAGGGGACCTCCTGGGCTGCCAGCTGCCGCGGCGGCGCCCTGACCCGGGGGACCCCCTGGGCTGCCGGCTGCCACCGGCAGCTCAGACTCCCTCTCTATCCCAGCAGCAGCGGCTGCTCAATCATTTAAAAAAAAATTGGGGGGGCACTTTTGGGTGCCCCCAAATCTCAGCACCCTAGGCAACTGCCTAGTCCACCTAAATGGTTGCACCAGCCCTGGGTGAGGATAAAGAAGGTGTTTGAAGGAGGCCATGGGAAAGTTGCCCAGGGAGTTGTAGCTGTCATGCAGCTGCTACAAGAGGCACTATAGACAGCTGCAATCCACAGGGCCCTGGACTGGAACCCAGAGTAGAGGGCAGGCCCGGGTTCCCCCCAAACCTCCCAACTCCTGATCAGACACAGGAGGAGCTGATCCAGACTGTGGGGAAGATCACTGAGGTGAGCAAATCTGCCAATAAGCATAGGACCCTCCAAGCTAGAGGAGGAACTTTGTCACAGTAGTTAAAAAAGGCCTGCTTGGTTTGTACATTAGAATTATTAGGAGTTTTAAGTTTCGTCTTCCCTGTTCTTGCTGGTGGACTCAGAGAACCATGGAGCAGGCACTCTGCAAACAGATAAAGAGCAAGGAATTTGAATCTTTCACAAAACCCTTTTCTCCCAACTGTTTCGCAGGTATTGGGTTAAACAAGAAGAAAGAGAGTTGCAAGCAGCAGCCATACAAATCCCTTTCTCTCTCAATTGCTCAATTTCAACCTCTTATCATTTGTGATGTCACCATCTCAGAAACCTTTCCAGACATCAATAGTTTTTCTAGTAAAAACAGGTTAAACAAGATCTGAATATCTAACATAAAACACATGCAGGAAGGAAAAATAGACTTGAGAATAAATACCTGCTGGAGAAAAAACAGGGACAGACCATTTTTTCTCCCTTTGTGGGTCATCTTTAAACTGATTTATAATGATTTTCATATTAATAAGCATACAAATTGAAAAGGAACTTAAAATTCTTCCAACGCTAAGGGAAAAAGTAAGTCAGTACTGTCAGAATCCATCCAGCTTCAGTGAGTTTGATGCATTCCCTCCAGACATGCTAAGTTCATAGCCTTCCAAACTGTTCCAAAGGTGTGCTGTAGGGCATGAAGGAGATGAGAGGTATCATCAATCTATTGATACTGGTAATCCTTCAAAAGTGAAATCTTCAAAAGGTCTAGTGCTGTACTTTTAGATGGGAGTATTAAATGAATGAACAAGTTGTGCATTAGTGCTGCAACAGTCCAGAGACTTGGCCGGGCGATAATGGAGTCCAACTGTATCTGTGCTCTAGATGTCCGGTTGTACCTCCTTCCAAATGATCATACAAGTGCCCCCTCCTTACACATGAAAATCAATAGTATGAAGAATCCAATTTACAGTATGTCACTGTAGTGAGGCGGGGTGGCCTCCCACTGATGCAGAAGGGGAGGGACTACACACTGAGCCCTGATGGGTGGAGTCCGAATGTGCTCACCCCTCCCACTGGAATTCAGTGGGTGGGACAGGAAGTAGAAAAGGCGGGTCTTGGAGCCCAGCTGGGCCGCAGCCGCCGAAGGAACCAGATGCCTCCTGCCTGCTCCTAAGCTGGGAGACTGCTGCGGGCCCCTGTGGAGCTGAGGACGGGCCAGAGCTTCCGGAGGCACCAGCTCACCAAGCCACGGAGGAGTTCCCAAGACTGCCGTAGGTATTCTATTATGATGACCCAGAGGACCTCCTACAGATCCAGTTACACCCCAAGGCATAAAAAGGAGGTGTGCGCTTGGGGCAGTCCTCTCCCAGGAGGTGAACAGAGAAGTACATCCAATCCTCTATCTCAGTCGAAAGCTCTTCTCCCAAGAATGCAAGTACTCAGTCAATGAAAAGGAGGCCCTCGTCATCAAGTGGGCCATTGACGCGCTCAGATATTATCTTCTTGGGATCCCCTTTGTACTGATCACTACCATGCACCCCTTAAGTGGTTTACACAATGAAGAAATCCAGTGCCAGGTTAATGCGTTGGTATCTGACCCTCCAGCAATACATCTTTTCAGCCAGACACCGGACAGGTAAGGAAAATGCCAGTGCTGACTTTTTCTCTCATCTGGGGGGAGCCAAGAAGCCAGCCCCAAAGACAGGGAGCTGGACTTGAGGGGTGGGTGTGTAGTGCGGTGGGATGGCCTCTCACTGATATGGAGGGTGAGAGACCACCCACCGAGCCCTGGTAGGCAGAGCTCGGACATGCTCATCCCTCCCACTGGAAATAGAAAAGGCAGGTCTTGGAGCTCAGTTGGACCACAACCGCCAGAGGAACCAGATGCCTCTGCCTGCTCCTGAGCTGGGAGACTGCTGCGGGCCCCTGTGGAGCTGAGGACTAGCCGGAGCTGCAGTGGTCACTGGCTCACCAAGCCACGGAGGAGTTGCCAGGACTGCTGCAGGCCTTCTACACTGACGACCCAGAGGACCCCCTATGGATCCAGGTACACCCTGCGGAGGAGTTAGGAAGTGGCCCAGGGCCAGCCAATCCTTGCTCGGCTGCATTATCGCTGGATTCCCCACTGACCCAGTGGCAGATCACTCTACCATTGTCAGAGCACTGGGCTTGGACGCAGTGGAGTGGGTGGGCCTGCATCCCCCCTGCCACCCTCACGCTGGGCTGGCAGTTTCCCCCTCTCTAGACCAAGAAGCCTGAGTTTGTCGGCCATCTGCAGGAGCCAGGATGCCTGACCCCCTCGGTACTCAGCCCTGAACATAGGCCCAAACTATAAACTCTTGTTCCGCCCTGACTAAGCACGTGGGCTCCCTAACTGTGTTTGCCGCTCGACTCTGAATACAGGCCTGAGCTATAGACTATTGCTGCCCCGCTAATTCCCTAATGGTGGGCGACACACAGACGTAGTGAGGCTGGGTGGCCTCCTACCAACGTGGACGGGAAAGGACCTCCATCTCCAAACCACTACAGTCACTGATACCTAGAGGTTCAGTTGAAGATGAATAACTCATTCCTTTCACTGTCTGTGTGCAGATGGTCTGCCTGTCCTCCTGAGACCAATCCTGCCCAAAGTCCACATTTCATTTAATTATTATGTGACTTGTGGCACTTGTGCCAAATTTGTCAAATATCATCCCCTTATAGAGAAAGAAAGAGATGTTTAAATTGACAGTCTGGTTTTTTATCCTACCTAGGGACCCAACCCTTTTGCAAATAGGAAGTACATGGATAACTTTGAAGCTAAAGGCACTGATTGAAAGAGTCTCGAGGGAAGCTGAATTCTCCTGGCAGTTCCTGAGAAGACTTTAAGTATAGAATCCTGCACCTCTTGGGGGAAAAGAAGTCCTTAAAATGATCATGCACACTTTAATTTGCACAACAGAGGAGGAAATATTTGTAATGAATGAGTTAAAGACCAAAGAACTTCATTCTCATCTACATTAAGGGCTTGGTCTACACACAAATTTTCATCCTGATTTCCTAAAACTGATTTCACTATTTTGCTGCAAGTCTGCATGTGGATATTTATTATGGAATAAAAGTGGCTAAAGTCAATTTAGCTCTAAATAGTAACAAAGTGACCTTACACTAAATTGACTCTAGCCCCTTTCATTCCAAGGCATCCATGCACAGACTTACATCCAAAGAACTAAAGTGGTTTTAATTCACATCTTTTATTGTTTCATCATAAGTGTGTGTATTGACCAGTCCTAAGGATCCTTTACAGTTCCCTTTGGGTGCTCATTGGGCCCAAACTCTAAGTGGGTGCATAGTGACAGGAGGGCATAAGAGCCTTCCCAACTGCTTTGCACAGCCCAGGTAATGTCCAAGCTAGAATTGCACCCCTTACAAAATGGAACTCGCCATGAACATAAAACTAGCAAAACTAACAGTCATCTGTTAAAAGTAGCAAAATAAAAGCATCGTTATGCATTAGGCATTTGCGCCTTACTCTCAAAGTTAGGTGCTGGCCACATGCAATCACAAATACCTGCTCTGCACATACACATAGATACATTTTCATGTACCATTAGAAAATACTCAATGACTAACTAAGGACCCAACTCTTTTGCAAATAGGAAGTACATGGATAACTTTGAAGCTAAAGGCACTGATTGAAAGAGTCTTCATATATCCATGCCTGAAAATGCCATGTCCAGAAGTGGGAAACATGCAGGCTGGATAGTCACTACTTCCTACCAGTTTGCTCAGAACTATACCTCTAGCTAGTTACAAAATACTGTGAATGTTCAAAACAATTAGCACATAGTTTTTTGCATTCAGAAGGGAAACTATTTAAAATAAACAATGACCTTGTTGAGAAGGAGCTGGAGGAATCTGGGGATTCAAAGCCTTTAACTTCCAGGACAAGGGTTCAAATTTAGAAGACACCAAAAGCCATGATTGTGTGCCAGCTGTTCAGTGGTCAGTGTGGAATGGGTTTGTTTTCTCACACCAGTTCCTAGTGGGCAAGAGTTCATGATGAGAGAGGAAATCATATAACTTCCCAACTGGCAGGCTTCTTCTGAAGCCTCCGCCAACAGGCCAAAGAATGAATGAGCATGGAGACTGAATGACCCCACAATTCTAGGGGCACCCTCTCTTCATCAATGATCACACCCATAGGTGGATGGTGTAGAGGAGTGTCCACTTCTGCCTCCTCCTCTAAAACATTTCTGGGGGTAAACAGAACACTTAGGTCTCTCTGCCTATTAATCTGGCACCATTCACTCACTCTGTACTCCATTTCATGTAGAGAAATGGCTGACAATATGACGATATATAGAACACATTGAAATGTGAGTTCAGTATTGAGAGCCAAGGCTTGGTAAGCAGATACCTGTTCATTTTGTATTTTATAAAATGTATTATTGAATATTTGTTGGTAGGACGAGAATGATACACTGCCAACACATGGTTTTCATAGGAGCATCTGAGTTTAGTTCAGAATTATGCTAGAAAGTGCAAACTCACTTTCAAAAGCCTGATCAGCACCCCTTACTTACCCGAGTAGTTGTATTGACTTCAATGGGACCACACGTGAATACTGCTAAGAGTGGCAGGATTAGGTCCAATCTATATTGAATTCACTTCCTCTGCAAGCCAGCTGAGATTACACGTAAGGATGCTAGAAAGTGCAAACTCGCTTTCAAAAGCCTGATCAGCACCCCTTACTTACCTGAGTAGTTGTATTGACTTCAATGGGACCACACGTGAATACTGCTAAGAGTGGCAGGATTAGGTCCAATCTATATTGAATTCACTTCCTCTGCAAGACAGCTGAGATTACGCGTAAGGCATGAGTACCCGAGTCCCAGAAGATTTCAATATCAAGTTCTTTCCAGGAGTACACAAATATTTATTTTTCTTTATTTACAGACTTGTGGAGAGGGAGGAGGAACACTTGTGCACACAAACTAAAAACTAAAAATAACCCTTCAAAGCAAGTGATTTTTCTGACAAAATATATTTAAGGGCATACTAGGTGAATCAAATCAAAACAAACTTAGCACCACGACTGTGCTTGCTGTATGTCAAACCTCTCCTAGTTCTGAGCAGCCTCTTGAAACATTTCTGACATCTTCCATCAAGTTTATATAGTTATTTCTCTTTTGGAGAAAACACCATGTATAATTCTACTGCCATATTTTCTTAAGGAATTTTCTAAAAAAAATGTTTCTTTCTCTCACTGAAACTGATAAGAAAGGATGAGTGTAACACCATCCTCCCCCATCCCCCAAGAAATTCTTATCTTCTTTAGGCAAAGGCTAAGGGTTGCTGTGCTGCAAGCTAGATGATAATAAACTTTACAGAAGGGTAGGGAATTCTATAAGGGTTATGTCTTCTCTACAGCCACAGTTGACTGGTAGAGACACCTTCCCCATTATGATCAATAACCAGGATGACAAATCTCCAAGCAAATTCTTTGTTCTGTGCTGTTTAGGAGAAGGGAACAACAACTACAGCTTCTTAGAAGCATGTGATAAATCATTCATTTTCCACCCAACATACATGATTTATAAACAAAACAAGAAATATATGTTTATAAAATACCCTGCCAGGTCTGTTGATCCACAATGGGCAGCATTTTTGCAGTGCAGGGCTTGATCCCGCAAACACTTCTGCATGTAACATGCATAGTCCAGTGACATCAATTGGACGACTCACATGGGGGCAAGTGTTTTCAGGCCTGGTCCCATAGTTATCGCCCAGGCTGAGACTGCTTTGGGCAAGATTTATAAACTTTCTATAAATAATATATATTCAAAATAAATTAAAAAATAAGAAACAAAACTACCAAGATACATGAAATCTCCATAGAACCTGCAATTTCTATACCAAGCTTACTGGGTGAAACACCGTTTATATGGAAAATATCTTGCATTCTGAAATATTTGTTTTCCTATATACAAATGCAAAAAAAACCCAGTCCTGAAATTTCCATGTAATGCCTTGTAAACAGAACAATGAGAAGCAGAAAGGGCTTGGAACGACTTTGCCAATTAACCCAAGATGCTTGGCGTATCATTGATTATACTTTGAATCCATCATAGGTGGTAGTGTTGATAATGTTGCAATTAGAGAAAAGTACAACTGTAAAAGTTTATTGCAGATTAAAAAGTTTTACCTGAGTGAGGAAACCTAACTGCCATAGAGCAACAAACACACTTAAGAAATGTATCTTAATCTTATAGCAAAAAAGAAAAAACAGCATTTCCCAAACTATTTCTGGAAATTGCGCATAGGTGGTTTGATATTTTCTCCATTCAGCCTCATGCAGTCCTACATATTTCCACCAATACATGATTCATTGACCTGTTCCATGTTGTCCTACATCAGTATGTAAAAATGTATGTGAAATTGGTATCCAACAACCTTGATTTTTCACAACAAATATAGTATGAACCAGCTTCTCTCTCAAACGCTCACATAAGAGGTTCTAGTAGGGATACAGTCACATCCACAAAAGGGATGGACAATAAGGGAAAAGAGCTGTCTTCCTCCATGGAAAAATTATAAACAAAAAACAAAACAAAACACAAAACTAAGAATTAAAAGATGAGTGAACGCAAAACCTAAATTCAAAGTGCAGGGGATATGATTTTTCCAGAGCAAGATATAATTCAAAGAATTATTTGTATCCCACAGGGAAAGAATCAGGCCGTATAATAGATGCAAGGAAAAACATGCATGTTCTTATAGGTTTGAAACATTCTTCTGAATCTGAACTTTCCCAAAATTTGCATGTTCATATGCCTACCCTGGGATTGTGAGTGAACTTTAGAATAGTGGTCCAAGCTTGAGGAGAGTACTAGCACTTTTCCACCTCCAATTTGAACTCTGAAAAAAAAAATTTGTGGTAATATTCACTTTTCACTGTAGATCCATTCCGTTTCCCTGGAAACTGATTCTACATGTGGATTAGGCATTAAAAGTGTGAACAGAACATTTATGTATGGTTTACTGTCAGTTCCCCCATCCAAACAACTCACAAGGGGGGAAATTTCATCCATTTGTGAGGAAATTGGACAAAACTATCAAACACAGACTAGTATTACAAATACATTCAATAGAATTCTCATCCTCCTCAAGTCCTTGTTTCATTCCATTTCTGATATCATATCCACCAAAGAAATGAGCAACAGTATACTGAAATCTTGCATCTAGGAATGACTAGGAACAACAGAAAGGACACCACTAACAACCTCCAGGAATTTTTTCAGTCAATAATCTGTCTTTTGGTGATCCTACAAGAAAAATGGCAGAATTTGTCTGATGTTTTAAAAGCTTAAGCATGTCAGATATCCAAGGTTCAGGAAAGTAACTCACACTTCTGTTTTGTCATCTCTTTTACTGAAGGCCTGCCCAACATCTATCAATCAATATACTGCTCATCTCTGTATCCCTGTCTATCCAACCTACAAATAGTTCTGGAGTCAACATCATACACAAAGAACCTTACCATTTTGCCTTTTCGCAAAAGTATCAACAGTGCCAACTGGGAAGTATCAGAATATTCATTTGAATTAGTAATAATCATTTTAGATATAAAGCAACCCCTCATCAAAGCACCTGAGGTGCTGAAGAATCTAAAAACAATTTCTCATCCACTAATTAGAAGGAACACCCCAACCTCATACAAAATTGAAAACAATTCAAGTAAATTAAAAAAAATGAAACAATAAGACAAAAGCAACAGAAGTGGCAATTTAAAAATAACTATGGAGAAATATGATTGTAGGTGTTTTTTTAAAAGGGGGAAAAAGTTGCAATTCATTTTGCCATTTTCATTTGAGATTCATATAGTAGTCTGTTGCACTCCTGAGGTCAGTGTAACTGAGTGTAGAATTTGACCCAAAGACTTCAGTTTGGAAAATGCAACAACCTGAGCCATAAGACGTTAGAAATACCCGTTCAGAAACGGCCAAATTTCAATGATTTACATAACACTGAACAAACTAAATAATTTTAAAAGGCTGCCCGTTACTAAGACACCATCTATGTAGATGAAAAATATGGGATTATGTCAGGATCTCATTAACAATTTACTCTATTGCCCTTTACATATTGCCTCCTTGAAGTTAATGACAACACTCCCACTGATTTCAAGGGGGCCAGGATTTGACTCTAGGAATGTATCTTTTCTAGTGCTGGGGATCTACTCACCTTGAAAAATCCAGCAATTCCACTGCTTTAGTATCCTTGAATTGTTCCTTGTTGCTTTTGCAATCTCATTATTTTCAGCTTTTCATACAAGCCTTTCTTTGTGTTTTGTCTTCACGTGTATGTTGTATTTAGTATAAATTGGTGTTGGTCCCTCTATTAATATATATACTTGTGTGACTGAAAGCCCCTTTTGAAAAATGTATTGTACTTAAGCATACTTTAGAGCCAAGATTTTTTTTTTAACCAAGCCTTAAATTCAGATCCTAAGTTTATATTTAGGCACCTGCCTGATTTTCAAAAGTCTCATTAAGCAGATCCCATTGAACAATGGTATTTGCATGGGTGTAACAAACTAGAATTTGGCATTATGAATCTCTTTGCAGCTAAATTTGCTCTAAGAAACTATTTTTTAATGAGGGGTTATGAAATTAGCTGCTCGGTGTTCCCAAGTATCATTGACTCAAAGTTGTACAGAAAATCCTGCTACAGAACAAAATCAGTTCTTTGTCCAGCTTTTCCAATGGGAGCTGTTGAGTTCTCAGAGCTTGTGTAAAAACCAAGAAAGGTGCATACATATGGATTTAGTAGCCTTACTTAAGCTTCTATTTATTTATTTTTTCAAATCTAAGGTCAGACATATTGTCGGATTTATATGGTGGTTTTACCAACATTTTACTGTAATAAATATTTGGTTACACAGAACAGTTTCTTTGAAAAACACTGAAAGGTAGCAATCTGGATTGAGAATTGTGATTTTTCCTGCTCTATAATGAATAAGAGGAGAACTGATATTAAAATAGGTTGTTTAGTTGACTTTGCAATCAATTATCTTTTTCTTTGTATAGCTGTTGTGCCAAATTCAGACCTGATATAAACAGATAACTCCACTGTAGTAATTTCCAACTACTATATTGCATTTCAGGGCTGCTAATAGCATTTTTGGTAGTGGTAGGATTTGCATACTTCTGTTAAAAAAATATATCTCACAAAGGATATATCTCATCACTGCTTAGTAATGATACTGTTATGAGCCTAATTACAGAATGACAGTGTTATGAAAATGGCATGTATCAAGTGAAAGAATCCCCAGAAAATCCTGACCTTGACAACTCACCTGTAAGCACTAGGGAGACATGAGAAGATAGGTAGGTGGGAAGGAAGTTCAAATTTAATTGATTGACATTTTTGCAAATATTTCTATGAAGGCCTGTTGAATCACCACTAAGCAATCACTGTAATTCCAAGAGGAGGCCTGCTTGGCTCAGCAGTTTTAATACACAGATCAATTTTGCATTACCTCCTTCTGTCTGTGAGTGCTCATAGAGGAAAGTCATAAAACATTTATAGGTCTAAGAATGCAAATTGCAGCAAAGAGTGAATCTTCAGTCTGGGGATCCTTGAAAGAGATTTGTCAGAAGAGGTTGTGGTGAGCATTTGCTCTGCCTCAGACCCTATAAAAATTTCATTTTCATTTCCTTTACAGGGTTCATCTTTTTTATTAATATTTGGGATTTTAATATGTAATGCCAAATACCATATGTGTTTTAAAAATAAGAATAATATATGAATGTGATTATTGTTTACCATTCATCTTCAGCATAACGCAAAGGGAAAAATCTAAAGATTCCATTTTCACTGCAGTTGATCAACGTTAAGAACATTAATTACATCTGAAGGAAAATAATAAGCTCCAAACTGATGAAAGAGCAGTACAATGGCACCGTATAGTGCAACAGCTGGCCTCTTGCACACAGAATATGAAAGAATGCAGAGTTTATTAATTTTTATTTAATACCAGGGGTTTCCAGCACCTTAAAATTTAAATCTAGAGGTCCTTAAAAATATTCATCTTCACACCTCACATCTTGACCTTTCTAAATCCAACTCTCTTTACAACATAGCTTAGGATAATCACTAAGCCCCAGTTCAGCAACACACTTCAGCACAAGCTTAAATTTAAGCACGTGCGTAGCCCCACTGGGACTTGATGCATATGTTTTAAGTACTTTGCTGAACTGGAGCCAAAACAAGGGCTTTTACCTGCAAAGTACAGAGCTAAGTGCTTCTTCTGAAGTGCTCAGTGAGAGCTGAAGGGTGCTCAGCACCTTGTAGTTGGGGTTCAATGCCTTGTTGGATAGTACTCCAAATCTACCAAATAAACCTATGCAGTACATACAATGCAAAGATTGGAGGGCCTGGATTATGCAAGAAATCACTAATGGATAAGATCACAGAAGTCCTGAGCTCCCTTAATATGCATGTCTTCTGTGATTTTTTGGAAGCCTAAATATGGAGTTTCCTTGAACAGGATTGTTAACAGCGTGCATGCCCTCAGCCTGTGCTAACATAAAAAATGGGACTGCCATCAACTATTTGAAACTGGCACATCTGGATTAATAAGTATCACAATTTGAGAGAATGCAGGCATGCACAGGCACTAGTGTTCATTATTTAAAAAGTCAACATTTAGCCTCCGAGGTATCTGAGATATTGCAGTTATTTCCTATGCTAAACATAACTATGGTCTCTCAAATACTGCTGGGTAGCAACTATGGACGAATGTAAAGAGCAGAGATGGCATCAAACTACCAGGAACAGGGCTGGCTCCCGGCACCAGAGTAGCAAGCATGTGCTTGGGGTGGCCAATTCGAAAGGGGGCACTCCATCCGGTATCGGGCTGGCACATCCAGGTCTTTGGCAGAAATTCATTTCCTCTTTGAGCTGCTGCCAAATTGCCACTGAAGAGGACGAGAGGGAGGACCCGCCGCCGAACTGCCGCAGAAGAAGCGGAGTGGGTAGGTTGCTGCCGAAGGGCCACCGCTCGTCTTTTTTTTTTTGCTGCTTGAGGCGGCAGAAAAAGCTGGAGCCGGCCCTGTCCAGGAATGGACCGTAATGACAAACAAATACAGAGGATCAAACTTCAAATGCAGCATAAACCGCTATCCAAGGGAGAGACCTACTTCTGACAAAGAATCAAATAGGTCCATGTTATTTAAAACCAAAAAAACACTGTGCTGCTCTGGTGTGTTTCAGAGTTCAAAGACCAAAATAGTACTTTTTGAATCTGATGAAGATCATGAGAAATAATATCAGAAAGGACTCCTGTACATACATATTGGGAAGCCTTTTTTATAGACATTTGCAGAGTTATACTTGGAGAGAAATGTCCTGGCTCACCAATAGCTAGCCTAGCCGTTCCTCCTAATTCTGTTCATACAAAGCAAACAGTGCACTCCTGTAATCAAGTTGTATTACACACTGTAGAGAAGAGAAAGAATCAACTATATAGAATTTAGTGGGAGTGGCATTTATTAAGCTCTGAAAGTCTCATTGGAACATTTTTGAATGTCATATGCTGATTTCATGATATTTATTTTTATGTACCGTACTTTCTGTGTTGAAATGACATTTATATATTTTGCATCTTAATGATACTGAACATGACTGTAATATGTGGAGACTTGATTTTTTTCCATGGCCACTCAGTGTGATTTAAGAGTTTAAACCAGGACTTAAACTGGCCTTCATAATGAGAGATGAAGATTTCACAAGTAGATAGGAAAAATAGTGATTAATGCACAGACCTAGAAGTCGGGAGATATGAGTTCTATTTCCTCACCTACCAATGATTTTTGTTTTCCCCTGAATCTGAGAGTCTCTCATCTCACCTGTACAATAGGAATAATAATACCTACTATAAATGGGAGTTTTGTGGCTCAGTTCATTAATGTTTGTAAAACTCTTTGAGATCCTTGGATAGAAGGTACTATGTAAAATACAAAGAATAATTTGTCTCTTTAAAGAAGATTTGTACATGAAGTATGCTTATTTCACAGTTTATGGAGCATCTTCCCATTCAGAGCTTTCATCAAACAATTGTCACAATGTATTGTTCTATTAAATAGGAAAAAAACTACATTCAAAGAATGTTAAGTTTGCAACATCAAGGATTTCAAAGTTAGGAAGTATCAAAATTAAAGTTCATTATGCAGGTTCAGAACCTTTAAATTCACAGCACAGACATCTGCCACTTCAGCTAATGTAATAACTGATAGCAGTAGGTTTTCTTCTATGTGTGTCAGTAACTAGAGGGAAATGAGGAACATATGCCAGTAGTTTTCATAGACTCATAGATTATTAGGGTTGGAAGGCACCTCAGGAGGTCATCTAGTCCAACCCCCTGCTCAAAGCAGGACCAATCCCCAATTAAATCTCCAAATCCCTACATGCACCCCCTCCCCCAGGATTGGGCTCACAACCCTGGGTTTAGGAGGCCAATGCTCAAACCACTGAGCTATCCCTCCATATTGACAGCAGAATACTGATGAGACTCAGGAATTCTAGATTCTTCCCAAGATTCTGAGGGGAATCTACAGTAGTGGTTACAGACTATAATGCCCCTATCCCCACTAGCCTGTCCTTGTCATAGTCACCTCTATCTCTTGGATCCATGTTGTTTGAAAAGTGCTTTAAGATCTACTGATGAAAAAATCATGATGTTAATTATTATTATTATTATTGTGCTTTCTTTTTCGGTGTTGGATTTGCAGAGGGAATTGTGTTCGTTATATTGTTTCCTTTTTCTCAGCAAAATATATTATGGAGAGAAGGTGAGTGAGGTAATATCTTTAATTGGACCAATTTCTAATGGTGAGAGAGACAAGCTTTCAAACTTACACAGAGCTCTTCTTCAGATCTGGGAAATGTACTCTGTGTCACAGCTAGTAGAAAAGATTGTTTAGCATAAGTAGTTAACACATATTTCAAGGAATCATTCAAGGTGAGGTGGCCCTTTGAAACCCCCTCCAGTCGTAGAGGAGAAAGGAAGGGAGGGGGGAAGGCAGCTGGGGGTGGGCTGATAGTGGGTTATAGAGTGTTGTAATAAGCCATAAATCCAATGTTTCTATTCAGTCCATGATTTTTAAGAACTAGGAAAGTTATGAATTGAAGCTCCTAGGATTGTCTTTTGAAAGCGTTGGAAAGGTTTCCTTTGCAAATAAGGATAGCCAGATATAGAGTTATTGCTTTGTGAAAAGTGTTAACTTACAGGTGATATGGTGTTTTTGTCTTTTATCATTTTCCTGTGCAAATTCATTCAAGAGTGTAGTGATTGTCTGGTTTCACCCACATAGTTATTTAGCTTTTAATACACCGGATCAGGTATACTGTATGTTGTGACAGGCATGTGTCAGACCTAGGGATTTTGAAAGGTGTGTTGTGGGGAGTGTTGATCATTGTAGCAGTGGAGATATGTCTGCAGGTTTTGTATCTGTTGTTCTGGCTGGATCTGGGGCTGCTTTGCGTTGGTGTGTCTTGGTCTGTGGGGTGCTTGCTTCTGATGATGAGCGTAGAGAGGTTGGGTGGTCATTTGAAGGCCAGAAGTGGGGGTTCAGGGAAAACTTCTTTCAGGATGAGTCCCCATCAAGTATGAAGTGAAGTTATTTGATGATACGCTGCACAGATTGCAATATGGGGTGGTAGGTGACAACTAGGGGTGTGCAGTCAGAGGAGGTTTTATTTCTGTATTGAAGCAGGTTCTCTTAGGGTATGTGTGTGGCCCGTTATGTGATGCCATATACTTCTCCTGTGGAGTGTCCTTGTTTGGTGAAGGTGGTTTTTAAGTATGTTAATGTGTATATCTGGACTTTCTCCTTGGAGCATATTTTTTGCTATCTGAATGCCTGGCTGTAAATAACAGATTTCTTGGTGTGTATAAGTTGGTTATATATTAATAAAGGTAGGTGTGGTGATTTGTGGTTTTCCTGTATATAGTTGTCTGTAGGGTTCCATTGTAAAAGCTGATCATGGTGTCAAGGAAGTTGATGTTGGGAAGTGTTCCAGAGAGAGTTTAATGGATAGGTTGGGGTTGTTGACATTGTGATGGAAATCTAGGAGGGAGTTTAAATCATCAACCCAGAGGATGAAAATATCAACCTATATCATGAATATCATTAGTTTAGTGGTGCATTTGTCCAGAAATTCATCTTCAAGGTGGCCCATGAAGTGGTTGGCATATTAGGGTGCCATCCTAAAACCCATGGCTGTTCCCATGGTTTGGACAAATGTTGTTGAATATAAAATTGTTATGGGTGAGGATAAAATGGATGAGTTTGGCAATGTGTTTGGAGTGGATATCTGAGGGTTCTCCATTGTCTTGTAAATATTTGAGACAGGCAGCTATGCCATTGTGAGAGATGTTGGTGTATAGGGAAGAGACATCCATGGTGGAAAGGATGATGTTCTGAGGGAGGTTGTTAATGTTGTGGAGTTTGTGAAGGAAGTCAGTTGTGTCCTAGAGAAAACTGGTCCTTTGCATGGTGATTGTTTTGAGGATTGTTTATGAGAGTCTTGATATTCCTTCAGTAAAAGTGCCATGATCTGATATGATGGGTCTGTCTGGATTCCCTTCTTTGTGTATCTTAGGAAGCATGTAGAAGGTTGATGGAATGGGTCCTTGGGGGATGAGTTTGTAGAGTTTCTGTTGGAGTTGTTTGGGGAAGGATTTGATGATATCCTTAAATTCATGGGTAAATTCGGGAGTGGGGTCTTATTTCAGTTCTTTGTAGTAGGTGATGTTTGAGAGTTGTCAGTTGGCCATGTTAATGTTAGTCATCCCAAATGAGGACTATGATGGGGCCCTCTTTGTCTGCTGGTCTGATCATTATCTGGTGGTTAGATTTCATGGACTACAGAGCTGTCCTCTCGGCAGTGGAGAGATTGTGGTGGATGGGATGCTTATTAAGAATTTCACCATCAATTTTTTTTAAGCAAGCAATGTAATCGTCAAGGGTGTGGTTTTGTCTGCTCTCTGGTGTCCAGATGAATGAATATTTTCTTTTATGATTCTCAGTAATGACATGGTAATTGTGAGTGGTGTCACCATTGTTCTGAAATAATTTGTTTAGGTGGAGTTGGCGGAGAAATTCTTCTTGTTCTCCAGATATTAGTAGGGTATCAGGTTCTGTGGTGGGAAAGATAACATATGACAACATATATGACATTCAAGTCTTCGGACACATTTCAATGATCTTGCATTAAATAGAAAACTGATTTTCCTTCCACCTCCAAACTCACGAATGAGTTGGTGGGTTTTCTCCATTGTAAATGGTCAGGTAGCTATTGTCCTTTGTGTTTGTTCTTTTCTTTCATGTTCTTCTCAGTCACCTGTGCCTCCACTTGATTCCTCTTCCTTAGTCTGACTCCGTATTTCACAAAACAAGCTATTAGCCTGTGAAATTCACTGCTACAAGGTATCGCTGAGGCCAAAAACTCAGCTGGACCCTAAAAGGACTGGATATGTAAATGGAAAAAAAGAATATCCAGAGCTAAATTAAATATTAAAAATAGGAATTCTGAAAGGAATCTAAAGCTTCATGCTTCAAGGCATAAACTAACCTCTAACGTGATTAGATAGAAACTTTATTTGTGGGCAAGTTATCCTGTAAATGCTTTTTTGCAGTTTCGTGCCCCCTTTCTCTCACCAACAGAATTAGAAAAACCCTCCTCTGATCCAGTATGGAAATTCTTATATTCCGATTACTCCATTTATCCATTTAGTTTATTAGTTTTTAAATAAAATAATGCACAGCACTTAATGCATCTTCAAAGCACTGCACAAATATTATGTTTTCTCCAAGTCTGTTGTTGATGGCAGCATGAGTCCTACTGAGGCCACTGAATCTCCTTGAGTGCCTACTGCATAAGAGCTGATTGGGTGAAGGCATGAACATCACTTATTTTGGGTGACTGGTTTAGGTTTTAGCAGATTCAGTGACTCAATGTTGTGTTTCTATTTTCTTGCCAAGCTTCATGCAAGAATCACACAGTATAATTAATTGCCTCCCCATTCCCTTGTCTTACATACTTCTAAATAGGCCCCTCTGTTAATCAATGACTACTAGTCAGATAAACATTGCTATGATTTAAAATGGCTACTTGAGTTTCAAGTGCATTCTTCTCTGTAATTCTGGCTACTCTTGATGCCCATGGCTGTTGCAAGCCTATAAGATCAGCTACAGCTCTCAGAATGGCAGTGTTGAAGGGGAAATAAATGAATTATTTGATGTTCAAGCTGAACAGCGCTGGTAACTATTAACAGCAGACATAAAAATCTGACCTCTAATGATCGTAACTAATGGCTGCAATGAATACTATAGCTATGGGAAAAGGTCAAAGACTATTTAGCATTTATGAAGGGAACAGTGACTCAAAGCAGAATGAAGCCTTTTTAAGACGAGAGTTTCATTGGTCTCTGCACCACTGTACATATTACCAAGAATACTGTTCAGAAGCCAATCCCTACTATGTATTAGTCTTTTTTCCCCCATAAAACATGGTTCTGATCCTGTATCCCTCACAACTCCCAATGACCGTACTTATGTCTTGGCAGCAGTTTTAATTAATAGAATGCAGGCTGTACCGGACAACTTGGGACATATGAAGTGCCATACCAGATCAGATCAATGTTTCATTTAACCAGATATTCTGTTTTTGACACTAGCTTCTGCATCCTGATCTATAATGTACCAAGCCAATTTGTAATTCTATACCGTGTGGGAGTATATTTCTCTCATTCCAACTTTTGCTGGAAATATGATACATGATGATAGCATTAATCATTTGCACCCTAGTGAACATAAATGCACATGCAGTCCTTAGTCTTTTTAAAAATCTGACCACATAACTAATCTAATAATTTTAAATTGTATTATATAATTTACTATATACTCATATAAGCTATTAACCCTGATGATAAAACTCAATGCAAAATTAACTATGGAATAGCTACCCATCCTACAGTCTTCATTCAGGAAAAACTACCATTTAAGGTATTTAAGTAATTAACATAACATTGTATTAATTGAAAAATGGTACACAAGCATGTTATTAAAGACCATATCATATTGCACAACAGATGGGGATTACATTTGAATCTGCAATCTTAATTTTACCATTTCTTGACTTCTGCATGTTTCACTTTTCAGCTTCATTAATGCAGTTGCATTAATGTAATTCTTTTGAATATAACAATTAGAGCTGTCGATTAATTGCAGTTAACTCACACGATTAACTCAAAAAATTAATTGCAATTAATCAGAGTTTTAATTGCACTGTTAAATAATAGAATATCAATTGAAATTTATTAAATTTTGTGGATGTTTTCCTACATTTTCAAATATATTGATTTCAGTTACAACACAGAATACAAAGTATATGTGGCTCACTTTACATTATTTTTATTACAAATATTTGCACTGTAAAAATGATAAACAAAAGAAACAATATTTTTCAATTCACCTCATACAAGTACTGTAGTGCAATCTCTTTATTGTAAAAGTGCAATTTACAAATGTAGATTTTTTTTGTTACATATCTGCGCTCAAAAACAAATCAATGCAAAACTTTAGAGCCTACAAGTCCAATCAGTCCTACTTCTCATTCAGCCAATCGCTAAGACAAACAAGTTTGTTTATATTTACAGGAGATAATGCTGCCCACTTCTTATTTACAATGTCTCCAGAAAGTGTGAACAGGTATTTGCATGGCACTTTTGTAGCTGGCATTGCAAGGTATTTATATGCCAGGTATGCTAAACGTTTGTACGCCCCTTCATGCTTCAACCACCATTCCAGAGGACACGCTTCCATGCTGATGACGCTGATTAAAAAAATAATGTGTTAATTAAATTTGTGATGAACTTCTTGGGGGAAAATTGTATGTCTCCAGCTCAGTTTTACCCATATTCTGCCATATATTTCATGTTATACTAATTTTGGCTAAGGACTCAGCATGTTGTTCATTTAAGAACACTTTCACTGAAGATTTGACAAAACACAAAGAAGGTACCAATGTGAAATTTCTAAAGATAGCTACAGCACTCGATGCAAAGTTTAAGAATCTGAAGTGCTTTCCAAAATCTGAGAGGAATGAGGTATGGCGCATGCTTTCAAAAGTCTTGAAAGAGCAACACTCTAATGCAGAAACTACAGAACCCGAACTACCAAAATAGAAAATCAACCTTCTGCTGGTGGCATTTGACTCAGATGGTGAAATGAACATGCATCAGTCCACACTTGCTTTGGATTGTTATGAGTGGGGAGGGATAGCTCAGTGGTTTGAGTATTAACCTGCTAAACCCAGGATTGTGAGCTCAATCCTTGAGGGGGCCACTTTGGGATCTGAGGGAAAATCAGTACTTGGTCCTGCTAGCGAAGGCAGGGGGCTGGACTTAATGATCTTTCAGGATCCCTTCTAGTTCTATGAGATAGGTATATCTCCATATATTATTATTGAGCAGAACCCTTCATCAACATGGACACATGTCCTCTGGAATGGTGGTTGAAGCATGAATCTTTAGCACATCTGGCATGTAAATATCTTGCAACGCCAGCTACAACAGTGCCATGCAAACACCTGATCTCACTTTCAGGTGACACTGTGAACAAGATGTGGGCAGCATTATCTCCTGCAAATGTAAACAAACTTGTTTGTCTGAGCAATTGGCTAAACGAGAAATAGGACTGAATGGACTTGTAGGCTCTAAAGTTTTATGTTGTTTTGAATGAATTAGTTTTTGTACATAATTCAAAATTTGTAAGTTCAACTTTCATGATAAAGAGATTGCACTACAGTACTTGTACTAGGTGAATTGAAAAATACTATTTCTTTTGTTTTTTACAGTGCAAATATTTGTAATCAGAAATAAATATAAATTGAGCACTGTACACTTTGTATTTGTATTATAATTGAAATCAATATATTTGAAAATGTAGAAAACATCCAAAAATATTTAAATAAATGGTATTCTATTATTATTTAACAGGGCAATTAATCGCAATTTAATTCTATTAATTGCAATAATTTTTTTTTAATCGCTTGACAGCCCTAATAATAATCTTAGTAGGATGTGAATGAGCTCTCCCCTGACATCAAGGGAGAGTGGCCAGGCAACAGACGAGAGATAGGACAGTCAAGAGGCATCTGAGGCATTGCTGGATGCCTTTCCCCACTCCACCTCCCCCACCAGGTGGGAGGTGAACCTGTGTGAATACACCTCTGAACTCTGGGTCTTCGCTGACCAAGGACGACAACTGTGAGTGGACTTCAGTGAAAGGAGAGGGGAGTGGCACATTGAAGGAATTTTTGTTTGATGGACTTTCTCACCACAAGGTGAGAAACTGAGGCAAAGGGCACTGCACAACATACTCTGATATGGTTGTTCTGCTTATGGTCATATGCTTCTTAATCATGTTTGTGGCATTTCCCCAAATTAATGCTGGGTTACTTTCCCCTTTTTATTAAACATTTCTTTTCTACACACAGACTCAGTGCTTGCAAGAGGAGAAGTATTGCCTCTTAGAGGCAGCTAGGTGTGGTGTGTAATTTTCCCAGGTTACTGGGTAGAAGCTTGAACCAATTCTGTGTTGTATTGTTAAAAAGGAACCCTGAGATAATGAACGAGGCCCTTGTCCCTGCCAACTCCACCTGGTAGAAGGGTTACAATCAATTTTGATAATTTTGTTCTACAGTGCATTTTACATGATAAATGTAATAATAAATTGTGGTTTTATTATAGGTTACTCTCTATCATTAAGGTTGCCCAATACTTTCCATTATAAAACCCTGTTTTCAGTTGTATATATCTTTCCTAGACTTAAATAGCTGAAGCTGAAAACATCAATGTTAGGTGTCTGCCATAGGCTGAATTTCTTTTTAAAAGAATTCATCTACAACATTCAGCTGTGCCAAAGTATATTTCAGGTTTTGCGGCCTGAAACTGCCATCACTCTTGATGTCCTCCAATATTATATAGTTGATATATACATATATATCAATCAAAATAGATCTGTTTCTTAGGACAAAGTTAGGAAAAAATACATTGTTTTGCCCACATTAAAAAAATTCTCTGACAGTAATTTCATTGAGATGCTCTAGCACAACCCTGCTCCAAAGCGGGAGTTGAAATTTGGCGGGGGGGGGGGGGTTACCTTCAATTTGGCCAAGTTATAAACCTTTGAAAAATCTCAGTTTGCACACGCTCAGTAGAGAATTCTTGGAGTTTGACCAGAGGCACTCTCCTCCTGACAGATTACATCTGCAACTAAATTCTCCAGAAGAGGAACTAGTTGGAATTTATGTTTTTTCAAGCAGCTTTGACTCCCAGTTTCTTCTCTGTTTGGAAACCTAGAGGCTAAGCAGAAGACAATGCTGTGAAGAGTACTTGACTCCCTGTTTCTCCTAGACCCAATCTCAAACCCCACTGCAGCTACAGTATAGAGGCTACTGAGAGGCGTCGGGAAGTGGAGAGGACAACATTCTGGAGGAGGGATTTCTCTATTATCATAGACATCAACCCAAATACACTAGGTTTTCATGCCCTCTGCACAAGGGGATGATCTGCTCTCTAAAGCTGTGTTTTATTTGTGGCTTCACATAACTTCTGCTAACTACATCTAAAACCTTTGTTCATAGTTGACTTGAAACAAGAGCAAACAATGCTTACATGTCTGTTCATTATTTAATAAGGGATTCAGCAAGGCAGAGTGTGCTCTAAAAGATTAATAGGGAGGCATATATCCAGGACAGAAGGGAAAAAAAATACTGGCTTTCTGCTTTATTTGCAAGCTGTCAGTAAATATTTTTGTGTAGCGCTGGGCTTTCTTCATGCCTGTGGCCCTGCTCTCTCTCCCTGCCAAGTCTCCCTGTCAAATCTCTGTCATCATCATTGGAACAGATTTATTGAAATAGACACTGAAGGAAAAAAATAAAACCACGAATTTCAATTATCACTTCTAGAAATTTCTATTAAATATATGCACATTATCATCTAGATCCTCCAGATTTATGAACTTTCACATTTCAGTTTTAATTAACAGAATCCTGAAGTCACCTACATGCTATCAGCATTTAATGGTTCTGGAGATAAATAATTGTGAGAGCTTTTATTTGTGGGCTTGCATGGATGTTCCTTTAAAAGCTGGGAGAACCCAGCTTGCAGGCTCCAAATGCAGCACCTACAATACAAACAAAGCTTAATTTGAAATATTTTTCCTGCAGGTGAAATCTCATGAAGGGAATGAAAGTGGCAAAGGAAAGGCTTTGTCTTTGACAGACCATCCAGTCCTTTAAGGAGCTGAAATAGTAGGTTATTTTTTAAAATGGGTAATACATTGTGAGGGATCTGTGAAGTTTTGAGGGTGTTTTGATCACTGACAAATGTTCTCAGGAAAATAATCACATTTTTCAAGGAGGGTTTTGGACACAGCTTCTCAAAGCCACCTCAGAAACTCTTCTCCGCATACTTGTGCTGGCTTCCTCCTCAGCATGCCAAAAATGCAGGGTGAGAAAGCCATGTTACTCCCCTCCAAGGACAAAAACTGGGGTGGATAGCTCCCATTTCTGCCTATAGTTAAGCCCACACACACAGGAGAAGCCATTCAGGTGAAATAGTGAGTTAAAAGGGGAAGTGCAACAGTCATTTAGCATGTCCCCCCTTGATCTCGTGGAGTTTAGCCTCAGTTTGGTTAGAGGGAAGTGGGGCCAGAGCAGGGGCGGCTCCAGGCACCAGCACGCCAAGCACGTGCCTGGGGCAGCAAGCCACAGGGGGCGCTCTGCCAGTTGCCGCAAGGGCGGCATGCCTGCGGAGGGTCCGCTGGTCCCGCAACTTCAGCGGACCTTCCGCAGGTGTGCCACCAAATCCGCAGGACTGGGGACCTCCCGCAGGCAAGCCGCCGAAGGCAGCCTGCCTTCCGTGATTGGGGTGGCAAAATACCTAGAGCCGCCCCTGAGCCAGAGAAATGGCCCACGTGAGATAATGTCAATCCCACCAAAACTATTTTATGTGAGAATCCCTTCAAACAAGAAGCTGTCCCTGAGAGATGACTGTGACTGAGATGTAATGGGAGAACAGCTCCTGAGGGAGCCATGTTGCCATTGGGGAACAGAGGTTGGTGAGCTGTATGGATTCTCTGTGATATGCAAAATTCCTTCAAAGTATCTGCACAGCCATGAGTTTAGGATATCCAACTGTCTGTTTCCCCCTTACACATGGTGGGTGGTTGAACCAGGCTAACTCAAACAGGAAATTTGGAGGCACGTTCATGAAGGTACAAGTGGATGATTTGACCCTACAATTCTGTGAAAATTCCAGGCTGGGCTTTTCCATACCTGCTTTGCTTATTATCCTTCCTCCTTTGCCAAACACTTGGATCTCAAAAACTGCTGCTGAACACATTTTCAGTTTTACTTTAGGCATTTCCAAGCGATCCATGCCACTGCTGAAACTTGGGCCCTCCTGAAAACCTCTACGGGAAATTATCTTTTAAAGCTAATAAAGGGTTAAGGAAAACCAATACTGAAATGAATCCTAGTCTTCTTGTATTCAGACTGCTGAAGCCAGACTTCCGGAACATCAAGGATTCTATTTATTAGAATATAATTATTACTACTGTACATATAAATGCCTGAATTATTACATTACCAGTGAAAATGGAATAAAACAAGGCAAAAGCTAAGAGTCTCATATTGGACGTACTAAAAATATTTAATTAAAATACAGTAGACTCCACTTGATTGGCACACAGCCCAGTAGAAAGAGCAACCTGCCAATTAAGCAATGATCCCCAATTATCACAGACTCTCAGGAGTACATTGTTCCAGAAGATGTTCACTTTTATTTCATGAATTGCTTTAAAATAACCATTGTACAAAGCAGTAAAACATTTTAAAATATTATATGAAAGTAAGATTAACTGGCTTAGCTACTGTAATGGAACAGAGAAGAAGCCTGAGACGAACAAAGGACCTCTCCACTAGAAGTGTGCTTAATGCCAACAGCAAATATCACTTCACACATGCTAACTATTCTAAATGGACTAGTAGATCATACCAGCCCTGACACTTATGTAGATCAGGCATGCCAGTTATATGAACTGAGTGTGCCATTTATCAGTTGCTTAGAGCCACGAATGTGCACCACACTGCTCTCTTCTCTGGAACTATTTGACTCTAGCCTGTGCAGTTAAAAACATTTTTTAAGTGTTAAACTTAATGTAAACTTTTTCTCAAAGGGGAAAAAATCCCTCTTCTTCTGTTAAAAGCTGTAAAAACTCCACTCTCATACAAAGAACAAAACAAACAGTCAATTTCATGAAACATTTCCAGCTAGAATGTGTGGTTAGCTATTCCCAAAGACAAAACTAATTACCCTTGAGTTTGTTACATTCAACATAATCATTCTTTTAATTCTTAAATATAACTTTGCCACTCATCTTTGTGTTATATGAGAGCTAGGTATTAATATTATTACCTCAGCTGTAAGGTCAATCTTCCTATTTGCTAGTCTTGCTTTATACTCATTTTTCAAATCCTACTTCCATCTATTCACTCTTAATTTAAATATATGCTTCCTAGTTCGTCTGTCCAATAACCACATCACAATTAATTTGATTATAACTACTTTAGGGGTAGAATCTGCCACCTTTTTGCAAAGTAGATTATTGTTCAAAATGAGTAGAATCCTACTGATTTCAGGGGGACTATTCTAGAGGAAAGGTACTACTCAAGGTGAGTAGGATATGTATCAGTATCTTGCCCTTCATTAGCCAAAGGAGTTTAAATACTTCCACCATGTGATCTCATCTACTTTCAAGACTCACCAATCCTAGCTTTACTGTTCTCCTTCATTACTTTCATCAACTTTGAAGGCCTATATTGAACTGTCTCCAATTTACCTAATACTTCCTACAAACAAGATTACCAAAACTGAACACTATTCATGGGAATTGGGAATCTAACCAACCTTTTATGAAGTGAGGCACAATCTCCTCACATTTATATAACTGTTATCCTCTTGGCATGAGGGAACAGCCCATCAGCCTTCTTTACTGTGTGCTGCTTTGTTGCTTTGCCTACAGCATGGCCTCCCTCACACTCACCTCAGCCATCTCCAGTTGATCCAAAATGCTTCCTTAAAAATCATGTTCCTTGTCGAATTCTATAGACAAATTCACCCTCTCCAAAAATCTCTCCATTGTTTCTTGATCATTTTCCAAATCAAATTTAAGATCATGGTTCCTGTTTTCCAGGCTCACCACAACTTAGCCACTATTCATGAGTCTCTAGTCAGATCTTTTTATCCCTTATTCACTCAGCACATTATGCTTTACCTGATGACGCTTTCATGCTGCCTCTAGAAACTTCTTTCCTAATTCTGTCCACATACCACCATACTTTGTCCATCAAGCCCCTTCTCAAAGCCCACTTCTTCAAGGATACTTCTCATATTCAGATAAACAAAAGCTACTTAAAAACAAACTATGGAATCCTCAAAGTGTATGCAATAATTTCCAAAGTGACTGCACAATGGTACTGTCTTCATGCTCCCCAATCATTCCCTGCGTTCTCATCTCTTCCTGCGACTGTCTTTATAGCCATCTGTAAAGAACCATGCTTGCCACACCCGTCGTGCTATACAAGTAATGAATAATCGTGACAACCATTGTTTAATCATCTACCCTCTTATTCATCAAAAATAAATCTGCCTATTTTTTGCTTTCATCACGTATGGGCCTCTAGCTTCCATTTATCCTCCCTATTGCCCAACTCACTCTGACTTCTACATTGCTTCAGCAAAGAGCTTGAATATAAATAACTTGAGTTCTTGCTATTGTGTAACAGGGCTTGATTCCTGAGCAGAGATCTTGGTTCTTTTCTGCAACAGTTCAATAAGAGTTTTAATTCTACAGTATCTATCAGAGAAGCAGGAAATGTGACTATAAAATGCGCACAAAAAGAACTGAGTGTCACCAGACTCCTCCAGTGTCAACTCATCGGGCACAAACTACTTTCATAAACACTTTTGCTCACATTTAGGCATACAAATACTGGTTCCTTCTCCACTGAGTTTATGACCACACAATACCCTAAGTGTACATGTGTGTAACTAGTGTGACTGGATTTTCAGAACAGATTGGCATGTAACAAGAGGTCTGACTGTCCTAACCAAAACTACATGCAGATATCCATGTACTAACCAACTAGTTAAGGCAGAGAATGCTTGTGTTTTGAAAATCTGTCCACAAAGGTATGTATATGGACTCTGTGCACCCTCATTTTTTTTTTTGCCTTGGCTTTTTGCATGGACGGCCAAAAAGGAAATTTGGTATAGTCAGGTGAGTCTGTGATTTCTGTAGACAAAGAAGAGTAGAATTAATAAGGGTATGTGAAATTCTAAGGAACAAAACCACAGCAAGGACTTAAATGATCAACTATAGAAAGCAAGTTCCCTAGAGGCTTGAGTGAGGCTCTGAGAGTCTGCAGAGGTTGTTATCTGAAAGTGGGTAGTGTGACAAAGTTCCTCCTCTACCTTGGTGGGTCCTGCGCTTATTGGCAGATTTGCTCACCTCAGTGATCTCCCCCACAGTCTGGATCAACTCCTCCTGTGTCTGATCAGGAGTTGGGAGGTTTGGGGGGAATCCGGGTGCACCCTCTACTCCGGGTTCCAGCCCAGACCCCTATGGATTTGCAGCTGTCTATAGCGCCTCTTTTAACAGCTGTGTGACAGCTACACCTCCCTGGGCTACTTCCCCAAGGCCTCCTCCAAACACCTTCTTTATCCTCACCACAGGACCTTCCTCCTAGTGTCTGATAACGCTTGTACTCCTTAGTCCTCCAGCAGCATACCCTCTCAGTCTCAGCTCCTTGTGTCTCTTGCTCCCAGCTCCTCACACGCACTTCCTCTCCTCTGACTCCTCCCCATCTGACTGGAGAGAGCTCCTTTTAAAACCTAGGTGCCCTGATTAGCCTGCCTTGATTGGCTGCAGTGTTCTAATCAGCCTGTCTGCCTTGATTGGTTCTAGCAAGTTCCTGACTACTCTAGTGCAGACCCTGCTTTGGTCACTCAAGGAAAACAGAAAACTACTCACCCAGTGACCAGTATATTTGCCCTCTACCAGACTCCTGCACCCCACTTGCCTGGTCTGTCCACAGTAGGTAAAACTGACATGCAAGGCAAGCTCAAAGCTAACAGGACAGGCAAAGCATATTCCTCTGAACAGCTTCTCTTATTGTTGATGAAAGTAAACAGTAAAGAAAAAAAGACAATCTAATGATTTGGATGAGATGGTAGTTATCCCTGACTGGACAAATACAGGCAAAGACCCCTCCCTGCCTTGCATACTTGCATTAAGGGTCAGCCACAGGTTCAGTGCTGTGCTCCTAACGCACAAGGGCTGAGATTATCTAGCCCTAATGACACTAGACCCTTCATGGGGCCCCAGAGCTCTGGCTCCAACCCAAGCCCAAACATCTACACTGCAATTTTATAACCCCTTTGCCTGAGCCCAGCAAACCTGAGTCAGCTGACATGGGCCAGCCATAGGTGTCTGACTGCAGTGTAGACGTACCCTAAGAGTCTTGTGGACCTGGCTTCTTTCTCACCAGGCAGAAGAGCAGTGCAGAGGCAAATGATGTTGCAGCTCCTACTTCACCCTGTGCTGGCCACAGAAGAATCTCAGTGAGTCAGTCAAAGAGCCTCCATATGGACTTTGTAAGACACTGAACAAAGTCCTTTATATTTTCTATATTAACTTGCAGAAAACCGAAGAGAAGTTCCACAATCTTGCATTTGCAGGTGCAGGAAAGAATCATCCATTCCATCCACATCAACAAAGGGCAGCGTTTTACTCGTGGACATCATACACCATGTACAGATAAACCTGACCCATGACATTACCTTAAAAGATAATAAAGTAACGGGCTATTAGGTACATATTCTGTATGTCAGCATCATAAGTAATGTATACCTTTATAACGTAATGGCAGAAAACACTTACATCTCTTTTCTAGCACCTGATTTCCCACCAGCTAATTTTTCTTCTCTCCTTTCTTCCACTTAAATATCACAACTCCATTTCATTCCCCTCTCACTCTTTTTGCCCCCATCCCTCTTCTTGCTTCTTTTCCCATTCTGCATCTTTTCAGTTACTCCCATCATATTGCTCACATCAACACTACACACCCTCTTCTTGCCTCTTTCTCCTGCCTGTGACACACACATGTTCTCTGCTCTCTTTTCTCCTCAGGCCCATCAGGTCACTTCTGAACAGTTGATTGAGGCCTAGGAGTCATTCCCTTTCCCTAAGACCTGGACAGACTGCAGTGGGGGAAAAAAACGAGTTGCCTCTATTGCTGCTAGGCACAAGGATGATTGCTAAGTCTAAACCAGGGTTTACACTATACACTTATTCAATATAACTATGTCGCTCAGGGGTGTGAAAAATTCACACCCCTGAGCGGTGGAGTTACACCCACTTAAACACCCTGTGTAGATCGGCGCTATGTCGACGAGAGAGCTTCTCTTGTGGAAATGGAATAACTAAGCCAAAGGGAGAGCTTCTCTCCTGTCCGTTTAGAGCTTCTCATCAAAGCACTACAGTGGCAGAGCTGTAAGGGGTCCCTGCAAGAGAGAAGAACTGCATATTGAGAAAGTTGCTCAGACTCACTACCATGTTCCTATGATCTGGCAGAAATTGCAGTTTATCTGCCTTCCTCCTCCTCTATTAAAATATCACAGGACCAAGATGACAGCTTCCCTCCAGCTGCACTGGAGAGAGGAAAGCTGCCAGAATGCACTGATCCACACGTTGACTCCCCACTAGCTTCCGCCTGTTAGCTGTTCAGCGGGAGCAGGTGCCACATTCCACTCCCTGCTGATCAACGAGTGAGGTGGGAAGTGGGAGGAGTAGATGAAAAAACTGCTCCTGATGCTCAGACCAGGAGACTGGAATATCCAGAGAAGGAATGGGAGAAAAATCAAGCCCTGCTGTTCTTTCCCTAGTCCCGCTGGAATAGATCCAGGACAATATCCCTTGGTTGTCTGCCACTGATGAAAACCCTTAAACAGAAGTAATCTCCTGAATAAGCATCTAGTATTACGAACTCACTTCAATAGGGTGCATGAACCGACACAGTACCTCTTACGCTCTCATTTACTTCAAATCAAATACCCCTCACTGGAGGCAGAGGATGAGATATATACACACACATAGAGGGAAGGCGACACTTGTATTAAAAAAATACTAAACTACTTAAACATTTGATACAGGCTGATTAAAATAAACACACAAAAAGAGGATTTCCTTCTATCACAGTGCACACGGGGAGCAAGGGTGACCAGACAGCAAGTGTGAAAAATTGGGACAGGAGTGGAGGGTAATAGGCTTCTATATAAGAAAAAGCCTCAAATACCGGAACTGTCCCTACAAAATCAGGACATCTGGTCACCCTACAGGGAGCAGAGAGAGAAGGAAAGACGTGGGGCAGGGTGGCAGATAGACAGCAGTGCAGGAAAAATTGACAGAACTGTTAGATGTAAGGAGAGCGTCCCCTCTGGCAGGCGGGGACAGTAAATTTATAATCGTATCTCTAAAGTACTTTGTTTCTTCAAGATCATGGAGCAGTTATATGCTGACAGAGGAGAAATTTTTGTTTTATGAAGAGTTATGTCTTCTTTAACCTATGTGATGAGAAAGCAAAAGACGAAAACTGACTAAGAACTTCATCCAACCTGGCATTCCTTTCACTGATAACTAGTACAATTATTTAATTATCTATGCCAATGACATATTGATGTTTTGAACACAATAATAAATATTAAGAGTCTGATTCAGAGATTGGTTTCCCTACTTTCTGCACCTGCAGTACTTTCCATGTATAATAAATATCATACCTGATTACACCTGTGTATCAGGTATGTAAAACATCCAAGTGACATTATTGCACCTGCAAATAGCTTCAGGTGCAAAACTGTGCCTGAAATGAATGATGCCTGCAATTTGTTGGCAGAAAACGCGAGCATGGCTTTTCAAAAATCAGGTCCTAAAGCATCATGAACTGAATATACTGAGAAACACTCATGTATTTGAGGGCAGAAACTAACCTTCAGTGGATCCTGCACCCCACTGAAAGAGGAGACTCCTCATACATGCATATGACTTCCTTACTGGGATTATCACCAGGGATGATGTCCTAGACTCACACAGAAATGCAAGCCAGTCAGCAGGCAGAGACAACTAAGCAATGGACCTCACACTTCATGGCAAGCGTGCCCCTCTCTAACCCTTGATTCCTTGAAACAGATATTCAAAACAGATAAATATGTCTAATACATTTGTAAATGCAGCCAAATGATTTCATATCATCAAATGCCTCGTGTTTTCCTTTTGAAGATTTTTAACTTATCAAAAATTGCTTATGGCCGATCTGAACATGTTTGATAGTGATACAGTCCTCCTTGCAGTCTTCTCTTAACCTTTCTTACATGGTTACTAGTCAAGCTTTCCTCTCTCAATCTCATTTTCACCAACTCTAGGTCTGCATGTAACTTCGTCTTTTTTCAGCTCCCTCTGTGGCAGAACTAAAGGCAGTTCAGATTTCCCTTAAGCTCAACAACGTGATTTCCCCCACACCCTATTTTTTTACACTCACTTGTCATCCTGAGTCCTACAACGACGTTCAGAGATTGCATTGTACTTTCTTTTGCTACCATGGAACAGCAGGCCAAAAGGGCAGTGAGCTGGATTTAGAAACAAAGCCACAGAAGCAAGGAAATTGTAACTTGAAACTGTCACAATCCAGTACCATAAGTGACCACATTTTTAGCAGAAAACATGAGGAATTTAAGAGTCTATTTCAGTATAGTGCAAAAAGATAATAACCATACAACTCCTGTTAATGTTAATTTTTCAAATATTATAGTTCCAGGAAAGAGCTGTCCCTTGGAAAGACTAACTGAATTTCAGGACTGACTTCTGTCAAGATATTTCACACACAATTCTGAAGCAGAAGGTCCCTAAAAAATATTGGAATTTTACAACTTGCGAAGCAATGGTCTGTTGCCATGGAAACCCTTTTATTGAAAAAGCCGGATGCAATGGAATTCTCTGTAGTGACTCTATTCATGATTATACCAGAGTGAGGAATTTCCATTTCAGATCACACCAGATGTTCTTCCTGCTGTTTTCTTGTATCCGCGGTGGCCAGTACTAAATGCTTCACAGGAAGGTGAAAACAACAGACACCATATTGGACAATTTTGCAACAATACCTAAGAAGGAAAGTCAGCTTATGTCCTGAAGAAGAAGGTTGGTCCAGGACATGAATTTTGACCAAAGTACATTGATTATATACATAGGGAAACAGGACATCTTAAATCAGGAGATGAAGCCATATACTTTTCTCAAACTAGATCACAGCCTTTAGTGCATTAGCAAATTTTTGTCTTTACCCATTGTTGAAGGAAATCACTCCTTTGTAAGAAAAGCTGAGTGAGATAAGATATTTTCCCATTACATTTTTAAAAAATTGTACCCTTAAAATACATATGCTTTTGTTTTTTTAAAAAGAATACATTATGGCCAAATACTAGAATTACTTTTACATAGTGTCTTAAAAAATAAGATGGGGGCAGATTGGTCAAGTATTTACAGAAGTTAGATAAATCGGCTTCAATGGAACTACACTGATTTACCCAATTGAGGCTTAGACCCAGGGTCTCCATTTGCCATCACAATTTGGCTGGTTGCAAATGCATTGACTGTACTTATGTACCAACAAAGCCCACTATTTTTGATGGAAAATTCACCCAGAGGGAAGTGTTTCTACTGTTCTTCTACCTCAAGGTAATATTAGATAAGGACACGTTAGCTTCTGTCAGGAGCTCCATTAAAGCACCACCAGTGAAGGCTTTGGTGGGGAAAAAGCTGATTCAGCACAACTACCTGCCTCCTTAGTCATTCTTCCTTCCAACAATTCCTCACATTTGGGGTTCCATTGGATTTTTGAGGGCACCCAGGGAAAGGGGTGGTTGCAGCAGCTTTCCACCAATGCAAAATCCCCCTGAAAGTCTTTCCATCATCTAGGATCCTGACACCAGCATATGGCCAAGCTGCATCTAGTCCCATTTGTTTCATGTGGGTCTTTTTTCTAACAGTGGTGTATGAAAAATGGGGTAGCACGCAGCCAGCAGCACACAATTCAAATGCATAGAAAACTTCCTCCTGAACTGTAGGTGGGAAAGCCACCACACTTATTGATATATAATTTTGTTCACACTTAACAATACATTCCAGCTTCGGAACAGAGGGTGAAACCCTAGCTCCACTGACGTTGAGATTTCACCAAGAATCTTCAAGTTCTGTTTTAAAGTGAGGAAACCAAGGTGAAGTGCCATGAAATTATATGACAGGTTTGTAAGTTGTCTCTAAGGCTCAAAGCTGATGTACTCAACTTGGTGCTGGAAAAGCCCATGAAAAGGCACTGAAACCTGAAGTAAAAATCTGCCTTGATGTCATCCATTTTGAATACTACCTTTCATGAATCTGTTACAATTATTCTAGCTTACCCTTTATTTCCTCCCCTTTATTTCCTCCTCCACTTACTCAAATATATGCTATGGGAGTGTTAAATAAGTAGCAAAATATACAAAAAGATATTAAAATATGAATAAATGTAAGAGATTGTAAAATAGTATCTATATCCAGGAGAATAAACCTACTATATTTACACAACTTTTTTGTGAAATAAGAATGCTAATGGCAGAAATGGAACATGCCATGGGTAAAATGTAAGGAATGAGATTAATTTGACATTTGAGATTAGTCTCAGAGAGCAATATCATCAACAAGAAAAATCAAATGTCTGAGGGCAGAAAATGTATAAATTTACTTGTTTGTTGATTATCAGCAACTGTCACTTGACCTTTTTATAACAGCAATCTATCTGATTTCATTTCACGATTGTAGGGCTGGCACTGAAAGCTCAAATTGTTCGGTCATTTGTTAAAAAAAATTATTTTATCGGAAAAGGTCTGACATGTTGAAATCAATAAAGTATTAGCTTAATTTGGAAATTAATATGATGAAAACAGCAGCTGAAATGTTCTATTTCCTTAGGATAAAAGGTTGTAATAGGTTTACTGCTCTGAGACTTGCTCACAAACATTATATTTTGGGGGACGGGAGGAAGGACCAATCCTGCAAATTTCTATGCATGATTGTAGCTTTACTCACATGAGTAGGGGACAGATTTACAAAGGTGTTTAGGTGCCTGAAGATGCAGCTAGCTACCTAAAGGTAATTACAAAATTGCCTAAGTAGCTTAGGTGTCAAACTCCTATTGAAAGTCTATGGGCCTTAGGTGCCTAACTCACTTAGGCACTAGTAAATCCCACTAGGCAACTATTTACATCTTTAGGCACCTAAATACTTTTGTAAATCTATCCCCTTGACTCTAATGGGAATTTTCATGTGAATAAAGCTTCTCAGGTCCATTCATGTTTGCAAAATGGAGCTCACAGATTTCCACAAGAAAGAGAAAATGCAGTGTAAGACAGATTGATCAAGACTATGCCGGGTAGAATTGTTTGTTTATTTCCTTATAGGCCTCTGACTCCAGTGAGTTCCTGGGCTTGAGCAAGTGTTTCCCTATGCAGACCTGACTGCAAGATCATGAGCTATATGTAAAATGTGGGAATTAATTTACCCGCAGAAATGCAGTCACCTCTAGAACAGAACATGATTGCTGTTGTAAGAGCATGCAGAACACTGACCAACAGTCAAGAACAGTAAATGCAGAAGAAAACTTTATTCAATATAAAGTGTGTGAGCAATTTAGATGTGTAGTATACAATTACTCAGAACAGAATTTGGAAAGGACACTGGGGCTCGCAGTCCCAACTCTCTCAAAAATAAATGAAAAGCATGTTTTTTTTTTTAAATTAACAATTGTGTATAACAGAAGCATAAATGCAGAAATACAGACAGGAATTTAACATATAAATATATCACTGTGCAACAATATACATGCAGAAAATAATTACACAGTCAGGAAAATAATACGAACGCCTCACTAAAAATAGTGAAGACAGAGTAACTACACGAGAGAAAACCTAAAAGATAAAGGAACATGTCTTAGGGTCTTTAAGACCACAGAAGACTGTGAAGAGCTATGTATGAACATAAAGGTAAGTGAATGGGCAGCATGATGGCTGATGAAATTATGACAAATGTAAAGCAATGCACACTGGAAAGGGTAATTTGGCCTCATACACCATGTTGGATTCTAAACTAATTGTAACCACTCTGGGGAAAGCCCTGAGTTGTCACTGTGGTCAGCTCAGTGAAAACATCTGTTCAAAAAAGCAGACAAAACGTACGAACATATAAGAAATGCAATAGATCGTACTGAAATTATAATAATGCCTCTATATAAATCAATGATACAACCTCAGCTAGAATGCTAGATCAAATTCTCTGCTAATGCAACTTCACCGCAGTCAGTGGAAGTACACTGGCAGAAAATTTGGCCCACTGTGTTCAGTTCCAGTCATTCTGTCTCAAGTAGAGACAGCGCAGAAATGTATAGGATTCAGAGTAGGATGCAGAAAGGTTTCCATATAAAGGAAGACTGAAACAGCAGGACTTGTTAGAGAGGAGGACAAATAAGAGGTGCATATAAATAACACAATTATAAATGATACAGTGAAGATAATCATGTATTCCTATTGGCCCTGTCATAAAGCAAGAAACAAGGAGAAATTCAATGAAATTGAATGGCAAGCAAACGTAAAAGGGATAAAAGGAAATACGTTTTTGTTAAGGCCCTACTTGAATCACAGGATGATTGTCAAATAATTGCGGCTGGAGTGCGGACAAGACATGGAAAATTGCAGAAAAGTAGTAATGGACATTTATTAACTGCACTAATCTGGAAAAGCCAGAGCAGAGTTATTTGTTTAAGAAAAATTTGCTGGAACAATATAAACACTCAAGTATTATGTTAGGCCTGCTAATTTTTTTGATAACCAGACATTTTGCTGAAACTATATTACAGTCGGGGGCTGACAGCGGGAGCCTTGGCCACACCAGCCCGGGCTCCCACTGTCAACCCCAGGCAGTTGGCAGTCAAGGCTTCTGCTGGCAGCCCTGGGCAGCTGACAAAATTGAGGTGGAAGCCTAATATTGCAGGATCCACAGTTTCTGCAATATTGCAAATTAAGTAGGGCATTAGTTATTGTTTTTTAAAACACAAAGCATAATTAACCTACACAATATATATCAATGATGAGACCATCTGCAGTTATATTAGACATGATTAAAACAATATTTTCTTTACAATAGGAATATAAATCCTCATGCTTCAAGGATATAGGCAGATATGGGAAGAAACTTCCACTATGGGAGATTCCACAGCTGTCTACAACAGTTCCTGTAAAACATCTAGCACTGGCCACTGCTATAAAGATGGTACCAGACTAGGTGAGATATCGGTTTGATTGGTAATTACTGTGTTCCATAAAAGACCTGCTCTTACGCTTTTATATGCAAGCCAAAAAATGGTTTATATATAAATACATATGTACATAACAGCACATAAAATACAAAGGAAGAAATATTCAAATACAACAGAAAAGTCCTGAAAGAAATAAGGCCACGAGAATATAGAAAATGCAAATACTTATACATTATAATACAACAAGTATCAAAGGAAGGAGGGCAACCAGACAGCTCATTATTAAGCAAAAAGATGAATAAAAGCAGACCATATTTCATCAAAGTTACTCAGTTTATCAATCAACTTAAATGAGTCTTTCCACCACTAGCCAGCCTGGAACTCCAATCACTGATTGATGGATTGAAAGAGGATTAATTCTGGGGTCATAAGAAAAGAATGAAGCAACCACTCCCCTTGGTATTTATTATCCCTTGAAAAATTGATAAATGTCTGACAGTAAATAAAAGAGCAAGGATATCTGGACATTCTTTTTTTTACAGAAACGAAGCATTGTTTTTGTTGAGCTTAGGGGATGATGGGGTATTTTTTCTCAATTACTCTATAATGATATATATAGTATATTACCGATGGTCCACTAAACTATTAAATCCCAAGCTGTGGTCCACAGGTTTGGTTACACAGAGAAAATGTTAGTGGAGAGCTGCTGGTCACATGGTCAATTTCCAGCTGCATATTACTGTAACAGAAAACAAAGCATAAACCAACATATTTTCTAATATTACTTTGCTCCTGTAAGCAAATAGCACAGTGAGGCTATTGGATTGCAAATGAGAGGGAGCTGATACACAGGATTCCCTCTCTATCGAAATGTAGCCCTGTTATAAACAGATAGCTAAGGGTTAATGTCTCTTTCACCTGTAAAGGGTTAACAAACAGTGACCTGCAACACCTGACCAGAGGACCAATCAGGAGACAAGATACTTTCAAATCTCGGTAGAGGGAATCCTGTGTATGTGTTTTTGGGTTTTGCTTTGTTCTCTCTGGACTCAGAGTGACCACACGTACCTACAGGCTCTCTAATCTTCGATTCCCATTTTATGAGTAAAACGGTTAGAAAGGCGGTATAGTCTTTTTATTCTTTTCCTTTATTTGCAATTGTGTAGTTTGCTGGAAGTATTTAAATTGTATTTGCTGGGGCGATGGCTTCTTTTTAGTTTCTAAAGCTGACAGACCCTGTAACTTTTTACCATCTAAATTGCAGAGACAGACCTTTTACTTTTTTCTTTCTTTTTATTAAAAGTTTTGCTTTTAAGACCTGTCTGATTTTTTTCTCCTTGTTGAGGCTCAAGGGAATTGAGTCTGTACTTAACAGGGAGGGAGGGGGGAAGGGGGAACCCTTTGTTTTAGATTCACGGAACTGAATCTGGATTGCCTCTGGGGGAAGGTATCATTCCTCTCTGTGTGGTGATTCAAGGAGTTGAATCACGGTGATCTCCTAGTGTACCCAGGGCGGAAAGAGCTGGGAGGAAGAAAGGAGGGGGAAGGGAAATGGTTTATTCCCCCTTTGTTGTGAGGACTTAAGGAATTTGGGTCTTGGGGTCCCCAGGAAGGTTTTGGGGAGACCAGAGTCTATCAGGTGCTCTACTCTAAGTCCTGATTGGTGGCAGCACTACAGGATCTAAGCTGGTAATTAAGCTTAGGGGAATTCATGCTAGTACCCATATTTTGGACGTAAGGTTCAGATTTGGGAATTATACTATGACAAGCCCACTCTAGAAAAAAAATTGGAAACACTGCGATAGGGTCATAACTGAGAGTGGACAGTAGTTTGATAGTCCCAATGGAGACGGCTGCCTTTACTAATAATACTTGACGCTCATTGACCCTGTAATGGCCTGTTGGCAGCCTACCACTCCTGCCCATGTCTTCTGTTGGCATTGAGCCAGCTCACAGGTTCTTCTGTCCCCTTCACTAGCTATCAGGTCCCAAGTGAGGTTGGTATTAGATGGGCAGCCCGAAAAAATGCTGCAAGTGACAGATTATGCCCAGAAGCCAGATGTTCACATATCTGAGCAACCATCAGGAAATCTTTAGGCAACACATGGGTAAAAAAATCAGAGGTATTCTGTTGGTATTTTGTTACATTGTTTCTAATCTTCACCATTGTTAATGACAGGAAGAAAATGGTTATCCACAGGAGATCTGTCAAATGACCACATCCATCCATTTTACCACTGGAAGAACCACACTGTGGCCAACAGAAACAACTGGTCATATAGAGCATACCATTTTGACAACTACTATGAAAAGGTACTTATAATGATTAACATCTTTTTCCATACTAGCTCTGTGTTTTATTTCACCTTTATTAAAGTACATTTTATAAAATTTCCAATATATTTTATGTAGGTCAAGCAAAAGGGTTATATTTTAAATTCATGTACCAGTTTCTTGTGTATTGTTTTAATATATATTCAAATGTAGTAATATATAGATAATAAACACAGCTGCTGAGATACAATGGCCATGTTTTCCTGTACTGTGATTTAATATGTTCTTTGAAAATATTATCTTTTAATTAATCAGCCATGTATCAATCTTAATCACAGCTGAATGAATACCTCAAAATATCTTCCATGAATATTCACCTATTCAAATAAAAACTAAAATAGGTGTGGCTGTCTTCAGGCTTCTTTTATTTTCTTTCTTTGAATATTCAAGTGGCTGAATTTACCTGCTAGAATAGTTAATTAAGTGAATTAGCAATATTTGAGGGAAACTAATTTGAAACTTGTAAACATTCCAGAAACCTGTCTTAAGAATTATGCTCATCCAGTCACAGAAGAGAAACATGTCATGCAAACTGTGTGCCTGATTAAAACTGACCAACTGCTCACGGTTTTAATACTGAACACTTGCATCAAACTACGTATGATCTATGAACAAAGTTCCTCTCTGCCTGGAAAGAATGCCTGACCTGGGAAATTACCACTGAGTGAAGGTCAAGAGTTTGTCTATTTCACACCTCTCTCACAGTCTGTCCAAACTAGGGGGCAAGTGATTTTATAAATTAAGTTAGCAAAACATGACTTAAACCATCCCCTAACACTTACTCAGTGTTGTTAACGCTTGCAATGTTATCACAAATGTCTTGATGTTTGATGTTTTCTTTTGGGCCTATAGCCTGCAGTCATGTGAACACACTCAAATCTCAGCTTTCTTTCTTTTTCAATATTAAGTTTCTAGCCTTCATAGTTACAGAGATAAGACTGAAAATGTGAACTCTGAAGATTCAAAGTCAAAAGACACACAGAAGTCTAGTAGTATTATTTTTCAAGTCTTGTGATTTTTGAGGCCTGACATGATTTTTGAATGTTTGGAGTTGATGATACTGATACTCGAGAGACAGATTTTATATTAGACCTAATCTTGACAGATAAAGAGGAACTGACCACACAACTAAAAATTCATGGTAGCTTAGGTACAAGTGACTATGACTTGATCAAATTTATAATGTTCAAACAGAATAAAATTCAAACCAGTAACATAAATAGATAAGATTAGACAGACAGACACACACACACACACACACACACAGTACTTTAGAAGGCCATTTTCACAAAGCTGAAAACAATTTTGAGCCAAATAAGCTGGGAGAAAGAATTGAAATCAGACAAATGTGAATGATAATTGGGAATTGTTTAAGAAAACTAGATGCCCCAAAAGCCACAAATCGAGGAAGAAAGTAGAATTGGTTAGATAATCGAACAGATTTGGAAAGGAAATGAATACAGATATATATAAAAAAAAACAATATAAAACAAGTGAAAGAAAGAGGACGTTGACATTAATGGATATAAATCAGAAATTAGGAATAGAACCACGGCCACTGGGAGCTGTGGGCGACCGAGCCTGCAGACAGTCAGCCATGTGCCCACAGGTTGCCCACCACTGCTTTAGATGCATAAACAGGGGAATCTTGAGTAGGAGAAGAGAGATATTTTACCTCCATATTTGTCTCTAGTGTGATCACTTCTGGAATACTATGTCCAGTTCCCCAGGTAAGTGGGGAACAAGACCTGGGAGATGGGTTGGAAACAGGAGGGAGCACGGGCTATAATGGCAGAGAGAAAGGAGGGTCAGGGCAAAGCTGGGAGGCAAGATCAAACCAGTATCTTAGATGCCTATATACAAATGCAAGAAGTATCGGTAATAAGCAGGAAGAACTGGAAGTGCTAATAAATAAATACAACTATGACATTGTTGGCATTACTGAAACTTGGTGGGATAATACACACGACTGGAATCTTGGTGTGGATGGGTATAGTTTGCTCAGGAAGGATAGACAGGGGAAAAAGGGAGGAGGTGTTGCCTTATATATTAAAAATGTACACACTTGGACTGAGGTGGAGATGGACATAGGAGATGGGAGTGTTGAGAGTCTCTGGGTTAGGCTAAAAGGGGTAAAAAACACGGGTGATCTCATGCTGGGAGTCTACTACAGGCCACCTAAATCAGGTGGAAGAGGTGGATGGGGCTTTTTTCAAACAACTAACAAAAGCATCCAAAGCCCAAGATTTGGTGGTGATGGGGGACTTCAACTATCCAGATATATGTTGGGAAAATAACACTGCGAGGCACAGACTATCCAATAAGTTCCTGGACTGCATTGCAGACAACTTTTTATTTCAGAAAGTTGAAAAAGCTACTAGGGGGGAAGCTGTTCTAGACTTGATTTTAACAAATAGGGAAGAACTCGTTGAGAATTTGAAAGTAGAAGGAAGCTTGGGTGAAAGTGATCATGAAATCATAGAGTTTGCAATTCTAAGGAAGGGCAGAAGGGAGTACAGCAAAATAGAGACAATGGATTTCAGGAAGGCAGATTTTGGTAAGCTCAGAGAGCTGATAGGTAAGGTCCCATGGGAATCAAGACTGAGGGGAAAAACAACTGAGGAGAGTTGGCAGTTTTTCAAAGGGATGCTATTAAGGGCTCAAAAGCAAGCTATTCCGATGGATAGGAAAGATAGAAAATGTGGCAAAAGACCACCTTGGCTTAACCACGAGATCTTGCGTGACCTACAAAATAAAAAGGCGTCATATAAAAAATGGAAACTAGGTCAGATTACAAAGGATGAATATAGGCAAATAACACAGGAATGCAGAGGCAAGATTAGAAAGGCAAAGGCACAAAATGAGCTCAAACTAGCTATGGGAATAAAGGGAAACAAGAAGACTTTTTATCAATACATTAGAAGCAAGAGGAAGACCAAGGACAGGGTAGGCCCACTGCTCAATGAGGAGGGGGAAACAGTAACGGGAGACTTGGAAATGGCAGAGATGCTTAATGACTTCTTCGTTTCGGTCTTCACTGAGAAGTCTGAAGGAATGTCTAATATAGTGAATGTTTACGGGAAGAGGGTAGGTTTAGAAGATAAAATAAAAAAAGAGCAAGTAAAAAATCACTTAGAAAAGTTAGATGCCTGCAAGTCACCAGGGCCTGATGAAATGCATCCTAGAATACTCAAGGAGTTAATAGAGGAGGTATCTGAGCCTCTAGCTATTATCTTTGGGAAATCATGGGAGACGGGGGATATTCCAGAAGACTGGAAGGGGGCAAATATAGTGCCCATCTATAAAAAGGGAAATAAAAACAACCCAGGAAACTACAGACCAGTTAGTTTAACTTCTGTGCCAGGGAAGATAATGGAGCAGATAATTAAAGAAATCATCTGCAAACACTTGGAAGGTGGTAAGGTGATAGGGAATAGCCAGCATGGATTTGTAAAGAACAAATCGTGTCAAACTAATCTGAAAGCATTCTTTGATAGGATAACGAGCCTTGTGGCTAAGGGAGAAGCGGTGGATGTGATATACCTAGACTTTAGTAAGGCATTTGATACGGTCTCACATGATATTCTTATAGATAAACTAGGAAAGTACAATTTAGATGGGGCTACTATAAGGTGGGTGCCTAACTGGCTGGATAACCGTACTCAGAGAGTAGTTATTAATGGCTCCCAATCCTGCTGGAAAGGTATAACAAGTGGGGTTCGGCAGGGGTCTGTTTTGGGACCAGCTCTGTTCAATATCTTCATCAACGATTTAGATGTTGGCATAGAAAGTACGCTTATTAAGTTTGCGGACGATACCAAACTGGGAGGAATTGCAACTGCTTTGGAGGACAGGGTCAACATTCAAAATGATCTGGACAAATTGGAGAAATGGTCTGAGGTAAACAGGATGAAGTTCAATAAAGATAAATGCAAAGTGCTCCACTTAGGAAGGAACAATCAGTTTCACACATACAGAATGGGAGGAGACTGTCTAGGAAGGAGTATGGCAGAAAGAGATCTAGGGGTCATAGTGGACCACAAGCTTAATATGAGTCAACAGTGTGATACTGTTGCAAAAAAAGCAAATGTGATTCTGGGATGCATTAACAGGTGTGTTGTAAACAAGACACAAGAAGTCATTCTTCCGCTTTACGCTGCGCTGGTTAGGCCTCAACTGGAGTATTGTGTCCAGTTCTGGGCACCGCATTTCAAGAAAGATGTGGAGAAACTGGAGAGGGTCCAGAGAAGAGCAACGAGAATGATTAAAGGTCTTGAGAACATGACCTATGAAGGAAGGCTGAAGGAATTGGGTTTGTTTAGTTTGGAAAAGAGAAGACTGAGAGGGGACATGATAGCAGTTTTCAGGTATCTAAAAGGGTGTCATCAGGAGGAGGGATAAAACTTGTTCACCTTAGCCTCCAATGATAGAACAAGAAGCAATGGGCTTAAACTGCAGCAAGGGAGATTTAGGTTGGACATTAGGAAAAAGTTCCTAACTGTCAGGGTAGTTAAACACTGGAATAGATTGCCTAGGGAAGTTGTGGAATCTCCATCTCTGGAGATATTTAAGAGTAGATTAGATAAATGTCTATTAGGGATGGTCTAGACAGTATTTGGTCCTGCCATGAGGGCAGGGGACTGGACTCGATGACCTCTCGAGGTCCCTTCCAGTCCTAGAGTCTATGAGTCTATGAGTTCTGGAGTCCAATTCAAGGAGAATGTTTATAAAATGGACGGAGTACAGAGAAGAGTCACAAGAATGATTTAAAAAATTACAAAACCTGCCTTACAGTGATAGACTCAAGGAGCTCAAAGAGAAGGTTCAGGGGTGATTTGATTATAGTCTAAGTACCTACATGGGGAATAAATGTTTAACAATGAGCTCTTCAATCTAGTGGAGAAAGGTCTAACACAATCCAATGGCTGGAAGTTGAAGCTAGACAACTTCAGTCTGGAAATAAGCATACATTTTTGAACAGACATTTTAAACAGAGAAATTATAATCATCCAAACAATTTACCAAGGGTCATGTTTGAGTCTCCATCGATTGACCATTTTTAAATCAAGGCTGGATTTTCTTTCTGAAAGATCCGCTCTAGGAGTTGTTTGGGGGTAGTTCTAAGGTCAGTGGTTATACAAGAGGTCAAGACTCGATGAACACAATGGTCCCTTCTGGGCATTGGAATTTTCTGAATTCAAGATCATCACTTAGCTTGGTATTTTTTATAAAATTTTAGGCTTCAACCCAAGCAGTTAACATGATTGCAAAGGTGTTAATCTGTCAATGGGTGTTAAAACGTTGTTGTGACTGTGCTGGTCCCCAAGACATTAGAGATAACAGGTGAGTGAGGAAATATCTTTCATTTGGACCACTTACGTTGGTGTGAGACAGAGAGAAAGCCTTTGAGCTTACACCAACTTACATGACCTGAAAAAGAGCTCTGTGTAGCTCCAACATTTGTCTCTGTCACCAACAGAAACTGTATCCAATAAAAGCAGCAAAGA